>NC_091495.1:15855979-16185979 GCF_947461875.1 Haliaeetus albicilla
CTATTCTAATACAGGGAAGCAGGTCAGTTTGCTAGTTAAAACATACAGAACTGGCCAACACGTCTCCTAACTTCTCTTCCAAGCTCTGCCACTGACCTACTATAGCCTTGCAGAAGTCATTTTGACTATATTTGAAAGGTCTAATATGATAGCTATTTTCTTCCACAAGATGCACAAGACATAACTTATGTCTATGTAATACTACAGAAATTCACAGTCAGAAATGGACTAGGGAAATGGAAAGTGGAAGCAAATATAACAAATGCATATTTGATGTTGTTCTCTAACCCTCTGATTACATAATATGCCCTTCCTCCTGTAGCTGTATTGAGTGGTTCTTGCTGCACACTGTAGGAGATCTATCACATTGGAATTGCTTTTCTCCAGCATGATTTAACATTATTTTATTTTTAAAGCAATTTTTTTTAAATAGAAAGATAAAACAAACTCATGAGAGAAGCTTTCAAAATAAATATTTCTCTTGGGTTTTCTCAGGTATTTTCTTCATATAGAGCAGATTGCTGCACTCTCCCACTTAACACAGGAACTCAAGAGAAGGACAAGAGGAGACAGCTTACACTCTTGAAATGCCCACAGTTGTCTCAGACGACCTGGAGGCCTGTCTAGGCTCAGGGCCACCTTATTTCATACTCAGATGAAAATGCTGCTTGAAGCTGGGCAGGAGACGAGCTTCACCAGCCCAAATCACAGATGGCACGCTTGCCTTCACCATACAATTCACCAGGGGTTGAAATCTGGGAGACACCATTTGGGAGAGCCCACAATGTCACTTCCGAAGCACAAGCTGTGTTGTCTACGGGCAAAAGGCAGGCAGGGTTTCTGGGTGCCAGCGTACAAAAGGAGCCTGTATGCATGAGAGCTCTTATCACTGGCAGACTCTAGGACTTGCAAAGTCAGAGCAATGAAGCCCAAAATACATATATATGCAGAACAAGCCACAAACTTTCCACCCTGATGAAAGCACAATGAGGAAAATCTTTCCGACAGATTCACAGCTGGTTTCAATCTACAGCCTAAGCATATCTAATAGGCCGCCTTTATCAGAGAAGCTCTCATAGGGTTCTGGCTGCTACTGAGGGCAGTTTGCCACTGTGCAGACCCTCAACAAAAGTCAGAGAGGACACTGTGTACTGCCTACACAAACTGAGGCATGGGGTAATAGAGACCATCTGCTACAAATTCTGGCCCTACTTGCACCTTTATTAATCCACTCCAGCTCCTAAGATCTTACTGCAGTTAAGGTAGCTGCCCTATTAAAGTATCAGAAAAATGCAAGACATACCTCTCAAGAATCTTATTTCTTCATATATCACTCTCAGAGGTAAATTAAAGGATTCTACTCATGTGAACACAGAAAGTGAAACCTGGTCTCAAATGCTCCTGGGTGAAACTCTGGCTTCTCTAAAGGCGGCAGGTTTTTCTGTTAGGAGACGTTAAGAGAAGCTACCGTATTCAGTACAAGCGGGATCTTTACCTTTTTTTACAGCACACACTACTTACTAAAAGAGAAAAAGTTCAAAACCCCACATCCATTTATGAAAATTTGCACGCTAGGGACTTGCTGAGAAGTTATTGTGTGCGTGTCATGTAGTAAGTAAAAAAGTACTTCAAATACACATTACTTTATTTTTCCCCCCCAGTGGTTTACCGATTTGTCCTGGGACAATAGAATTTTACAGGGAAGGGGGAGACATCTGTGATTAAGGCGGCTTTCAGCTCTTCTTCCTACAGATACCCCGTGGATATTGCTGTATTCTCCAGAATCTAAGCTTCCACTTAAAAAACAATGAAGTGTCTAGCCCATCTGGGTTTGCGGAAGCAGAATGTAAACAGATGTACTGTTGTCTTATTTTAGAAGCTATAGCAAGCCAGACTGAAACAATAGCACTAAGAAATGTCAACTGCTCCCATTCATCTCAGTGGGGTGGGGTGTTAACTTTGAAGCCTAATTGTGACCACTTTAAAGCCAACCTTTTAACCATTTCATTGCTATTGCCACACCAGAAGCTCCAAAGTAATGAACTTACCCAGCCTCTGTATTTGTATGCATTACTCCGAGATCTTCCATTCACTTGAAAAGGACACTGCATTACAATCGAGCTAGTTTGAATATTGTCTCACTGAAGAAGTTAGCTGAACTGTTTGCTACTGTCTTTCAAAATTAGGGTTAAAAGAAAGTCAAGGGTGAAAGGTTAGCTTCATTGTTGATGCTCTCAAAGTACAACACGTGGGACTTCATGCTTTTTGCTTTGATGGGGTGCCGGGATGGCAGTTCGTTTCAATAAACTGACAAACAGCTATATATAAAACTGAAAATAATTACTATTCAAATAATACAGCACCATCAGTTAGGAGTAAAAAAAGAAATCCTAACGACATGGCAACACATACGTGCAACAATAAAAAAGGGGAAAGAGAGGGGAAAAGGGTCTTCATTTTCAAGAACTTATGACCGCTGTTACCTTAAACCTAAGGTGCATTGGGCCTGGTTCTGAGCATACAGAGAAGTTGCCCTTCTAAAGATGTTTTACATCCCATTTCCATGAAGTTGATGCATTCTTCATCAGTAGTCACTCTGAAGTCAGCACGTGAATTTTCCTCTGGCACCAACAGTTGAGGACTAGCAGCTCTACACACACATCTTTGTAAACGTGACTTCAGATGCCGTGGGAAGTAATGCTGAAAATTATTAGGGCGAGCTGCTCTAGCTTATGTCTCTGAGCATCCAGAAGCCCACCGGCATGAAGCAGGACTCTGGGTCCCAGAAGCCATGGTGCTGCAGAGCACAATGGAGATGCCCGGCCCAGTTTGGTGAGGCTGTGTGCAGCACACCCACCTGCTGGCTCTCTGCTCAGCCAGCCCTCCCACCCATCTCCACTGCAGAACCTTTCTGCAGTGTCTGCCATCACTTCTGCCACAGGTCACGGGTGGTGCAGGACTGCTGCAGAGCAATATATGCACTGTATCAGTAATTATTCCCAGCTCCCACTTCTACAGTTACATCTGCACTGATGTTCCAGCCACGAGCCTTTTTAGTTGTCAGTTTCTTCCAAACATCATGCATGTTAGGCTGAGAAGTCAACACTAACATCACCACTGCACTACTCCGGTCATCATTAGTACATCCATGTTAGGTACCTTAACTAGATAATGCTGACATGTCTGAAGATGCCCTCAATGCAGCTACAGCCAGCAGCTCACTTGGAGTGAAACAGGAAGGGGAGTATCATCTAAGTCAGCTATGTGGCAGAGCTAAGGGAATGTCATCACCCAGCAAAAGATCTTGAACAAGCAGCTGGGACAGGAGTAACCTCTCTAGCTCACACGCGACAACTGGAAGAAAGCAAGGTGAAAGGATCTGCATAACCCACACTACATTTACTGCAAGGTAATTCCTCGAGATTCTCATTCCTGAATAAAACTGTCTTTACTTGGGAAGGTCTTGAACTGGTATAAGAGTGCCTACGTGTGGTAAGGAAGAGGGCTATTTTGGTAGAAGGGGGAAACTTTCCTGTCTACACAATGCCTAGGTGTTTGGGGAAACAAAGCCCTAATTCATGCAGTTCAGGTTCTTTCGCCTGCTGCAAGACAATACTCTGACATTGTTATTAGCACGTTATGAATGCACAATCTTTCCATGTGTAACTTCCACTGTAAGCTCGGCATTAGGGCGTTCGGAGTTTACCCTGACCAATAAAAACACCAGATCCAAACCCCTCTATTATCAAATATCATTGTTTCCTAAATCCTGATCATTAGACCGCAACAGAAGATTTGTAAAATGCTCATGATAGAAAACTGGAAATAAACCTCTGTTTTCACTTAAAAGCCTGCGAGCACTGACTTCACATGCAAAAGGCCTGGTATGGAAAGACAGACAGGCACCTTCCTTTTCTACTGACTTCAATCAGCTGCAGCAAGGTGATCAATTCTCTGCAGAAGGTGCTGAATAAGATCACATATAAGTTCACAGAAGTGTCCGAGTCCTGTCGAACATGTTTTCTGCAGATGCTTAGAGGTACAGAACAAAGGCAGCTGAAAACAGACTTGGTAATTTACAGTTTCACTTTATCACTGTATTAAATTCCCATTCAACATCAATAAGGCACCACACACTTGTTATAGAAAGAATAAACAGCCTCGTAAAAACTAGACTCGCCACTTTTTATTTTGCCTCGCATCCCTCTTCTTTTCAACTGCTAACAAGTAAAACAACCCCCTGACAGCTGGATGTGCAGAAGCCTGTGCCGGCAGTGTCCTGGTCCGGAGCGACGCTGCGGGCTGGAATGCTGACGCTGGCAAGGCTGCCACCGCGTTTACTTAACACTCATTTCTCTCAGTCTGCTTCAGACCAGAAATGCAGGCAATGAAAACCTATTCAACCTTTGAGAACCTCGGCCGTAGCAGCTAGCAGAGCAGGGTCTTTGCAGGTAAATGAAAGAGGCATTCAGAAGACGCTCCCATTCAAGGGAGGTCGAAAGAGAGCCCCCAGCTGTCTCTGGTTACCTTTTATTGGCACGGAAAGGGGGAGGCAGGAGCGGGAAGCTTACAGGACAAATGAAAAACAAGCTTTCTAAGATTCACTGTTCAACCTCAAAACAAAAGCTCAGCAAGTTTAAGCTGAAGGAGCTTAGTTTCATTCCTTTCAGTTTAGTAATTTATTATAGTGAAGAGAATGAAAAAGCTGTTTCAAGTGGTGGACTGAACAGTACCCTGAAACAGAAGTAGAGTGGAAAAAAAATATACGTTATGAATTCAACATGTTTCTCGGGCAAATAATAGCAAATTAGCAAACACATGAGAAAGTGTACCATATTCGTAAGTATCCAAGGATCTTTGGGTGAAAACATTTACATCGTGATGACAGCTGGACAAAACAGCTGTCACAGAAGCATTATTAAGTAGAGGGTATAATCTGTAAACACTTGCCACCCAAATTAAACCAAGGTCTGTTGAGATGGAGGAGAAATGCCTCGTTTCAGGTGGCAGGCGCGATGGCTGCGGACAGCCCGGTGCTGCCTTCCCGAGGAAGCCAGCCCAGGGCAAGGTGAGGGCACCAGAGTGGCACTGGCAGGAGTGTCACTCCATGGAAAGCCCCCAGCAGCCGGGGAGGAGGCATGCTGGCCAGCAGACACCCCTGCCTCTCTCAGCCCATGGGGGCAGGCAGCCCGCAAAGCCCTGCGCTGTCCCAACCTTGCTGCAAGCCCGAATGAAACCTAATATTGTAAGCCCTGCATGATGTGGCAGACTCTCCCCCAGGTGTGGTGGATGCCCAGATTAATTCTGGGTTCACTCCACGCAGTGCCTTAGGAGAGAAGACAGATGGGCCAAAGCTTCCACACAAGCATTAGAAAACCCAGTGCCCCCCATGCAACCATGGGCAGTCTGCCTACCACCCAGCCATGCTACATGGTGGGGCACAGCGCAGGGACCCCAGGACAGCTCGAAGCACCCGTCCTGCAGCCCATAGCGCAGCGCAGCACCCTACAGCCAGCGCAGCACGGTGCCGCACCAGGATCAGCACGCACGCTCGCTTGTGGGGGGTGAAAAGTTAAGTCTCAGCACCACGTGGAGTCTCAGTCCTTCCCATTAAATGAGGACAGTCCCGTGTTCCTGCTTCACAGGATCTTTTAAAGAAATGTGAAGTCCTCGGACGCTGTGAAAGAGGGGACCCCACAAGTATAGATCAGAAATGCCTGCTAAACACGTTCAACAGTGAATTTAACAATTTAACAGATTACATCAGTCAGGAAAACATAATTAATAACCATAATACCTAATATTTACATACTTCTGTATACAAACCTGTTATTCTTCTGTAGAGGTGTACAAACATTACCTAATCAGTCACCTGAGGACACATGGCTTGGCCAAGAAGCCTTGGCTTCTTGATGAATGGCAGAAGTCTTTTAAATTGTGACCTCATGCTCCAAAGTTTGTTGCATTGAATCCAGGTAACACAAGTTTAGCTGCACTTGTGTAAATACCTTGAGATAACTCAGAGCCCTTTATAAATTTAGGTGGCCTTCATAGCACCTAAATTTAGGTGGGTTTATGAGACCTGAAAAATGATACAGACTAAGGTATTAGCAACGTCAACAATTTTTCAAAGACCGATATTTTGCATTTAGGTTATAAGTTTTTGCTACAGTTTTAATTTCTTATCAGCACTTTTCTTAGAGGTAAGCTAGCCAGAGAGCAAACTATCTGGTTGAAACAATGATCTGGATCATAGCATGCTAGCTATCACCTTGATACACAATGAGATATAGAAAAACAGGAAGGATTTGTTTGGAATTCATTTGGCAGTACTGTAGGATTTGCTGTAAGGGAAACTATCCAGGAGTTTATGTAATTCCTTAAATCTTTGAAGAGGTGAAATGGATAAGAAAAAGTTCTTAGAAACACTTAAGAAGAAAAATATGTTACTCATTACAGTAACTTCTTTTTTGTCTAGATCATTCTTTAACTCTCTTAGCATATCTTCAAGCAAACATGGCCTGCCAAAGGTTTCAATCAGACTACTTCTGATCTGTAATCTCTCTGATATAGATCATATCTTAATAAATCATTTCACAGTCTAGAAGAACCATTAGGAGCAAACTACAGCACTTGCAGACAGGATATACAGTAGTCACCTGGCATTACTGTAGGTGATACGAGAGGGTAGAAACAAGGGTCAAAATTCAGTGTTGATATCTGAATATTTAAAAATTGGTGGATAAGGCCTTGATTCCTGTCATTTGTCAAGCAATGCTACTGGAGCTGACCTTAAAAGCTAACAATAAATGTAATGAAAGAATATGACAAGGTACATTGCTATAGAAACCTTACTCAAGGCAACAGAAATCATCCCACTGACATGAGTACGATTTGGTCAAAACCTAGTGTTCAGTGGTGTAAAATGCACACTGAGGAGTGAGAAAAGGTTGGAAGCAACAGGATTTTAATCTCTCAAGCTCAAAGGCTGGATTTATTCTTTTGTCTCAGGTCTTCTTGCAAGACACCCAATACATTTCATACACTACATTAAATAGAGATAAATAAATCAGTATTAGTCTTACTTTCCTAAAAAGAGCACTTACTGGCACCATCCTTTCATCTCTTCTCAGATTTTATGTTGGTGGCAAATCTTGCAGGTGATAGGATAAATACTCTAGCAGACATCTGCTAAACATAATGCAGTTGTATTGTTACTAAAATGGCACTCTTTCTTGTGTTTTTGGTAGCATTCACTTTGTAACATTCTGCTTTCCTGGTGTCCCAAAACATATGTCCCAATCAATAAACAGCCCATTTTTCATCCAGGTCATCCTTGCCCACCTGACTCCTCACTTGCAGAGTTCTTTTAGCACTTATTTGGGCAAGCTACACTTCCCTTTCTATTTTAACTGTTATGTGCAAATGTATGCTAGCCCCTTGTAGAGAATGAACATTGCAACTGTGCCTGCACCTGAGCTCCCACCTGCGTAAACAATATTGGCAGAGTGTTTAGGAGAGTCTTCTGGTTCACATTTCTGTTACTGGGCCAAGTTCAGTTCTGTCACGTGCTGCTCGACTCCTCCTGTTTTCTCCTTGATCCCATGTCCTTTCCTTCCCCTCCTCACAGCCACCCCCAAGCAGAAAAAGGAGCTGGTCCCACCGGGGACAGCTAGAGCCTGCCCAGGGGCTGCTAACAAATCTGGTCCCACACTACCACAGTAGCCCTACCATTAACTTTGAAGTCCTAACCATTTCTGTGGAAAGTCTTCTGTTCACATAACACATTGGCTCAGCAGAGAAGTAGCAATCTTTCAGGGGATTTAGCTTTATTCAAAATGAAATTTTTTTTGCCCATTTAGACATATGAACAGGTGCACCCGTTTTAGCATCCCTGCTAGCCAGGGCAGGAGGACAAACAGAAAGATTTCCAGGAGTGGCCTTCAATGAAGAAAACAAAACTGACTTAAGAGACTCAAAGCCACACAGAAAGACTCTTCCCGTCCAAAAACTGGAATAACGAAAAAGAACAGACCTTGCGGCAATATTATTTGCTAGTGAACGGATACAAGCTCTGTGTGACTCCTGACATGTAGTAATAAATGCAAGAAATGACAGTGTCTTACTTGCAGGGAAAACCAACTGAAAAATTTCATACTGAATATGATTAGAAAACACTAACAATTTGAGTTTTGCTTCAGACATCATCACTATTAACTACCAATTGCACAGGAAACTCACATGACGAGCTTGCTAGGAGGATTTTATAATCTGATTCCCAAAGAATTGCAATAAAAAGCCAAGAAAAAGGTTTGAAATAATGAAATGAAGCAAGTTATCATCAGTAACATTGCATGTACATTGAGCAACAGTATTTACACACCGTGACATGGTAGGTATTTAGGGGTGTTTTGGTAAATATTTTACTGACTCACTTCTTAAGGGCATTTCTGTTAGAATGAGCCCTTGAAAAGGAGACAGACATGGTTTAGAAAAGCATGCAAAAGTAGTTGCAACAGAGGCACAGAAACAGAGATTAATGAACAAGATTAATGAAACTTTAGATATCATCAGTTGTTTATCCGGATGTCTGCAGTTTCCTTTGGTTTAGAAATTGGGCTTACAAGAACACATAGTATTTGTCAAGACAGACATAACCACCAAACTCTTTCACTGCACCTTGACTCCTCCTCCTCTTTTCCTGTATTTGAATGCTAGGCTGTACATGGATAGAAAACTATTACTACGTTTTTACAAATCTTGGGAAAAAGTGTCTCCCAGTTTGGAGAAATCCTTTTCTTATCTGGACACATTTACACAGCATCTCTAAAATCCAGTATGAATACACTACTTACACTTTATGCTGCTGCCACTGTCTCACAGAGCAGACTCAAACTAACTCCGTACATAACCTTAACTCCTGTGAAGTAAAAATGGGTTACACAAAAAATTCCTTCCCACTACTGAGACAGAATGCCCTATGAATTGCACACTGCACAAAACCAGAACAAAACACTTTGGAAGAGGAAGTGACGGTTACAGCATAACTATTTGATGCTGCAGGGGGGAGAAGGCATAACTTAACTTGTTCAAAGCTGCTGGGTTAAACACCTTATTCTTATCACTGATTCCATATAACAGACCTCAGCCAACTGATCTTTATTTGGATAAGTAATTTTGATGACCTCTGGGTCATTAAAGTGTTTCCCCCTTCTCTCTATCATTATGCAGACTGAGGACTGCAAAGTTTTATGAAGTCCATGGGAAGGGGTTTTCCTCACAGGTTTTAAAAACAGCCAAAGTATTTCATTTTCAAAGAAGGTGCAGTGAACTTTGATGAGAGACTTTATCTACTTTCAAGCGTTGCGGCTTTTTTTTTTCTGCAAGGTAACACTAGCAGGATCAGTTTCTGAAAACACACCTGAAAATATTGTGAATACATAATATAAAGTAGGTAACATGGAGGAACTCAGGAGATTCAGCTGCACACAGAATTCTGCACGACTTTACAGACTTTGCTAGGTTACAACTAGCACCAGAGATGGAGGTCTGTATGGTTTCTATTTATGGTTGTCCAAAACCACACTGGAAAATAAAAAGACACATCTGTGAAATACAGTCAGATGGGGTTTCAGAAAAATAACTCCACTTTCATATCTCAGTTGGGTCATGCTTACACAACAGGAACAAATGGTTTGTAATTGAATCAGCTGAACTGGGCTTGTATAAAGAAGACCTGCTGAAGTTTTAAATTTTGTCTTACGATTTCCAATATTCATCTGCAGCTTTTTCTAAGAATTTCCTACTCCTGGGAATTATGAATCTTTCATGAGTCCTCTGATGAACTGTGAGCACATAATGGGAGATTAGGTGATTGAAATTAATTCCTGTGTCCGGTTTGGCACTTAATTAGCTTGGTTTCAAACACTGAATTGGCTATTAAATGTGCTAAAGGTAAGCTACTCTAAACACTAATTAAACTATTTGTAAATTGTTCTAGGATGTTTTAATGTGTTTATATGCCTTGTTCATGAATGTTTCCAGGATTTTAAGTAGTTTAATTTAATATCACCAGTAAAGACTAAGCCTAAAGGTAATACATGTTGATGTGATCAAAGTCTCTTCCTGAATGAATATACAACTCAATGCAATATAACTAACACAATGAAATAAGTTCTGTCAAGTGATACAGGCCAACAAATCACAAACCCAGGAGAAGGCCTACAGGTAGAAGACGCAGCTGTTCCTCTCAATGTCATCCCACACATCTGACTAGAATTTCCAAAACTAAAAAAAAAAAAAAAAAAAAAATCCCCAATCCTCCTTTTGCCCAAAACAAAAATTAGTCAAAAATCATTATAAGAGGATGACATGAATGCAGTCATCCATTCAGCATTAACGCACCTACCAGACTGCCTAATCAGAATCTCACTTCGTATGCAGTCTCTCCTTTTTTCTTGTCCAGAGTAGCATTATTAACATAAGTTTTATGGATTGATTTTTCTAGAGGGAAAAAAACACACACCAGAAAGTAAATGTCAAAGAAAAGTATTTCAAAATTTAAACTAAGCAGTCTTGCTACCTATATTAATAAAATCTAAGCTATAATCTCTCAGGTTTCCCTAGGAAAAATATGCATATTTAAACTCCTGGGGGCAAGGAAGGGGTGGGGGGTGGACAACTGTTGGAAACAGAAACACAGACTTTGACCTAAAGGTAAGAAGAGGAAGAGTGAGAATGTACCCCAGAGGTTCTTCTATTTCCTGTCATCACTATCGGAAAGGACAAGAATTGAGATGGTTCCTGTCTGCTGCTGGCTTACTTTGTGTATTCACTGGTGTTTCACTGCTTCAGTTTAGGGCTCAGCGAGAGCCTTCTCACCCAGGCATCTGTATCAGTTATTAGCAGTAAGACCACAAAGGGGTAAATCAGCAGCAGCAAGGCAGCTTTTTCAGCAGTACAGGAGATAAGCTGTGGAATAGAATGAGGTGCCAAAAAATCTCAAGCCACCTGCCCATCCGCAGCAAGAAAAGCTGTGTGAGGGGCAAGTGGGCGTTTTTTTCCCCTAAGAGAATAAGCAGGACATTTTCTAAATCGAAACATTTCTGACAGCACTATAGTTGATATTGCTGCGTTGAAAGAATGAGACCATGAAACCCACCCGTGGCCATTTCTGAGAGCTGTCCTGCAAATGGCGCATGTCTACATTAGCAACCTCTCTCAGCCTGTGGAAGTGGGTGGCTGTGTGCAGCCTGCCTGTTGGGATGGTCTCTGAGATGCCCTGTCTCCAGGGAATGCTCTAATGGGTCACGGGCAGAGATGAGCATGTCCTTCATGGGAACGTTCCCAGGCACAGCTTAACTAATTACTGGTACTTACACAACACTAATGTCTCTTTAAACTACCATACAACACCTTTGGCTTTCACGAGGCAGCCACCAGTGACCAGCAATCCTCTGTTACTAACAAGTGGTATTTGCAAGGAAAACGATAAGCCCAGGGACGAGTTGCTGGTTTTTGGAGGGTACCTGAGAGACCTCCACATCATCAAAACAGACACCTTAGAATGGACTCCCTGTATAGCATGTTATAATTTTGTGTTATAGGGCTTTGTGGTAACAATCCTTAAAAATTTTCAAGATCTAATACATGCGCATGCATTACAAACAGTCTCACCAGCTAGATTTGCATTCATTGTTACGGCTTAACCTGAAACCTCAAGTTTAAATAACTGCCAGCTGATATTATCAATGTTTGGTTTATGAGTCATTCAGCCAGCACAATGGGCCAAGGAAGCAAACAGCACCTTTACAAACACGTCCTAATTTTTCTGCTGCCGTGTGGAACGGGAGAAGCAGGGAAAGGACACAGGAAGGATTTCAGCCTGAACCAAAATATATGTCCCAAACCAGAGTTATACCTATTAGGCACATGTAAATTCATAAATCAGGTCATGAAGAGAACAGCAGGAAAACAGCTCTGGGACATTAGACCTAATGTTTCAGTATAGTTTCCAGTTTCAGCAAGAAACTTTCTGCTAACTTGCTTCCTATTTAAATTTGCTCCTTCACATAAACCCCAGATTTCTTTAAGTATTGATTTTTTCCTCGGTGAGGCTCCAGAAATTTGAAAAGAGGCAAAGGAGAGGGAAATCACTGCTTTGGATTTGACTTTACACAAAGGTCATTTAAAGAGGAACTGTCTGCCCTCTCACACACACGTGCTAAAGACAAGTTTTGCTAAAATCAGCAGAGCAATCCATTGATGGAAAAGTTCAAAATCTAGTTGTTCTCCTGAGTCTTTTTCTTCTCAGTAGAATTCTGCATCATCCAGGAGCCCAGCAGACTCAGCCTTGCTGGGTGCTGAGCACCTTTTCTGGCCACTGGCTCCAACAAAAGCAGCAGAGACCCAGCAACAGAGAGCAAGATGCAGTTGCCAGCCTCACTCAGATTGCACAGATATGCAATATGCCCAGACTGGAATCATCTGGGATGCATTAGGCTGGGAAATCTCGTCTCTGCTAACATACCTGCTTTTTATTCAGGGCGTATAACAAGAGTTATACGTTAGACTGATAAAATTGTCTGTCAGAACCTGGGTTGGTCACTCTTATCTCAATACTAAAATTAAATATTTCTATGAAAATTAGATTTGACTTTTGTTGCACGAAGTAAATCAAACCCCATTCGTTTTGTTTAAACTGGTGGATTGCAGATATCGGAATAAAACATAAGGAGGGGAGAGGAAAATTATGATAGCTTCTAAACCTGATCACAACTTCAACAGAAACAGACTAAAACCAGCATGCAAATACTGACTTCATGTCTTGTGTTCAGATCCTGCTAGCAATTGTTCAAGTACAAGCATACTTAAATTACAAATGTTTTTCTTATCTGCATCCTTTATTCAGAGGTGTGGACCCTTACTTACACTTCTGTGATGCATGATTAATGTTCAGGGCTTCAGCCTGAGAACAGCAAGGTAACAGCCTCTTTCATGTGTTTTCCAGTACTTCCTTGCTTCAGCCAAATCAAAAACATAGGCAGCACTGCATTACTCAAACTTCTGCCGTGGACAAAAACCAGCCCCAGAAAGTTGCCTGGCCTCCCTGTGTGGTCAGCTGGAGTAGGCAGGCCCTTCCCAGGGGCACTTATTTCCACCATCACCACCCCCACCTCCCCAAATTAACATGCATGGCATGAATTGTCCTCTGGACATGCTTATTTAGCCTCATTGACTATAAACAGGGCTTAGGCGACTAGATGCATTGCTCAAGATAGGCAAGATGAATCTGTTACTGGAACTTAAGCCTCGGGGGGGGGGGGGGGGGGGGAAATCACATTCAGTACGAATGTGGGTGCTTTTTCCTTTAAAAGCAGTAGACCTACGCTGTGGATCCCCAGGGGATCATGCAGCCACTGGGAACTCTGCAACTGCCCTGGCTTCCAGCTTTCTGGTGCAGATCTTGGTGTTGACTTTTGACCTTTTGGAGACCTCTTTCTATAAGGTAACACAGCTTGCTCACTCTCCCCAAAACGCCCAGGAGATGGAGTAAAACAGGAAAGTGAAGGCAATAGCAGCATTCCATCGGGCAGGGAAAGAGTTAAAGCTATGAAGATCAGGAAAGCTGACTTTCCTTAGGAACTCCTACAGTTTCAGTCACTTATTAAAAAGGGATTTATATTTCTGAAGTAAGGATCTGTACTTCCTCCCTCTTCTGAAGCTATACATTTCTCTGCCAGACTGTGATGAAAAGGGCCCTCCCTCGCCCATCGCAAGCCAACGCTGAAGTCATTCTGTTATTCTTTTTCACCTTGCACACATGTTGAGGCTTCTCTGTGGAAGTCTTGCTGAGACACACATGTCATTGTCTCTTGTTCCTCTTTGCTCATGAGGCCTTTTTTTAATCCCAGATTTCTTCTGCACGTAGCTCAAGCAGCAATGTTTCTGGGATTTCAATGAAGGAGGATCCATACATGCAAACAATGCTGTTTTCTGACCGCACATGATCATCTGTTAAAACCAGAAGTCTTTCCTACAAAGAGGATAACATAAAGAGTTCAGACTAGAAGGCCTTGCTCACTTTTTGTTTGAAAGCTCACCTGCTGTGCCTGACTACAGCAGACAAAAGTAGTAAGGTTGGGAAGATGGGCCCCTTTTGCACCACAGCAGGTTTGGACAGATTGCTGCTTTTGGCAGGTGAGTGTGGAACCAGCCACAGGGTGACTTAGCTGCAAGAGACCCCTCTCCTGCCTGCATCGCTAGAGAAATGCTGCAAAGGCTCAGCATCGCTCACAGTACTCCTCCCTGTTGGAAGTGAAAGAAGCAGAGGCTACCAGTGCTCTCTCTTTCAGGCAGTGTTCATCCTTGAGGCTGAACTTAAGGAAATAGTTAGGGATTGTCTAAGATTTTTTTTTTACCTGCTGATATGCATTCTGGGCTGATCCGTGTATGTCAAGGCACTGAAGGCACATGGCTGCAGAGGGACTCCACCAGCCACCTCCCCTTGCCCGATGAGGTCACTTCCATGTATCCAGTCTGTCCTCCCAGTAAAGAAAGGGTCTTTCACAAATGGGCATCACCATCATTTGCCAGAGGAGGTAGAACTCATAGGCAACCTGAACTCTGTGCAGCAAACACACAATGAGCACTGCAGGCTTCAGACCACTCCCAAGATCAGTTCAGATATGATGCAGGTGTAGCCACAGGCTTTGCTTGTGGGAAGCAGAGAAAGTTGGATAGCTGTATGTTGTGTATCTTTGGGGTTCTTAGAATGATGAGAATAAAGTGAAGCAAGATTAAGAGGCATATTAGGCTGTCTCTGACAGATCTTTTCCACTTGTCAGGAGGAGTTTCCCACTGAGCTCCCGGAAGGTGCTGAGCCCCTGAGGACTCCTTGCAGAGGCTGGAATTTGCAGCCACAAATGACACTGTTTTTCTGTGCAAGGCTGAGCTATCAGGAAGGTATCAGTGCAGCCGGTTGCTACTGATACTACAAGCAGAAGACAGAGACAGTGGATCTTTTGTTTATCACCCCTCTGCAGTGTACAGCCCCTTTGTGAATAATAAGCCACCTTTCTGCAGCTCTTGTCTAGTGCAATACAACATTTTTAGGTCAGTTCAGCTAAACTGAATCTGCAATCACCTGGTATCAGTGAGTTAAAATAGTGCTGATAAGAAAAATGTCTGTACGAGAAAATTCTGAGGAGCACAGTGCAAGAATAAGTTAAATCAGAGAGGACGTGTTCTTTCTAATAAATGCAAGTTACTTTTGGCTGGTCTTTGCATCTCAGATTTACTACTCCTACTATGGGAATCATTGTATTGCCTCATTACAGGGCTCATGTGAAGCTGTGCTTACTCATCCTTGCAAAGCACTTCAAGATCAGAGAAAGCAGGGTCTGTAAAACCATAAAGGATACTTCATTACCATTATTATTTGACCACAGCAATGGGGAAATATGCTTTAAAAACGCTTCAGTTCATTAGTTCATAACTATCTTTTAGTAGCTATAAGTTTAGCTGAGAACCTAAAAGCAAAAACCAGCAAGCTGCAAGGTAGCAGGTTCAGACTTTGTACACCTCAATGTAAGCCTATTTTTTTGCCTCACCATAGCTGGTGCTTACTTTTAATACTGTCTTTAATCCAAAGGTAACAAGCAGACATAGAGGTAAAGCAAACGCAAATGAACATGGGACTCGCCCTAAAACATCTGTCTCCCAAAATGTTACCCTCTGGCCCACATCCTGAGTTAGTATCCTTCTCTCTGCATAAGCTTTTGGGGTCTCATTAATGCACCGGGCAAGTTTACACAGCAAAAGGCTGTTAGAGATCCTGAGGTAGCTTTGAGGGAACTGGCTTGTCTACATGGTACAATGCAATGCCATGCACGGATACTAGCTTAGATCCCAGAGGCAATATAGCTGTGTCTGTATAGCAAAGCACCCACGCTAATTAGCCCAGCCCCTGAGGATGCTGCAGGAATGGAGCTAATTAGGTATGCTGAGAGGCACCCCTGTTAATTAGCCCAGGGAGAACACAACAACACTAACTGAGCTTCCGATCACGGGCATTAGCTCAGCGATCTTTATAGTGTACTTGGCTGTGTAGCATAGCTGAGCCCACAGGCTCTTTTGAGTGTCATCCTAAGAACCTAAATATCTTCTTTCAATTCAGTCTCACCATCTGACCCTGCTTTTGCAAGTATTCATAGATTTGTTTTTTTTCTTGATGGTAGGAAAATTAAGTAAATAAATAGATTCAAAAGAATGAAGAAAAAAGCCAGTATAAACCACACTACAATAATCTAGTATTATTAAATTCAGCTACAGGTAGCAACATGCCTGTAGGGAAGCACTGGATATTCCTAACCCATCTTGATAAAAGGCATGCTTTGGCTAGTGGTGCATGTTTTGCAAGCAGCATATCTCTAAAGGTACTGTTAACTCAAGCCAACTCAGCCATAAATACAGACTATGGTATATTAAGTTGTAATCATGCAAGATTTTCCATTACAAGTTTAGGGCTGAATGAAATCATTTAGGCACAGGCCCATACCTAGGAAAGATGGAGCTCGCAATTTTGTCCCCTTCCTTCTCCCCTTGCACCACACAGGAGAATGGGGCTGTTCTGGCTGGTCCTTCTGCCTCCTCCCTCCATCAGACTCCTGGCTCCCCAAGCATCCTTGTCCACAGCTTTGCACAGCCGACATCAGACTCTCCCTACCACTGCCGCTCTCTGGCCTGGATGCCAACGCTAAGCAACATACGTACGCAGTTATGCCTCTAACTTCCACGGGTTGCTATACAACGACACAGGGGTAGATAACAGTCTGTCTCCACTACAGCCAGCACAGATATGAGGATGGCGATGAGACTATTGCTAAGGAGCAATTCCAAATGCCATTCCAACCACCATATCATAGGTATGCATAAAAACACTAAGTTAATGCCTTTCAAAGAGAAAATGTGTGTGCTTCGTGTCGTTCCAGGAGGGAGTTTCATGGTTCTTATTTTTTAAAAACGGAGCACAGTGATTTCCAATTATCTTCCAGGCATGTGTGTAGGAGAACCCAGCTCTTTCCCATATGTTTCAGAAAAATATTTTTGCACATGGGTAACTTCTGAATAGAACCTAAACCCTTAAGTCCTGGCTTAAGTTCTCTGCCACTCTGCAAAAATGCATGGTGAAACTTTAAATCAGTCTCAAGAGCTTATAACATGGAGCTGCTGGAACATTTGAGACAACGAAAATTTTTAAGAAAGTGGATATTATGAAATTATAAATACCAGAGAAGACAGAGGTTTCTTCTGGAATTAATGTGATTCCAGGAGACATAATACTTAGGCTTCTGCTAAAGATGGCTACGTTTTAGGTTTAGAAAAGCAAAAATTTTCAGGCTCTTATGTTCCCAAGAATTTACTATTTAGTATATGGAGGTTGGGGCAGGGGATGTGTGTGTGTGTGTGTGTAATATATCTGAAAATCAAAGTTCAGTATTTAATCTTTACTTCGTATCCTTTAGGAAAAAAAAATCTTAAAAGTATGGTTTCCGTTTATGTAGCTTTATGATACTTGTCAAAATAACATGGTGTGCAAACTGGGATATCTCACACAACCTTGACTTTACAACAGGGGTTCTGGATGTATACCAGATGCACAAAATGGTCATTAACTTGATATGATACGAGAAAGGTGTTGAAGTGAATAACTTATATAGTAGTAATAGTGGTTCTGTCTATGGACATTTTATCTTGCTCTTGAACGGCAAAAAAATACTTTAACACGCCTTGTCTCTAGGCAAGTTTAGAGTGACCTAGAGACTTCTCAGTTTCAGAGTTTGAAATCCACCCCTCCATTTATACTTGGCCAGTGCTCAGACCAAAGCTGCGATATGTCACATTGACTCAGAGAGACCTAAAAAATAGAAAAGAGTGAAATTCTAGGCAGGAGCATCTCCTGACTCTATAAAAGTCAATACTGTGTGCCAAAATAATGAAAATACCCCAACTCTGTTTCCAACTGTATAAATAGCTCAGATTTTTAGCTTCACTGCCAGAACTTGGCTAATACCCTTCAGTTTGTCTGTCCAGCTTTACATCTACTAATAGCTATTTTCTCCTCTTCTATCTATTCAAAACAAAACCTGAAGCACAAAGGTTATCAACTTCCAAAACCTCTTGTGCATAGACAGACCCATAAGGCCTCTGTCAATGAACAACAGCTCATCATTCATTCTCATTATACTGGCACATAAATCTTCTGAGTGACCAGGGAAATGGGAAGCTTGCTACCCTCATAACATTCCTTGCGTGCCTGCTGAAGGCATTGTGTCTATACATTGCCCATGATTTCCAGAAACACGGAGTTAAGAATAATTCAAGATATGTAACAAGGAACAGGAGGGAAGGGTGACCTGCATGTAAACTTTATCAAAAAGTCCTCAAAACTAATCACTTGAGGTGGTTAGGAAAATAAGAAAAAAAAAAACCATGATGCTTATCAGTCTTATTTCTCAAAGGCTTACTGGCATTAGTATAGTTTTGCACACCATCCAGAAAAAAAAAAAATATATATAAAATTGTGGTTAACACTAGAGCTCACAGCTTTATTCAGTTTGGAAGCCCTTAAAAATTTTCTAATGGAGGTGCTACGTGGACAACAGCTTCACATTTCTTGAGTTACCCTGCACTGACCTCTCCCAACCATCCACAGAAACGAGAGGTCCAGCAGACAACAGGCTGACTGCCGTGGAGCTACAAAGTCATCTGTGAGACAGAAAGGCTAATCGAGTGAGCAGCAGTGTGTCCGGGGTGTATACATGGCATTTCCTGAAAACAGCAAGCTCCAGATCTGCCTGATGTATCCATACAGACATAGCCAATTTCTTTTGTATAAAGGAAGAGGTGCCATCTCATATTAAAAAAAATAAACATCTGTCTGGCCTCCAAACTCCTAGAATTATAAATAGTCTGAGTGACAAATACTTCTGCCACAGTGTTCAGGATACCTTCAGAAGATATCCCTAGCACCGTGTGATTAACCATAGCTTGGCAGAGTTCACTGTTATAACTATACTCTGGATAAGCTTGTTGGTTTGAACAAGAATTTGCGTGACTGTGTCTAAAGGAAGAAGAGAAGAAGCAGGAAGGTAGGTTGCGTCAGTCACTTGTACACTTTTCAAGCTGACTGGTATGGCTTGATATCTGTGCTTTGACAGTAATAAGAGTATTAAATTCCTAAATGTTGTGTACTACGTTGCTCAACAGGTTTTATCACAGAAAAACTGAGTAGTCTTGACAAATTAAGTTTCATGTAGGATAATGTTAAAAAAAAATTTAGACATTATTTGCATAGATTACATTAAGTTGCTTGTTTCCCACCCCTCCCAAGCATCTCAGTACCTTAGAAATAAATTATAGTCAGAGGGGTATTAAAATAAAATTAAAAAAAAAAAAACTGAAGTCAATCTCAAACCACAAGACAAGCAAACAGTACTGTAGTCTATTTTCAGACCTCCACAAAGTTATTTATATTCTAGTTGTCAAACAACCATGCAGTCCCAGACACCTTTTTACATGAAATTCTGCTATGGTGTCTTCCATAGACACATTAAATTATTTCCTCTTCAATATGCTAAGAAAAAAAAACCAAAATGCAAATCACCCTAAAGTCACATGTGTTTCACTTTAAGAAAAAGGATCTCCCGGGTTCAACATAATAAGAAGAATAGTCCTCTGTTAATGTAGTCATGCTGCGATTTCAAAAGTACCTAGATTAGGAAAGCAGTAGTATTGGTCACAATGTCTTTGTCACACAAGGTAGAAATATTCCTTCTAACCCGTTTTTAATTCCAGCCTTCCTAGGACAATGTTTCAACCTGTACAAACCAGATTCTTTGCTGAATTTATAACTGTGCTGAGATCACTTCAGAGAAGCACAAGGAAAGCTGTGTGAAATACTAAGGTTTAAATGCTCTTTCAAAAATGTTTGCTGTCATTCTGACCCAACTGGAAGAAAAAGGGAGATGAAAGGTTTGCAATAGCAGCTTGCCTCAGTTGGTAGAGCCTGCGTATAGGATTTTGCCTGGTTTATTTTAAGTCTGAGCAGCTAGCAGCTGGAGTATGTCCCACATGCTAACACTTGGAATTCCCCAGGGAGAAGGTTTGTTTTAAATGTAACATCGGCCCTCCAAAGCTGGTCATCCTTCTGCTTTATTAAGTTTATGTACTCCATCATTGCCTCAAGTCTTGATGATAATGCACCTATTCTGAGTGATCGAACCTCCTCGCCAACTTCATATGAACTGTTTTTGATTTAAATGCAATCTATTAACGATATCTACTTGCACACACATACACACCCTGGCCAGATACTGAACAGACGCAGACTTACACAGCAGCTGTGACAACAACTGATGTCACCTCCTTTGCAGAAATTTCCACAAGCGTCTTCCAAAGGCCAAGTTAAATGAGATAAGCTCTATCAGTTTCTTTAAAGTGCTCTGGATGAGACCAGTCCATGTGACCCCCTTCCCGGCCGCGGGGGTGTGGTATGTCACAGCTCCCCTATCAGCTGGCACATGGCGGTGGGAGATATGAGACAGCAGAAAAGTAGTAGTAACAACATCACCCGGACTGCCGAAGACGGAGCAAATACGCTGAGTAACTTCAGTGTGTGCGCACTCACTTTCTGAAAACAGGTGGAGGGTTTTCAGCCCCGACTTCTGCTTGCACATCCCACTCAGCACAGATGGGTGGTAAAGTTGCCAGCTATGCGTTGGAAAGGCTATGGTTCATTAGCATCGTATTAACGCCTTTAGCAGTGAGTTGCAATGCCGTTTGTTTTTTTTTTTCCTGGAGTTTCCCCCTCTTTTAAGTATTTAATGAATTAAAAAGAAATTACTAGCAGAGATATTTTTCGAAAAGCAATTCCTTAAAGTAAATTCCCTGCCTCTGTTCTTGCATCAGAAATATTAGAGAATTTCAGAAGATAGCCTCCTCAGTTTTACTGCTGAAACTACCGAAGGTAGTTTGCCTTTAATTACGATTAAATGATCAGTTGCAGAGTTAATTTTTAAAGCTTTCACAATGATTAATTTTATTAAAAATATTAACTAGCCAATAATATATTAACAAAAGCATATATTTAAACATTTGCAAAACATCTCATTTAATGCTTCATCCTTGCTAGGACAAAAAGGCACCTTACTTGCAGTAATTTAAAAACATAGCCATAGTATTGAATGTTGCATTCAGACAGCTTGCAGTTTTCACCCCAGGGCTCTGCCAGTTTCCCTACATGGGCCTGTTAGCACAGAGGACAGCCTTAAACTCTTACCTCCAGCTAGCTGTCGTATTTTAGTTAAAAAATGTTGGTAATGCACCTTTTTTTCCCTTGTGAACGTGCCCTGCCCTTTCAATTTCTGAATTTATATGCATTTACCCCTCCTGTCACATTCTGCTGGGCTTCATTAATAGTTTCCCCCAGTAAACATTTCTGATTTTAAAAAGCTGGAAATATACTGGGAGAAAAAAAAAAAGAAAAGAAAATAAATAAATCCACTGAGAAAGACAGACACCTTTCAGACTTCTTTTTTTACACTTCAGAAGTTAGGAGATCACCTCACTATTTGCAGCACAGTACCACTGGATAGATTGCATCAACATATTCTCCTTTGTTCTTTTTTCCCCTTCAGGTTGCCAGGCCAATCTGCTTCTACGGATTCATACTCTGCATGACTAAGAATTCACCTTATATGGGGACTTCTTGCACCAACATAGTTACAGTCACTCTAGATCACTTGGGCACGTCCCTTGTAAATTTTGCTATTGGTGCAAGATTAACAGTTTCTGACATACAGCAGTACAACGTGTAAATTCTGGATCTAGCATAGCAGTGAAATATAGGTATATAGTGAGTATAAGTACACAAGAATTTGTGGAAAAGATAGTAAGAGAAGCTGAAATTCATTCTTACCCTTCATTCCTGAGGTCCTTCTCCTAGCGATGCTACTGAGTGTGGATTGACACAATTTTTATTTTTTTTTTAATCAGATGTTCTGAAGTTCTGCCAGATTGCTCCAATCTTACTGCAATCTCACACCTGTTAAGAATCTCACTGACTGTCTAGCCAGCTCATATTGGACGAAAAAGGCTAGATCACCTTTACCCATTTCCTCTTTCAAGGAAGCATCTGCAGATAGAAAATAGGCTTTCTAGGGCATGGACAGACTCTCGTATTTCAACTGTAGTATGCCCAGCACAAAACTGTGGCTGGAACCTAGATGTTAATGCCATCTCAAATAATAATATTTTTTCAGGTGCTGGCCAGAGTTTTAAGAGATAGTTCCAGCAATGAGCATATTGGAGTAGCCAAGACACAGCTGCTCAAAACAGCAACATGCAGCAGTTATATATGCAATGAAAAAAGACCTCCTTCAAGAAAGCTATTGAGGACAGCTGCAGATCAGTCATCCTCAGGGTTCATTAGCTTTTTTTCATTTTCTGTAAGCCAACCCTGGGCATGACTTTAGAAGACGATTAAACCAAAGATTTATGTGTCATTACACCCTCAAACTCCAGCTGCAACTTTTTATCCATGAAAGCCCCAGGATTCATGATCCAGGAGAGAAGCCTTCCTCTCTCTGGTATTTCGTTGGCATGCTGGTTACAGTCACTTCTCCCACCATCACCTATTTCTGAACCATCTTTGGTTAAAGACCCTAAAACCTTGCTGGAACTGTATAAACAGAAGCATGGATCGCCAGCCACCTAAAATCACTTGTGAGCCCTAGACTATGGCAGACAAAAGGCCTTTCAGTATTCTCCCCAGCAAGTCTTCCACAGAGGTATAATGACTTTTGTGCCCAAGTTCACTTCACCTTTATGCTGTAGGGATGCTCTAAATGGTCCTGTTATGTACAGGACATACATATTTATATGTAATCCTCCCCATACAGATGGTGAGATGCCAGCTATGAATCAACAGAGTTTATAAAGCTCTGCCAAAGTTACTCATAGCTGTGAGTTGCACACATGGGTGTTTTAAGTGCTAAAAAAGGTCCTGCTTTCTTCACACCTGAAATACGGGCCTATAACCCCTACACCTACAGAATTCACAAGCCAGTGTATGATAGCTCATGCACAGTGAATTTTAAATGCAGACACATGACCTCAGATTCCACTCATAAAGGGCAATCTGTACTGCAATGTTTGAGACTTAAAAGTGCAAACATAGCAGAAGCACTACAGGGCTTATGTGAAAAAATAATTATTCCATGTAGAAAGGAAGCTGGCTTGCTTTGAGGAGAGGTGTTAATACACTAATCTTTTTCCCCAACACCAGCTTGCTTACCTGAAAATATGAAAACATCTACTGACGCACTGTTGTATTTATTTGAGGTGGTTATCATATCCCACACGTTAAATGTCTTGCTGCATTTCACATTAAGATGGTAGTTAATCTGAATGCCAGTTATAAGAGTCATTTACTAAAAAAATAAGTCTTGGACAGCTGTGCTGCAATTTTAGTAATTTGGGGGCAGAGAGGCATGCAGATCATAGTATATAAATGCGGCTGAATTTTAAAGAGTAGCTTCAGAATAGATACCTTCCCCCTTCCACCGGGTTCAGGATTGTTAATAAGAGCTGGATCTTTAATGACAGTAACAAAGCAGGGTCTTGGCACAGAGACGACTTGCTTCATCACAGAGAACCACCACAGTAAGGATAAAACCAGCAGCAACTAGAGCAGGGGAAAAGGTGGAAGGATTTAAGATCTGTGGTAGAAAAGGTATTTGGGTCCCTCTCAAAGGCAGCATAACTTTGTTTCCTACACAAGGTGTCTTCTCCTCCCCATCTCCAATGTTTCAACTGCAATCAATGGTAATTTCCTAGCAGTGGCAAAAGTGAGAACACTTGCGTAGACACGGCATTAGCAAATTAAGCACAGGGCCATCAGCTCCTCTGGCTGCACATGAGTAATGTCCCACTAACCTCTCATCTTTTTCCATTAGCTGAAAATTAGTTTCCTCTGCCAGCATAAGTATGCATGTAGTAGGTTCCTATCCCTATCGAAATGAGTCAGGCCTGAAAATGGGGAAGACAAAAACCTACAGAAAATGTTTAAACTAAGCCAGACCCTACTGAGAGAACAAAACAGTTATGCAGCTATACCTTCAGGCTGGGTGGGATCCCACTGACACTGAGGGTGTGGGACAACCTCCGCACCTGCTTTCCTTCCAGCCGAAACTGAAACAGGCATGAGCCAGAAAGCACCTCACCAACAGCAATACAAATGTGTCTAGGAGTGAAGCTCTGTTGATGCAAAGTAGGCAGCAGTGACCAAGGGCACTTGATCTGCCACAAAATCCCTTGTACCTCAGGGGGATGCAGGATGGGCAAGACCTAAAACTCTGCATCTCATTCCTTGCAGCTGAAGTATGTAGCTACTCCTTCCTGGTTCTGAAGTTCTTTTGGATAAACTTTGAGTAAGGATAGGAAAGGATAAACTTTGTTGCCTCAGGTTGGATACACTCTCCCTTTCCTTTTTTTCCAGCATAAAGGTGTTTAGAAGAGGGGCAGCGTCATACATTTGTCTCCTAAAGTAGGAAAGTAGATGTAAAGCTGCTAGGACCCTCAGTGGAAGATGCTGCTGGCCTTGCATTAATCTGGAGGCAGGGGGTCCCTGGACATCCACACCTCTGTGGAAGCCCTCCTGTAACTGTTTCCCTCAGGACTCTATTGTCCCTTGTATTAGTATCTCTGCAATAACCCAGTGACACAAGATCTGAAAGACAAAAGGAAAAAAAATGGGGCTTACATCACGTACCCCCATGTAACTCCTACATCTTCTTCTATCAATTGATCCATCTGCTTTGCTCCTCCCAGAACTAAAACTGTCAGCACTTGAGGGAGGACTTTGTTTTTCCTCTGTTTGCAGAAATAGGTGTGTATATTTGGGTGTGTTTGGTTTTTTAGTGTTGGTTTTATATGCTCTAAAATAAGCAAGTTGCAAGGCTGCTTGCTTTATGGAGATACACAACATAAATTTCTCACCCAAGGCAGATCATGAAAGGTCATTTGCTAAGATGCTGGAGTGCTAATATATGGTATACATGGGCACCTTTTACATATATCGCACACACATACTTGCCTGGAAGCAAATCAATAACTCCCTACCCCAAAGCTTGCATTTGTCTGTTCTTACCAGAGGCGGGATAGTACCCTAGAGAGGGCCGCAGGCATTCCATTACTTAGGATCAGCAACTGAGCAAAATGGAAAGGCTGCTAAAAATAAACAGCATTTGCTCATTGGTATAAATAACAAAAGCAAGAGAGAAAGAAAAACAGAAAGAGAACAAGATGAAAATGAAAACTGGCCCCAGACCAGGCCTTGCAGAATGACTAGTCACCTCCTCATTGCCAATTCTGTCACCATCTCCAGTATGGGCAAGATACTTTCCACTGCCAAGTGCCCTCAGCTTCTTTCCTGAGGACCATTACTTTCAGATTCACAGTGGGCCTGAATATAGGAGGTAGCTCCCACAGCACACATGTCTTTCCCTAGGAGTTTCAGAGCTTGGGCATATTGAAACAAGGACGCAGCACTTCACAAGCCAGCACAAAATGCCAATGTGATCCCTGCAGTGGCTTGTGAAGCAAGTATTTGGTTTATCTCTGTTTCGTTTATAAAGAGTATTGGGGAAGGGTTGCACTTCCAGAAAGGTATCATCATTAAAAACTTTACTTTCTCTTTATTAAAATAGAAATAACTTTTGGATTCCCATTTTTCTAACAGACTTCCATAGCAAATAGTTCCCAGAGCACATTTGGCTGCCTATTCTCAAGTACTAAAGTTGAGAAAGCTAAGAAGTGCCTATCTATATTTGGAGGAAAATAAGAAGACTAAGCTAATTAAAAATTCACACTTGCCCTGTATTCCTAAAAGCACTGTACACCCCCATGGCACCAGACATTTCAGGGTGGGCTGCCTTTTTATACAACTGGAAAGTTTAAAGTCAAGTACCCTTCTGGTTACTTTTCATTTTAGGCTCTTGTTCATAAAAAGGAATAATAATTGGGAACCAGCTCCCAAGGCGCACGCTCAGTTTTCCCTCTGATCCTATTTCATGTATTCTATTGTAATAAAGCGCGCGCGCGCACACACACACAAAAAAATCTATTTGCCCTACAATTAAACAAATAATGGCATTAACAACTCCCACTCACCGCCTTAAGCAGGTTTAGCTGGGAGAGCTGAAGCAGCTGTCTCTGTCCTGTGTCTCTGCCAGAGGTCACCATCCTGCAGCAGGATCAGCTGATCCTCCTGCATAAACTCCTGAGCAAGTGCAGTCTACAGGCTGCAGCATTAACATAAACCACCTCCAATTTCAGTTTACTCTGGCAGTAGCCTCCTAGAAAAATAAGAGGGAGGAAACCTAAGGCTGGTAACTGTTTCATCTCTTAGTATCGGATAAATCCACCTTTGATTACATTTCAAAGCCCTAAAAAACGGAACAGTCAAGAGGTTTATAATAATGTTCTGGCTTGCCATGAATTAACATGAATTCTCGTAATGAAAAAGGTCACTAGCATAACCATTGAAACACACTGCTAAAATAAGAGCTAAGAAAGGTCCTCTAAAGTTTATCCAGGTATGTGTAGACTTTAAACATTTTCAAAAATAGCTATAGCTACTAACGCTCTGAAATTAAGCTACTTCCAAACCTAGGACTAGGACAAATTTGAGCATCTCCATATGGCTCTGACAATGTTGTAATATCCAAACTATCATAGCTACAATATGAATTCTCAAAAAGTGGAAAGACGAGAGAGAAGGACAAGGTTCCTACTGCAGGGAGGTTATTTTTCATGTCAGACCAACAGATGATTGGCTCAAAAGCTATCAACGTCTCTTTGGCATCCAAAGTGCAGATACAAATACTTACAGTGGATTTGCTTACTGGTAACTATAGAGAAAACAGCAGGTGGTTAAGTTTCTGGTGCACACATTTCACACTGTCAAATTCACACTAAACAGAGAAAAATGTCAGTTTTGAGTAATGGTGTGAATTAGGAGAGTGGCGAACAGTAGGTATACTTGGACATAGGAAAATAATACAAAAGGAGTGCCATGGTCTCCATAATCTCCATAAACAATGAGGGCAAGATTTATTATGCTTAGTCTAAAGTATGATGCTAAGGAGTTTGAGGCTGGGATGTGGGGGAAGACTGAAACAATGAAAAACTTTCAAAAGGAGAATGATCTGTGATATCTGGAAGGGTTTTGTTTTACAGTGCTTGAACCATGCTTATGTAGCTCCAATACCACAAAGTCCTGGTATAGGTGCATTGCGCTGAGATGAGAGGATCTTCTGTTGTGGCTTTCACCACACTTGTCCTAGCCTCCTATGTGCGGTTTGCACTGATAGGGCTCCAGCTAGCCCCAAGACATCAAACCCCGACACAACCACCTTGTGTGCCCCGTCATGTCGCCCTTCCAAACAACACGGGCAAGCCCTTTTTCTCTTGGTCATGTTTGTAACTCTGAGCGCTTCCCTGCAGCTAAGGAAAATTCAGAGCAGGTATATCTGTGCAGAAACAAGCAGGATCTGGTGTCTAACATGTAAAACCTGCCCCAAGTCAGCCTCTAAAACTGCCATGCTACATTTTCAGGACTCTCTTATTTAAATGATCCAGAAACACTGCGAGTATGAGCAAAGAGGCAGTGTGACAATGCTGACTTGAGGCACGTGTGGCAAGGGCAGGCAGGGAGCCAGCCAGCTGTCTAAAGGCAGGGGAGACAGCCCCACTTGCGCCCGAAGCAGCTCTCCTTGCTATTCCTGTCACGGGCCACTCCGCAGAGCCTCTGCCAGCCTACGGAGGAGGGCACAGGCACATGATAAGGATAAGCAGGAACTGGAACAAGATGGCACCGAATTAATTTCCCTTTGCATGACCTATGCACCAGATTTTCTGGCATCTCAAAAGGCACAAAAAGAAACCCAATGGAGTAAGCAGGGCCCTGTGTCAGCAAAACACTTCATTTCTCAACTGAAACACTCAGGCTGGCAGAGCTGCAAAGGTAAGGATTACTCAGTGTTTCCAACGTGGTACCACATGTTTAAGACATGACTACGAAGGGGCAGGGAGAGTGTTCATCTCATTTTCCTTTCTTCCTTCTTTAAAATAACTAGAGTGCACAAAGAAGATGTGAAAGATGCCATTTCTGCTCTCAAAAAATCAATACAGGGAGAGGGAGTTCATTGGTTTATCACCAGGCAATGCTTTTACTATGGAACACTTTGTGGATGACCGAACAGCAAATACGACGACATCGTCACAAACATCAAGAAAGTAGAAACTGAACAAGAAAAGCATTTATCTTCAGTTTGCCTGATGTAAGTAGTTCAGTCAAGCAAAGAAAAAAAAATCTTGACAATTCTATTCAGTTAGCAATCGAGGAAGATCTGAAAATACATTTAAAAATGAAGGTCACCAAATCTGACCTTCTGTATTGTTCAGCCAATGAAGTTTCCTCCACTTACACTTTTGTCCATAGTGTTTGCTTGCTGTAACTTTTTTATTAAATATTTCAGCCAACTAAAGGAAATAGCAAAACCAGAATGGAGACAAGACTTTCTTTTTCGGGGAAACTGGAAACTAATTCAGCAAAGTGGGTCAAAGGAAAAGCTGAAAAATACAAATCCATCCTACAGTTTAACTTAAGCCAGAAAGTACTAGTCTACACACAGTTCTTGTAGCACTTAATAGATAGCTCAAATTTGGTTTAGAAATCAATAGAGAGAAAGCAGAACAGCCACCCAATATGGACAAATGGTCAGCATTTGGGACTCAGGAAAAGGCTATGCTAATAAAATAACAGAGTGGCAAACACATGTATTTGCCAAAGATCATGCAAGTCCCTTTCCACCCATTTTGAGAAATGCAGGAACCCATTAACTGTTTATCCACTAAAGGTGCAGGTTAAAGAGAGGTACCTGACAGAGAGTAAGGGCAGGAGGGCGCTGGAGATCAGGAGAAGCTCCAATGACAGACCATCTCCATCCTTTAGATCAGGCTGATGGTGGCTTTAGTTGCATTACAAGGAAGCAACACAATGGAAGAAGGCTTCCCTCACAGATGGATTAAGAGAGATTGTAAACAAGATGGAACTGTGCATTTGCATATTCCTCAGAGAGGAGAAAGTAGCTAAACCAGGAGGAAAGAAGAATAAGAGAGTGGGACCAGAAGGGAGTAGGGGAAGAAGGTCAAGGGTGTGGAGCAGGGGTTGCCTAGTCCAGGAACATACCACTGGGATAGGTTCCCACTGGCTACAAGCATCACCACCAACTTGCAGGGTGGCTGTTTTGAGCCAGGCTTTTCTGGGGAGCACTGTGAGAAGCAGTAGGTGCACTAGAGAGGTGGGGAGGCCTCATCACAGGCCGTTTTGTCAAACTCTAGGACTCTCCATCGCCATGTCTTATGCCACCTTTCTCCCTCACAGCAGATTTCAAGGAGAAAACATTTACAGCATTGAAAACCTTTGAAAGGAAACCGCAAGTAATCAGGATTGTTTGCAGCCATCAGACTTGTGCCCTATTTTATGCCTACAAATGCAAAGTAAATGAGAGGTGATTTGGCAATGGTGTGAAGAGGCTGTCCCTCTGAAACTCCAACCTTTCCCTCAGTTTCAGGCCATGCCACACCTCCTATTTTACTTTCAAACAGCTAACTGGCAGAGAAATCCATGATATAATCTAGTAACTACACAAAATTAGCTTGAGCCAACTGTGAATTCATTTGTTCTTTCTAGTTGCAGTCTCTCCTTTGCTGAAACATAAAACTTGGTACGAGTCAGCATATTTCACCACATTTAAAATTATCACAACAAGGGCAAAGGCACAAAGAAAAATATCACTAATGCAAAAGATGAACAAAGATCCAGCCTAGAGACAACCATGGCAGCAGAGCAATTTAGTATACCTGAACTACTTCACTGCCATCTTTCATTTTCTAGTTTTAGTCCAGTCTTTTTACCCTCAAAAAAAGATTTAAAAAATTGTAGTGTTTTCCTATGGATGATTAAAAAAAAAAAAAAAACCACAAAAAAACCCAAACAACCCGCTAAACTAACTGTTCTTCATGCTGTTTCGTGGAATAAGACTTTTTCTTCAAGCTTGATGTACCTCTATATGATTAATAGCAAAATAAACACCACTTGCCAAATAAATCTGCACTAATCTAATCTAACAGCATCTTACCACTCTCTGTGTTTCTCTATTGTTATACTCCTATGGAATGATTTTGCTAGCCCTCCCCTAAGCCCATTGCTTCCTGTACCTCCTGCATCTCAAAGGCATGCAAATGAATCCTTAACAGCTTTTCCCCCTTCTTTGACACATACACTTTTTTTCTTTTTTTTTTTTTTAACAGGCTAGAAACAAACGCACATATATTTATTTACATTGTGATAGTCTCCAAAGGCTCCATCCAGTGCCGTGGTTAGAGCAAACAACCAATCAGCAAAGCAAGTCCAGAGTTCAAGCAGCAGCAATCAATGCGCTGAGCTCATATGCTGGCAAACTTTGGTGTGAGTACCTGCAAAACACAGAAGTGCTCACTGGATACCAGCAGCACTGCGAGTTGTAATTGCTTCCTCCACTAAATTGTTTGGTATTTGAAGCATGGGAATGTATTTCCTCATAAGTAGGGTTTCTACCCTTTACATTGTCATAAAAACTGATTTCCATCACCTTTGTCAATGTATATGAGCAATGGCGATAAGTAGGCACAACCCTTATTCCCAGTCAGTTAAATCTACATGGGTAGGTCAAGCGTTATTAGAACAAAGCCAAAAACCACACAGCCAAATGGAAGTATGGTTTCTTGACTTAGATAAGATAAAACAAAGTCAAAGGCAGCATTTTCAAACATAAAGGGACACACTTATTAAAGCCCCATCCTTCTTCAGGAATCAGTTTCAGTTAAATAGGATCATTTTGGTTTAATGAACTCTATTTTGGTTAAACACCAGGCAAGACACCTATGAAGCAATCTACAAACTTTTAACAGCAGAGCACGGCACATAGTTCTACCAGGACTCCCCACCACAGGAAACTACAGGGCTGTCACTGTTGGCCGAGATATCCTTGTGTCCCCTTGTGATGCAATTACTCCGAGCAAGCACGGAAAAGGGTTCATTATTTGCCACTCTTCCCAGTGCTGCCTCTGGCAATACTTATTGCAATAACCAGCCTCCACCGCTTACCTTATTACATGAAGCGTGTCTTTATGTCTGTCTTCATAACCATGGAGTCACTTTTTCTTGCTGGTTGCGTGATACACCTTCTGAAAATGCACCACTTCAGGACAGAATAAAAAACAAACAGCGACACTGGCTCTAGTATAAACAAAAGGACTGCTCCTCCTAGTCTCCACATCATCACACCTGGCTGTAAAAGGTGATGGTCAAAACAGCAAGAGCTGTCAAGGGTTAGTTTTTCCATGGGGTTTACCTAGTGGGAAACTTCAAGAAAATAAATCCAGGCTTCAGGTGAGGATGCCAAACTGTGTCAGTGATGTTAGGCAGGGATCACTGAAGTGCCCTTTCCACACTTAAAAGAATGTAAGCTTGCATTTGTATTGGAGGGGGAAGAAGGTAGGAAACTTACAGCTGAAAATAGATATTATTCCTGCATTTTGGGGCCAGGAGATGTCTACCAGGTGGATACAAAAGACCTCTCCCCTTTTATAATCAATCAAACCAGACATTTCAGGGAAGTGGGAACCTCCAGATGTTCTCCTGAACCACCTGCAAATATCCAAGCATATTTAGGCTGAGCTTTAATCAGATGGCCAGCAGAGAGAATTATCCCCCTTTTGCAAGCAGTTCACTGTGTGGCCTTAAATAAATCACTTGCATATGATCAGCGCTAGAGAAAAAGAAAGTTTTCTGCTCCTTTTCTTTTCATGTATAGACGCATTATATGAAAACAGGCAGAAATATTGGCTGTTAGCCATAAAAAAAAGAAAAAAAAAAGAAGAAAAAAAGTTGATACTTCTTTATTTATAGAGAATCTTCACTTAGTTTTGGAAAGAGATTTTGAAATGAGATCACTGTACTACAAAAGACAACTGCAAGTAAGTGAGAAAGGGGAATTTTCAGTTGGACCTGTTGACAGGTATTAGGGTATTATTCCAACATAACACAAGTATCTGAGAAAATATATTAATAAAAACTTTCATTAGAGAAAATCAAGGACTGTCATAGCTCAGAAAGAAGAGAAACAGTCATCTAAGAGCTTGACAGAAAATGTAATGTTCGTCTCCCTTGCCTTTGAAGGTCACCTTTATTCTTGGTGAGATTGTCCCTCTGTAGAAGGGTTGAGCAAAGAAAAAGACATCACGTATACCTGCTGATCTTCTGTACAGAATTAAGATTCTCGTGAGGTTCCTTAGTTTTTCCTCCCGATTATCAGCTATTGATACTTTCCTGCGTGTCCAGAAACCAGCTAATTTATATCAGTGGAATGGGTACATGTCTATAACCTGATCTAACTATTAAAAGATGACTCTGCCTGTAGATTGCTTTTAGGAACTGCCGTTTGAACCAGGCAGTGCCAAGGATGGATCAAAAAACCCTGGGTGAAGTGCAAGGTACAGCTGGATCACAAAATGAAATTAGATTTTCTGAGGCCCCTGTCCCGGCACCCCCAGCGCTGTGCTCCCCAGGTGCTGTGCTCATGCCCTATAGATAAGCATGAGCTGCAGCACAAAGCACAGTTGGCAGCTAATTTGGATTTAGCCATTTCACACTTGCAAGCGAGGGATTCAAAGCCAAATACCCCGGCCCCCTCCTACTTTCCAACACAGAAACAATTTAAAACAGATCTAACACCTATGTAGTACTGATTTGGTTATCTTCAAAATCCCCATTGTTCTGTTTAAAGAGCATATCCTCCTAGAATAGCCTCTTTTTGATAAACAACTCCTTCTGCATGTCAGCCAAACAACAGTTTTGGTCTTTATCACAAGTGGACCAGCAGCAGAAACAGTGTGTGGCGAAGTGGGGGAGGAGGGAGTTTTAGCTGAAAATAGAGTTCATTGTCAGCTGGACTTCAGACTCAGGTTTTTAAATAGGTCTTGGAATGTGGATATGAAGCAGTTAAAAGAACCCTACCTTCAGCCCTTAAAGGAAGAAACCTCTATTCACACGCTTAAAAGCATAGTAGAACCTCAGGTAACAGGGTTGTTTGTGCGTTGTACACAAGTGTTTCTTGTAAAAGAAGGTAAAAATATACAGGAAAAAAAAATATTAATACCTCAGGAAACAAAACAAAACAAAACAAACCTTTCTTAAGTAGAAACACACAACACCAAAGAACCCGGTTTAAAACAAAAAGTTTCAAAAATGGGATGATGAAATTTAAATATTTTTTTTAAACACATAAAAACAGATCAATAATTTTAAAAAGTTATGTAGGCCAGAAATTTCTGTGCCTTTTACACAGTTTGTAGGAAACAAATAGAGTGGCTACAAATTACTGATTTTTTTTTTTACATTCCAGGTATGTCCCTGGTGGAATGCAACCATTTCTGAAGTGTTTATTTTATGGAAAATATTAACTCTTTTCAGTAAAATATCATTGGCATGAATTTATAATGATGTTACACAGTTTGATGGTATATTTTACTTCAAATATCCCCTCAGCATGGCTGAAAATAGCTATACTTTTTCAATTCTTAGGATTAGTTGGTGAATGAGTGTGATATACACACTCTAAAATCTGCCCCAAAAAACCTTTATTTTGCGTGCTCCATTAAGAGCAAGCTAGCCTAAGAAAGCTGATCTTCAAAAAGCTGATATGACTGACTTTAGTAATCATCAGCACATGTGGGAAATAGTAAAATGGAAAAAATGTACACCCAAACACAAAAAGTGATGACCAAAGCAAAATACAGGCTAAATACCATTTATAGTCTAGCTTCTGGAAATCACACAACTCTCGCAATATCCATGCGTTTTGCTAGCAACTGCATAAAATGTTCCTGTAGTTAGAGAAGATGCAGTATTCCTACTGTACTCTTATGTTAAAAAATGTTCTTAGGTCCACCAGCTGCCAAAGCAACCACATCACTTCATTATAAAATATTTGCTGAAAAGCCGTAAGTGGCCTAAACAACATGAACTTCAACATCTCCAGCAGTGCTATCTCTTGTCAGGGCTAACTGACAGCACACCCAGGCTGTGGGGTGTCCCCAGCTTGCACAAACAGGCTACACCTCGGATAAGATGGTTGAATTTGGAAAACACTGGTGGCTGGTGCTGCCTGGTTTCTAGGTTTCCCACAGATAGAGCATCTGGGCAACGTTACCTGTGGCATCCTTGTAAACACCAGCTGGACAATAATAGAGTATAACACAGGCAGCAAAGTGACTGTGTCAGACTGCTTTCCTCTGTTTTGGTGGTAATCAGATGGCACAGCCAAATGTTGTGCCTCTGGAAACGAGCTCTGGAAGTGGTTAAAGAAGCGTTTACAGTACAGTCTGCAATAGATAAGGAGACAAGGCACTCTCCAAAAGTCATGAAAATCTATCAGAGCGTAAGTTTTTTCCTCCTGTTCAACATCAAGAGCCACAGATACCTCAAACACAACTTCAGCCAGGAAATCAGACGCTTGTCAGCAGATTTCCAGTGTTAGGGGCTAGCGACACTGGGCAAAGTCTTGGTCCACTAACGTCATATGGCAAAGCTGCCCACTGGTCAAGGAGGTGACAGAAGCTCTCAAAAAAATCTTACATATAAGGCAATAAACTTTTCAGGTCTTGCCATTACTATTTAAATAGGCCAACCAGGCTATATGCACATACATATATGCAAATCATCAAATGAAATGGGAAAAGCTTGAATCTATTGTTTGCAATAGGAAGGAGCTAACGTTTTTCTTTTTACTAATGAGCTTTTCCTGCATCTTGGCGGCAAATGGAAAATATTGCCTCAATTGTATTTTCTAAAGAGATACAAGTTAATTGCATTCATTCAAGGCTCCATACTGAGAAATGAGGGGCAGCAAGGATTCACAATAGCTGAACTGATCTCCCTCCCATTTATGAACATCTAACTTCCTTGTAACAACTACAGTAATTGCTGCTGCAGAAGAACAACTGTTTTAAATCCATTTTGGCTAGCCTTTGCTGCAGTTTGGTGGTTGAATGGAGGAGGATGACTTCTTCATGTGACCAGTCTCCAGAAGTTCTACCTGGACTGCTGACGAGCACTCACCCACAATATGAGAGCCTAGTCTGTGCAGCATGTTGAAAATTTCATAAGTTATAAAAAAGATGCATCAAAGGAAAATAAGTAACTCTTATACATGTAACAATTGTTTATGCTTGTAAAAAACTAGAAATCTGCTATTATAATGAGGACAGTTGGCATTTTATGTTCGTCTCTGATTCAACTGCAAGAAAAGAGATACAAACTATCTACTCTTGCAGAGACTTTGTTTTCAGGAGTTTGGGGTTGGGGATGGGTTTTTGTCTGGGTTTTTTTTTGAAGCTGAAATAACATACATTCAAATAAAGCATATGGTTGTTCTCCATGTAAAGAGAAATGCTTTCCATCTTTTAAAGTCAGCTACAACTGAAAGGAACTTAGAGACAAAAAAAAGGAGAAAAGCAATAGATTTCTTTTTAAGGAAAAATAATGGATATACCTAGTAAAGGAAAGACATAAATGTAAGAACTTTGAGCAACATTTCTGGAAAAAAACACAGTCCATGCATTCATTCTATCATGCTGCAGACAGAAAAATGTGCATGTAGCAATTATGTGCAGATATGTCACTGAGGAAAACTAATACTGTGTTATGGAATTAAACAGAGAGATGAAAGTTAGCTGCAAACTAAAGGTGGGGAGGAAGAGAGTCCAATTTTGGACCTAGGGCTCTGACAGCATGCTTTAAATATTCAGAATACTAGCACAAGATCATCAAGATTGCTGTGAAGAAAATCTAGGTTCATTTCAATGACACAGAATGATTCCCTTAAGGAAATCAGATCATACCATGGAAATGTGGAGGCCCATCAGATAGCAGAGGGGGTTACAGCAAAAATAGAGTCCCCTGTTCTCAATGTTCCTTGGTGTAGCTTCTACAAAATAAACATTTTTCTCCCACTTTTCCTTACTTTTCTTTCGAACAAATTTGCAAATGCTTATGAAAAGAAAACAACAAGATTGCATCTGGTTTGCCTATGGCGCCATTTGTTGCTATAGGGACATTACTTGGAAAAGGTGATGAGTGGTAAGTTGGTGAATGATATTAATAGAGAAACAATAGACAAATTGCTCTCAATGTTGTGGTTAACCCTTTAGTGGTCACACTTTGGGTTTTCCCTCTTCTTCAGGAGGCCCAAGCAGAGGATAATGATTACATCTCCCTGCACATGCTGCTAATTGCTTTCCCCTCCAAAACGTTAGCATTTTTCTCCTTTTCCCTTCCATGAGCACTGTATATGTAAAAACATTTTTGGAAGTGGGGGGAAAGCAACTGACTGAAATGTTATTTTTTTTTCCTTATTCAGGTCCTTAAGCAGAACTGAACAACTTTTCACACTTTAATAAAAAGGATGATTTGTACCTTCAGCACAAGTCAAACACTGTCTAATGTTGTATTTTTTCCTGAAGGTGTAGGTGGAGAATGCATAGATTTAAAGGAAAAACTCCGCCCCTGATGCCTACCGAGCAGAGAGCTGAAGCATGCAAACCACTAAGCACTTATTGTAAAGATATAACTTTGTTGAATGCAAAGAGCATCCCTTCAAGAGCCTTTAACAAGGGGGAAAAAGGCCACATAAAAATTATTTGCAGTTTCACAATAAGCACATCAATTTACTTAATTAAATATTGCTTTCAAAGTTGCAGTCACAATAGCTCTTGTCCCTTGCCAGTTGCAGTAAGAAAGATACATTGAAAAAGGATGTCAGCTGAATACTAGCATTGATGTTAATGCCAACTGTCCAAAGCCTTGCCAAGTCGCTGACGTTTAGAGCAAGGACTCCCTCATTTTCAGCTCTTTTTAAGGCTTTGTCAAAGTACTGAAATTCTAGAAGCCCATTTTTGTGCATTTTGCAGAGAAATACAAGACCTTATATTTTCAAACAGGACAAGATCCATCTAATCTACCATGCTGAGGTTTTTTAATGGAAAGTGTTTGTGTCACAAATTATTTTTATTTTCATTGCTGACTACCAGATTTTGGTTCCCACATTTTGTTTCATTAGATTTAAGCTCACTTTGCAAGTGCGCTCATATTTTAATTCAGATTAAAAAAACAAAACAAAAAAAACCCCAACAACTTCCCTCCCCAAAAATGCCAGTTATTTTCTGAAATGAACCTCCCACATTCAGATCACTATAGCTTGGCACCTACATTTTTTTCTTGGTTTCTCATTTCTGCACAGGACATGGAAACTCAGATGCATTCCATTAAGTAGGTTTCTGTAGTTTTGCCTGCATCCTCAATTAACTCCAGCCTGCTAATTCTTAGTAGAAGAAATAGTTGTGTTCTCCTTCATTGAAAAGTTGTTTCTAAGTAAGGGAAGAATCCAAGAACAAAACCAGTTTTGAGCAACAGTATCATTCTGCAGCTCCCTGAGCAACAGAACTGAAAGGTAAGAACACACAAAGAGCAGTGAGAGCAGTGAAGACAAACCTTTTTTTTTTCCCCACCGCTTTCTTCTTTTTCACTTTCATTGACAGAGGCATAAAAAGCAGCAATAAGATTTGCCCAGTGACACTGGAGGCAATGCATGATATACACACCTATGGAACCTCTTCAGTTACCAGCAGGCTTAGTATCGCCTTTGATTCCTCTGAAACAGAAATTGCATCCATGACATTTCTTCTGGGTGCCTCAGCCCAGACTCTTGGTGGGGCTGTCTTGGTCCTTGTGGACTTTTAAGGTGAGATGCATAAATAGTTGGTCACTCATACTGCTTAATCACTCTGTTGTCAACTTCATTCCAGAGGCAACTGCCTTTTAACTTTGACATACTGAACACATGCAGCTAAGACTCACATCTTCTCAGAATTAAGTGAATGGAATTTTGACATTCTCCAAATCCACTCTTGCACTGTCATTCCATCCAAAGTCAAATGTATAGGGAGCATACACAAAGTAGAAAACCTTGCCCTTCTGAATTTATATTCAAGGAGTCCTCCTTTCTTTCTTTTTTTTAAGACACCTTTAGTTAATCCTACTTTAATACCTAATATCAGACAAATGAGCTTATTTGCTTGGGCATAAACCAATTTTTTTATATTACAAGGTCTAATCCATATTTGGAAATTTGTATTTTAGGACACATCACTTGTAACTTATTGAATAAAAGTTTTCTTTAAAGAGTAGTGACCTCCTAAAAAGCACAATATGTCAAGATTCATTTATAGTCAATTATATTTTAGTGTAACACAAACACAGACCACACCAAATAATAACCCAGCATTATTAAAAGGAAGTTAAAAAAAGCCACAAATCTAGTACTGAATTCCTATGACACACACATAGGTCTTTAAAACAGTATTTCCACTCATCTAAAGCAGCAGCTTATCCTCATAGCCTTGTTATATGCCTTGGAGTTAGTCTTTTAAGCAGAGTTAGAGACTTAGATTCCAAATGTTTAACCTAAATGCCATGTCAGGATTGGAACAAACGTCACTGTGGTATACAGCCATGGGAGGAGAAAAAAATAAAAATCTGAACTGTCACTCTTTAGAGCTACTGTCGTCAGAAGGAGTAGAGGGCACTGAACACCTCATAAGCCTGAGTTCTGCATTTTAATTTAATTACAGCTGTAATTTTACTAGGAAAACAAAAAACAATGACTGAATGTCTTCATGATTCCCCAGCGCATAAGTTGCACGTTGCATGTTCTCTCCATTGCTTTGTCCAGGCCTCCAAAGCCTTGGAGAGACTGTTGCACCATTTCTTGAGGCATTTGTCCCAAAGTTTCAATGGCAAACCAAATAAGAGGCAGAGAATAAAAGGGACTATAACAGCAGAGGGTGATTCTCTCTATTGTGTAATATCACAGCTTGAAATTGTAATGCACTTAGTCATACAGAAAAAAGCAAACTTATAAATCATATTACATGTAAAAATGCTTCATATTCTTAAAGAACTCCTCATATCCCAGTGAATTCATGAGCCAGTTTTAAGTGACTCCCACCACGAAATTTTGCCTGCAGAACCAGAGGCTGGATGAACAAATGTGGCAATGAAGGACCAAGTGTTAAGTCTTTGAACTTACAGGTTTGAGTTGGGTGCCTTCAGCATTATGATCATCACCTGGTATGTACATTGGGGTCTCTTTACTGCTGTATTTTTGCCACTTGCCTGCAATGCTGGCTAACATCTGACCGATACATTATTTTACAAGGAGAAACAGAAATCATTTTCATCCCTATCCCCAGCTAACATACCCAGTGCTCAAATCATTCTTTTGCATCTACAGTTCCTTCTGTTTTTTCTGCCAACGACTAAGAGACTACAAAACCATCTCAATGTTTTTCTTTTATAAGCAGAAGTCTGCCCATAAGTCATCAAATCTGCTTTTTTCCCCTGAGATCTGCATGCAGCCCAACAGATCCTAACATCTGGCACTGCACCATTTAATCAATCCTGGAAAACTGCCCTTTATTGCACACTGAAATAGAGAAAGACTAACAGCGTTTATTCGATATAGTGCAATTGGTCACTATTGCTTATTTAAAGAGTCTTTCATGTGCTCCAAACACTGTTCACATGCAATGCAACTGCACTGTGTGACAGGCTGGAAGGCAGCAGCTAACTGCACAGTTGTGGAGAAAGAAGAATTTAGTGACTCAGGACAAAAACCCAGCTCACCCAGAAAATGCTATGTGCTCTTGAATGCCTACACAGAGCAGACCGACCATTTCTACTTTGTTGTTTGCAAGGGTATGTCAGATGGCTTCATGCCACAGCAGAAGCCAGAATTTTGTTTCTCTTCTTCCAAAGGGTAAAAGGGCCGAATCAACCGTTGCTACAGGTCCTACAATCTCAAGGAGTCTGTAGTTTTTCAAACCTAAAACTGAGAGGCTTTCAAGTAGCAGCAGTGTCTTCACACAGACACACTTTAAAAAAAAAAAAAAAAAAAGCAGCTCTTTCAATATAAGCTGCTCTTGAGAGCTCTACATTGTGCTACGCTTTTTCATTCATCCTTCTTGTTTTTATCAAGCAAGGATGACTAATGTGCTATTGTGATGCTCTTTTCTCTGAAATGTGGCCAACTGAGGCTGCTTCCACCTAGTTCCATGGGTGTTTAACATTAAAAAAGAGCCCTCAGCCGGGCAATGAGTAAGTCATTACACCCCCCCACTTTAAAACAACAGGCCCTATACATAAACCGTGCTCTCATGTAAATCTGACCTACATAGTGTTGCAATCTTCCAATGTCAGGAAGATTTCACAAGCAATCCCATGTGTCCCATAGCTGTAAAACTGGTGTTACTTTAGCACCACAGGAAGCACGGCATTTGCCTTGAACAGCTTATCGTGACATGCTTCAACCTTCTTGCTGCCCTTCCACTTTCTTACAGTTTGGCCAGGAAGTTTAGATGGGACAAACGTCTTCGGAACCATTCATCCTATGCCAAGAAATGCTCTTTCAGCTCAGAGTACACACAGTCTAAACACCTGGGAAGGACTGTAACAAGTCTTTGTGACACCAAAAAAAAAAAAAAATACTCCAGACTGTACATATGAGATCAACACGAAACAGCTGACTTCAGCTGGGCCAGGGTTTTACTCCTTATCCCTACAGAACTGCTGAATATTCATTTTAGGCCCTCAGACACAAAGACCAAACGGCACCCCAGAGCACAAGCAAGAAGGAAGATAGTACTGGTTTGCTATGAGAATACTTCAAATCATTCCTTGAAAACCAGACTCTCAGGCACAGTTATACCACGTTGCTGACCTCATACGCGATGGGCCAGAGTATTTTAGATAGACTCTGCTCCAACAGCTTTTACTGAATTTAAATGCTTCTAGTTTGAATGAGGCCTTGATTTCTCTAGACTGAAACCTGTCAACTCTTTGCTTTGACAGAAAATTATAACAGGTTTCAACTTTTTAAACGATTTTTCAGCTCAGAATAATAACTTTTCTGGAACACAAGGACATGAAAAGATACATTTTTAAGATGGGCATCTATCCCAAAACCATCTAGTCTTTTCAACTGACCATGCAGGTCAGCAAAGTTTGTTGTAGCACAAGCTGCTAGCTCTCATTTCACATTTCAAAACCTACAATTTTTCTCTCTTTCTGCTAAATGAACCCTTGCCTTTCCATTTCTTTTGCAGAAGACTTGCAGTTGCAAACTCAGCTCTAAAAGTGGGCACTTCTACACAGAAAAGGACTCCTTACTTTTGACTGTGACATTCACATGGGCCTACGGTTACCTGCACAAAAAGGTTATTAAAAGGGCATTTTTTAAATAGCAGTACTAGATATTCTTAAATACATTGCTCAGCCACAGTAAATACAATCACTTTATTCATCTCTTCATGGAAAGCTTACACTTATTCATGCCTCATTAATCTAAAAATCCTTCCAGCATGCTTATCATCATTCACTGTCTTTGTGATTTAAAAAAAAAGAAAATTTTCTTATCCTAATCAAAGGGACGAAGTGCTTCTCTGAATCATGTTATTAAATGATACATGCCTCCACCTTATAAGGGTACCTTATAAATCTCCTTCCTTATAAAAAGCAGGAACAAAAGGAATAAAAATGTAAAATCACATTAAGTTGACTAATCTCTGGGGCCCAAATCAGCGGTATCTGAGACTTGGAAATATACGATTATGTCACAAGATAAATGTTTTAAAAGTTGACAGCCTTCAAAGCTGCTGGCAACTAGAAGTGTTGCTCAGAGAATCAGTATTGCTCTTGAAGTATCTTTTAAACGAAAGAAACAAAAGCTTGAACCTAATTCCAAACACCGAATTAAATTCTTTCCTCCATAGTAGGAATTTCCATATGATATTTCACACTTGCCCTAACACTACACTTTTTCTGACCTCAGTGAAATTCCTTGCATTGGAAAGAAGATTGTGAATAATAAAATCCCCAGGACATATCAATGGAAAAAATTTTAGCAGCAGGAAGTTTTTCATTCCAACTATCCATGCTTGAAAAGAACAAATTTATAAAGATCCTCCTTAATAGTACACAACCGTGTAATGCATTTCTCTGACACATATGTTATACTAATTCTTTGCTGCAAATAAATATATCCAGAAATACTAAGTTTGGGGGTTGGGGGTTTTTTTCCTTTTGCTCTGATGTTCACCTAACAATCTTGATCTGAAGCAAGAAGATGCTAAGGCATATAGAAACTATAGTTACTTATCTGGTTCTAAGTTTGACTGTATTTCACTGAATTCTCTTGTGACAACATGGAGAAGGTTAAGGACAAATTATTTAATAATGATCTTAGCTAAAGAGACTATAAAAGTTTGAAAAATTTTTTACCGTGCTTGCTGAACAAACATAGAACTGCTCCTTTCATGAGCTAACACTGGTCTGAAAGAGAATGTCACTGCTGAGAAAAAAACAGAATCTAAAGCTGTTTGCTTTATTTCCCCATATAATTTCATTAAAGGGAATGAAATCATCCCTCTCATTAAGATTATTTGACATAGTTCCTAGTGCAAACGATCATATGTACAGCAGGTGAACAGGTAGGCATTGCATTCAGCTGTGAAAAAATGCTAATTGTCCTGCTTTTTTTTCTCCATGACTGACTTGGTACACAGCAATTTTCTAATGCTCTTGCTAACAATAGCAGACAGGAAGAGTGCAGTTCAACCTAGTTTATGTTTAGGAAGAGGAGCACTGACTTCCCACAATTACTCCTTGAATACAACATCAAGCCAAAGGAGCAGCAGGGGAAACAATGGAAGGCTTCCATGTGCGTAAGAATATTGTTTCTCTCTTTTGAAGAGCTTGTCATTAGACAATCCCACAACATAAAGGGGAATTTAGGAGAAAAGAAAAACACTGATCTGTATCTAGTGAATAAAAGCAAAATCACAGAACAGTCGTGCCACATTTATCGCCATGGAATAATCTCTCTCAAAGAGTTCCTAGTTGTTTCCAGAGACAAATTTAGGTAGTGAATCAGAAAAGTGGAAAGGTTCGCATAAAGGGAAATTCCCTAGACTTTTCTTGAAATGGTCTTGGCACTTGTAGACCCCCTTACCATAACAGTTTGGTTCAGTAACCCAACAAAAACTACCCAGGACCCATCTTCTGCGAGACCAGTAAACTGAATAAGTGTAGCACACTGTCCTACACCCACCAGAGCTAGCAGCAGAGAAAGGGGGGGACGGGCCCCTTTTCTCAAAGGTGAGCCAGTAGATCCACTCAGCTGCATCCCTGAGCCACAGCACCCAGCAGCTTCTGCCCTCTCTGCCACAATACAGACTGCTGGCAGAAAAAAACCCAAGAGTTTACTTTTCCCCACCAGATATTCCATGTATGTTCTTTATGTTGTGCATTGTTATTGGGACTATCACCATAAAGCGTGTACCTGAGATAAGGAAGGCTGAGAGAGGGAATCAACAGAGGAAAGATGCTTTTTGATTAACATACTGATTGGAATTTAGGACATCTGGGCTAATTTCTTTATTTCTTACATACATCCTGCATGACTGCAGATCATGTGTGATCTAATAACTTTTCATTTTTCTGCATAATTAGCTTTTCTAGCAAGAATATGACCTCTTGTACGTTAATATAAGCTTTTCAGGGCAGAGTTTTCCTGTTACTAGATTTATATGGTGAGTGAGCTTTTCTTTAGTGCATAAAAGTACTAATAGCAGGATTGAGAGGAAACATCAAGAAAGAATAAGGAAGTATGGTTTAACTCCATTGCTTTAGGTAGAAACATGCTTCTAAAATTTTATTCCATGTATTACACATGCAATCCAATCTTATTTCAGCTAACACAAAAAAAGGCAGGCAGTCTAGTATACACAACCTCTGTTAAGTAATAGCTATGCACACAAACAAGAACATTGTCCTCATTGTCCTTCTAAAGCAACGTATGCGTTCTTTTGCTGTATTTCCCATCCAAAGAGATAACTCACTTTATGGAACTAGGGCACTAACAAAACCCAATATATTGACTTGTAAGATGCAAGCCCAAACAAATTGCACAACACACAGAGTGGAGTTAAGTAGTGATGACGCACAGACTGTACAACACAAAAAGGGATGGGTCATAACACACAAATACACATGTACACAGGGACTGGAAATTAACTGTCAAACATTTACATATTGATTCTTTCTTTAAATGTTTGGACTTTGGACCTAAGCGCTTTGATGTTTATTAGTTTATTAGTTTTAGCAGTTATAAAATTAACTAATCAGTCTGCAAAGTTAGGATCTGTTATTTTAAGGAGTCTTCATGAGAAGCACAAACAAAAAGCCCAAACTCTGTGGCATTGCACGTAAATAAGCATAGAGACTCATCTGGGTAACAAAACACTACGTTCGTACCAAAGTATGTCAGGAAGCCAAGTTGCCCTTACTTACAGCACGTAACAATTCAGGCCTATTGGGATTCCTCCTGAGTTTGTATTTCTCCGGCAGTGGAGCTGAGTGAATACATTGGAAGGAGAAGAGATCCTGATAGAGAGATAAGCATATGTAAGTTGATTAATGGTGAATGACCAATATATGGTTGATACACTCCAGACTCTCTGGCCTTTTGATGTTGATTGTAAGAACGAAGGCATCTATTTGTGTGTTTAAAATTGCAATAAAAGCGCTAAAGTAGAGTTACTTCTTTCAACACTTCTAAGAGCAGAAGGCTGAAAGGTTCAAAGTAACCAGCTTCTCTTCCAGAGATCCAAGGCTAAGCAAATAAAGTTCCTCAAGTCTCAATAAGCTACTATCAGCAATAAAAAAACCAACCACCATATAACAATAAATACAGCAGCACAGAAACAACCAGGCTGAAGAAACTGGAAAAGCTTATTGAACTGAAGGGAAGAAAGCAATACCTGGTTAATATCAGCTCTGATCCATGACAGAAGCCTTCATCCATTGCTTCTCTTTCCTTGTCCTTTAGCCTATGAAAGGCACACATAACTGGTATTACTGACATACAGAGTGCCCTGGATTCCAGTGATGATATTATAACTGATTCCAAGCTGAGGTATAGACAACTTAAAGACTTGTGTTTAAATGATGGAAGATTCAGATGTGATTATAGTATGACACTATCACCACCAACAGCACTTTCTAAGGGCACTCTCCTGCAAGTATTTCAAAAACTATTATAGACACCATTGCATGAACCAGTGAGGCAGGCATGTGCTATCGCTCCTCTTTATAGTTTACTTCAGTGAGGAAGAAAGAGCATCTCAGAAGTAAGCCTAGAAAAAAACCTACTCAGATCCCCTCAATCCCAAAGCCTCAGCTGTCCTTCCCCAGTAATGTAGAGATCTGAATCTGAGAGCAAAAGGAAAAGTTTTGAGACCTACCCATAATAGGCTGTGCTGAGAGAAGCAGCTGAAGCAGAATGGGAAAGCTGCCCAGGAGATATCAATATAAACACAGCTAGCAAGGGCTTATCTGAGGGAGAGGAAGAGCTGCATAATGCTTGAGACCCTCGAGTCTTCCCGCACATCCACACTGGTTAGGCAGCTCAGCAGACGTGAGCCACTTTTGCAGATACACAAACTCAGTTCAAAACGCTGACGTAGCAAGAGATACGCCACTGCTGCACCACTCATCTGTGTGAGCGTGGGTAGTAACTGCGCCAGATGACCCCACTGCAGCCGGGAAAGAAAAAGAAACAAAAAACACAACGCTCGACTCATCTTTCTTGTGTGGCAGGACTTTGCAAACAGTGCAGGGCCTCAGCATAGTGAGGTTCAAATTTAGGCCTAACCTCACCAGATTTTGGAGACCACTTAACACAGGTGGTTTTATCCTTTTATGTTATTACTTATTTTGAAGGGAAAAAAAATTTTTTCTAGGACTCTTTAAAATTATATCTGTAACTTGTTCTGTCCTGCAGACATTTCTTGTGCAGACTTGCATACTGACCTCTATCCACTGAGGATTTTAAAATTGCCTAATTGCCAAGGGACTTGTGAACAGTGATGAAGAGTCTATAACCCTTAATATTGACTGAAACGTGAAAAGCTAATTCATTATCCAGTTGCAAAATGTGTCAATTCTGCAAACTTCTAGAGGTTTCCTTCTTCCAGGAGCTGGCAGAATTCACTAGATTGGGATGACGGCATACACTTGGTTCCCCATTGCTCCAAGAGTTAATCATTAGACCATTACCAGTAATGCTCAAAATACTGAGAACAGAGAATTTTCTGTCAAAGGTCTGGGAAAAAGACATAATGCAAATTCCAAGCCCCATCATCAGGGAGATGAAAGAAAGCTAGTCCGCTCCCACTGAGATGGCCTCCAAACATACAAAGCAGTTTCTAATCTGCTTGAGAATGCATTTTAAGTTTTGTTTTAATAGGTGCTAAGTACATGCAAACAGAAACACCATAATTAAAATGGTCAATCTGCAAGGAGGAAAGCACATAAAAAGAACATACATACTTAAAAGGGTTAAGTAATCATAATAGTAGTTATTAATTGCATTATAATTATTAATTATAATGTAATAGATCTCTGGCTGTTCTTTTGCAAGGAGTTTAAAATCATTTCCAGGTACTACATTAAGGTATGCAACAGAAAGGCATTCCTGAAACAGCTTTTGAGCAGCAAATCCTACTTCAGCAAAACCATTTCTTCCCACAAAATAGCAAAACTGCAGTGAAGCATTTAACTGTCTCAGTAAGATGCATTATACCTGAACTTTAATGAATCTGGAGAAGAGAAAATATTCTGTAATTAAGATTTTCATTATTTGGGTTTTCATTATGACTAAATTGGAGATTAATTTTCTGTATTTCCATATATGTATAAAGTTATGTTCTATATTAAATAATTGTATACATACACACATATGTACATATATATATATATATAAAACATTTTATTCTCTACAGCTTTTCTGGGACAGAAGTCTTTTTTTCCCACCAGTTCTAGTCTCAAATACTCTCCGAGGCAGACGCTGCAGTTGCTAGTTAGATATGGGTAACTAAGAACCAGAATTAAGAACTTGTCCAAAAGTCATTCAGAGCCAGTGGCAGCATGGAGAGCAAAGCCTGCTTCTGGCTCTCCAGCTTGCTCTGCTTTCAAGGTTGCAGGAACTCGCAATGAAATCTGCTGCGACGTGTCAGAGGTGATGTGTTTATGGCACACTGACCTGGTGCTGTGCAGAGTCACCCGCATGCAAAAGGCAGTTGGGCAAACACCACCGCTTCGTGCCCCCAGGGCTGGAGGGTGCAGGTTTGCGCAGGGGCAGTAGCAGAGGGAGGCTGCCTCTCACAGACAGCACCCTAAAATGGATTTTATACGAAGAATGTAAGCATCAGGCGCGCTGCCTGCCTCTTACACAGATTTTAAATGTCTTTTGAACACTTTTGCACAGAGCGATGTCCTTACAAACGTGGTGTAGGTAGCTGTGTCACTTCTGTGATAGTCTTCTGCACGCTGCAGCCTTTAAGCTCCTGGGAATTAGTGCTGCTTTCCAGAGGCCCACTCTTCCGTAAGGACTCCAGGCAAATTGTAACTGACAGGATGCATGCAATGGTATGTTTCCTAAAAACTTGTGTTTCTACCCTATGCTCCTTATTTGTCTAAATTAAAAACCATCACACCAGAAAGTTGCGCATCTAGTCTTTTTAAATGACTAACCAAAACAGATAATTTTGGAAGGTATGGAAAATAAAAATCACTTCATTAGTAGCATAGGGCTCTGTACATTTTATTTCATTGAATGTGATCATGTTTGAACCCACTGGGAAACTTGCCTCAGGAGCTTAAAGACATGGACAGCTTCTCTGCCTGACGCTGGAGCAGTCCTCAGAACATACAAGGTACACCCAGGAGGAGCTGCATCAAAAGTATTTTCTCCACTTCATGTATTAAAGAAAAAACAGGAAAACAACATTTTTACATATTCATCTGCAACTGCAGCTTTTTGTCTCATGAAGTCATAAAACCACACAACATGCTTACATGACTGCCAAAATTCAAAAACTATAAATAGGTCTATAACCTTTTGGTTCAAATTGGAATATGGGATTCTTTTGAAAAGACAGAAAGGAAAATGGAAAATTTATTACTCAAAAAATAAACAATGTCCCTTCTATACAGGCATTGTAGCACATATGTTCGACAGTAACCAAATATGATGTCAAAAAAAAAACCAAAAAAGAAAATAACCCAGAGAATTATGATTTTGGGGTGAGGATATAAACAGCAGGAACAGATGAGCATTTAAAAATAAAGAGCCTATTATATTCAAATGAAACAAAGAAGGAGGAGACAAAATAAAAGGCTATAAAAATATATCTGTCAGCGAAGCTGTTTTGGGACTGAGCGTTTCCCCTGCGAGATTCTCAGGAAGCACCAGGCACCCTCCAGATTTAAAGCTTTCATCCCTGGGCTCTGAGCTATATTGGTTTCCTGTATAAAAGGAATTGAGACGAGAAGAAAACATTTGACCGACTGCCCCAGGAATCATGCAATGTTTTATACTTTGTGGAGCACTGCCTAACACAACAAAACTGAGTATTGTTACAGAGGACTCAAAGAGTCCAACCAATTATGTCCCTTCATGGGTACGGCTATACTAGCCTTTGATCACCAGTTCTAACTACCAGCAGTAAAGCAAACACAAATCTGCAGACAGCATCAATAAACCTTGCAGTGGGAGGGAACAGAGATACACTGTGCCCAGTTGGCTTTTTTTTCTCCCCCCTCCCCCAAATCCCCATCAAAATTATCTGCTAGATGTCTTCTCTAACTCACAGGCAGATTCAAAGCAAGCAAAGGGGAGTTTTACTCACTTTTTAAAGCCAGTCACATGGCATCAAGCAGAAAATTTAATTTTAAAAAGAGCACACTTCTTCAGCAGAATTCTCTAACCAAGGCAAAATTCAGTCTGCCAATTACTTGGAATTCATCTGTGCTTTTGTTAAACTCTGTTTTTACACACACACATAGGTAATAAGTGTATTCACGATCAAAGAGTTTGTAGAAACACTCTTCTCTTTACTTCACTGCTTGTTTACTGTGTGGACTCTTTCCTGAAGATTTTCCTGCTAAACACAATCTAAACACTTCAGATTTTCTGGCTCTTTGTGCTATTATTTCACTATGATCTCACAGCGCAGGATTTAATCAGTGAAGAGGTCTGGGGTGAGTGTGGGCTGAGTATTGCTCACCCAGCACTGTAACTTGGGCTTTTTGTTCCCACAGTGCAGAAGTCCAACAAAACAGACCTTCCATACCCAAGAGCACGTAGTCTTTTCAAACTCAGAGGGAGAGCTTCAGCGCAAAAACCACAGTGGTTTTCGTCATGCAGGACAGACAGGTTTAAGGCACAGATCTGAACAAAAGATTAGGAAAGGCAGTCTGGTCCAGCAGTTAAGCCACTAGCCTGGGACCTAGAAATCCCGGCTCTGCTAGCACTGCCTGCGACACAGCCTGTGCTGCTGGTGCCAACGTACAAAATCACATTGGCCTCAAGCCCCAGAAATATGCAGGGCCTGAACGTCCTGGAAATCATCTAGCATTAGGCAAAGTACCTTTGAGGGTTTGGGCCTTGTTTACTTTGTGCTGCAATAACTGTCCGTAAAATGAAAGATAGTAATATTTCCCTATGTCACCAAGTACACTGAATACCCACTGTAACAAGGACACCTAGCATACCTGCTAAAGCAAGGTGTTGTACCGCTCCAAAGGGGCATGAAAACAAAAATGAGGTTTCACATCAGCCTCATGCTGCACTTCTAGCCTGAAAGAGGCATGGTCTAAGTAAAAGCACGGGACTGCAACCTCACAGACCTGTGAAGAATTAAATAAATTCCAATTCTGTCACCCTTGTGTCTGTGGTCAGATATTTCTTAATAACTGGTGGATGCTAACTGGGCTTTGTGCCTGCTGTCTGCTTTGTCTGGCACATGATTCAGCTCCTGCCACTGCATAAAGCGCTCAATTTATTTAGCTGTGTCTCCCTAACTGGCAGAGCCAGTCCTCCCTTCCCTTCCAGCTCTGCTGCTTTAAACACCTCGCAGTGCGTTTCGCTTGGGAGAAGCCCTGCTCCCATGGCTGGCTGGCAGGAACCCTGTCTCTCGTGTAAATAAAGGCAAGACAATGTTTTTTTAACCACATTGCCCAGAAAATAAGGATCTATTAAAAATTTTCCATGGTCTCTTCAGGTAAAAATTTACATACTATTATTTAAAGTACTCTGTAACAACCATGCCAATCCAAAATTCAGGGTGGAAGAATATGGAGGAAAGAGAGATAATTCTTACCTGTAACACACTAAAACAGGAACAACATGACTTGGATTCAGTTTCCAACTTGCTATAAACTTCGCATATGTTCTCACCGCATCTTCCCAATACCCCTGTTCCTCTTGCACATGATCCAGATGATATGGCATCTTTTCTCTCATCAGTTGCCTGTCTTATCTATTCAAAATATACTCTGGAGAATAACAAATTTCTTTTGCTGGGACAACCTACAGCCCTTAGCACAAGAAGAACTTAGTGAAAAACATTATGTGTGTGTGTGTGTGTGTGTGTGTGTGTGTGTATACATATATATAAAAAACACAGCCACAGCTTTTTCCCTTTAGTAGCACTACTTACATCTGGATGAAAAAGTAATGCATGCCAAACAGGTAGTAAAAGCCAAAACACATGGGTGATAGCCAAAAAGGCAACTCAAGCTTTATAATTTACAATCTGTTAAACTCACGCCTTTATGTTTTTTAAAAAATTGTCTGCATAAGTTCTAAGCAAACCTCCATGAGAAAAGAACAAACAAAGCACTGAGGGGAGAAAAGTCAAAGAAAAATCAAGCCTAGAATGAAGACTGAATAGAAATTAAAGCCAAGCCCTTATGTAGAAATGGAGTAGGTAATACAGTACCTATAGCAAGCAAAGCTGTGTTTAAATAATTACAGCCCTATAATAAATTGGGAACATAGTAGATGTGTGAGTGAGACACAAGGTGAAATTGCATCTAACCTGGTGATTCATACTTACTAGGAAAATATGGTTGTTACTATACTAGTATGATGCCAGGCTGCATTTTATTCAAACCAATAAAATCTTTTGTGTGGTCTCTTGACCTCGCTAATTATCTAATTTACATTTAAGACAATAATGTTGCTTGGTAATTTAAAAAGGAAGCATTCCCACCCATAGTGGTGTTATCCCTGCATCTCCTCTTGAAGAATGCTGTAAGTGAATGGGAGTTCGCTGCAACCCAATTCGTAATTGTCTTCCTTAATTGGTTGAGCTCGGGAGTGTTTAAGGCTTTACATATCAATTCTATCCGGCATGCTCGGAGGAGGCAAAATCTGGAGTTATCCTGATTTACCCCATTCTGTGGAGGTTAGAGGAAAAGTAAAAGTCTCTCCTAAGCAGCCTCCAGGGTACCAGGATGCAATCCAACAATGCGCAGACACTTCACATCTTTTCGTGGCCTTGCATTTAAAAGACCAAACCCATCTTGATGTTCTGATCATCAAATATCAGTACAGAACTCAAACAAGCAGAGGCTGGGACCACTGTGCAGCATCTTCAGCCAAACCTTACTGTACTAGAGGCAGGAACTGCATAGACTGGGAGAAAAAGCATTACGCCTTGAAAATCACTGCATCTTTCCTATACTAGTAAGCAAAGGGGGTAAAAAATGCTAAGTGATCTGCAGAAGAATCTGCCTCTATCTATCTTCTACTGTGGCATGAATGGAGAACTTAGGCAACTAAACACACAGAGATAGAGCTGAAGTCAGTAGGCTGGTTCTTCAACTTCATATTTTTCTTCCAGTCACTGTAGAGTTGTGTTGAGTTTGTTTTCTGTTTACAATACATTTGTTCCTATTCAAACAGTCTGTGAGAGACCACAAGTGCTTTCTTGCTAAATATAAAACAGGTATAAAAACATCTCAGAATAAGGTAGACCCCCTAAAACATCATGTTTGGTGAGGAGTTACCATACTGACAAGTAGTCCACCAGCTGAGGCCACTTCCATCCAGAGCCTCTGTGTATGCATATAAGCTGAAAGCAGAAGCTGGCTCAGGCCACAGGGTGCATCAGGAATTACCAGTATCACTGGTTTACACACTTCTGTTCAAACAGTCTCCTGTTTCACCACCCATTTTCCCTGGGTGCAAAGCCACCCACCTCTACTCCATGCCACAGTCCAGTGCTGCATCACTTACATCGTTGCAATTTTGCAGAGGGATGTGTATCAATAAAACAGATTGGATCTGCAGATCTGAGTTGATAAGAAAAAAAAAGTTTTGCTGCTGGATATTTTTGTGTGTGGAGATGTTTAACCTGGATCATTTCAGCACAGCCCCACAAGCTGCATCAGCACAACCAGAGCAGTGACAAACTGCAGTGCAGGAGCAGCCGCAAGCAGCAGGGGTGGGAAGCAGGAATGTCTTAGAGTTTGTCTTGTGTCAAATCCAATTTATTTAATATCTGATTACATCCTTAGAGTTACCAAAGAATGGGGGAAGGAAACAATCATTAGTTTTTAAGAAAAGATCTGGTATAAATTATTTTATATTGCTTGTACTTACACAGGAAGCAAGACTTAGACATACTACATTCACTTTCCAGTTCTGTTCTGAATTGAACTAAGGGAACTGTTCCCTAAACGATTCCTAGGAGCCAACTGATCGTAACTGATGGAATCCTCTCGAACTTGCCAATTCCTGAAATGTTTCCCATATTTTCCCCAAATGACACTGTGTTCATCCAGCAGTAAAGGACACCAAGGCACCTGCAGTAGCCAATGCAGTGTGCCCCTCAAGAGATGACACACACTGAGATGGGAACGTGATCCTCAGGAAAAGAGGGCAGCAATAAACTCCTTTAAAGCTTGTAGTTCACTCATTTTGCTTTTAAATGGTACAACAACAAAGGATTGACAATACCGTTTAAAAAGGATACCAGTCCCTGCTGGTCTTCCCCCCTCCACTCCGGGTTGCTGCCCAGTCACGGGGTCTACATATATCTGCTCCCCAACTGCAGTTCACAGCCCAGGGTAATAACCTAAAATAAGTGGTGGCTAAGTTAAAATGCCAGGCCCTAGGGAGTGGTGGCTGAAAAGCTGATACATGCACTCGTTACAGAAACTTCTACTAGAGAGCAACATTTCAGCAAGAAAGAAATGCCCAGTAACAGCTAAATCCAACAAAAACAAACAAACAAAAAACCGCCATATCTGAATCAAGTCACAGAGCTAAACCCGCAGCAACATGTAGAGGAATACTTCCTTCAGTTTCAAGCATATAACTGCAAACGTCCCTCAATTCCCAGAAGTAGTAATAGCAGATCATACCATAGAAACGGTGAGGGCTCAGCCCTTTTACGAAGGACACCATGGAGATCCCACCCCTATAGCTGCAGTTTTCCCCCAGCTAACAGCCCATGTCATAAAAGGCTGGGTCACCTCTCACTTGAAAAATTGTCAACTTTGTAAGGTGACAAAGTTATGAATGCCACAAAGATAAATGAGAAGCAACTGTTCACCTTATCTCAGATACCATAAATAAGGAACATCCAGTGAATTTTTTGGAGAACACTATTAAAACAACATTGGATAAGATGGAAACTCACTGCAATGGATTGTTGCAGAGGCATTCAAGAGAAGACTTTGGCAGTTCAGACAAACTCTTCTAGGATAAGTCCCTTGGTAACTGCTATGATCTGGAGGCATCTTACAGTACAGAAGTCTAGTTTCCCTGCAGCTGCGAGGGTGTACCGCGTAGAGCAGCACTATACACACCGTATTTTCTGCATCCTCTCCAAAGCTACTGCCCCTGCTGGACAGAATACAGGGCAAGAGGCGTGAGAGGGACTTTTTGTCAGGGACAGTATGGCTCTTCTGAATGAAGCACATTTGTATTGTCGTTGGTTGTGTTTGTCTGTCGCAGCTACAGAGACTGCAAACACTGTGCAGTTTTCCTCTGCTGTGTGCACAGAGCTAGGCACAGCGGTGCTACTACCGTGATTGCAGCCTCCTGATATTACTGCAGGACAAATGTGGTAATAATTAGTGACTCAGATAAGGCTCTCAGTTATAAATTCCCCATTCAAATCACTGAGGTTGTATGCAGTATAAACTCTTCCAACACACACCTAGAGCTCTTCCCTTATTCTGGGATATATGGTCCCACTCTCTGCCATGGACCAGCACTAACATGCGACTGCCTGGGGAGCAGGTTCACACAGCTCATCACTTCTTTTTCAGGTTACTTTTTGGCTGGATCAGCTCCCTGAAACAGTGCAGCAGAGTTGCATGAGCATTGGCACTGCTACAAAAGAAAGGGTAATCATGTATGACTGCAGATGGGAGGTAAGGAAAGGATGAGACTTATGCATAACCTGACCTGGAGCATATCCTGAATCTTGACTAAAACAGAAGGCTGTGGCCCTCATGAACCTAAGGGGTTTTCTAAGCCACAGAATTGCATGGTCCCAGCCTCAGTGACTGCCATCCTGAACTTCCCTGCAAAAATTCAGAAAAGGCTCCGTAAGGCTGTGGAGAGATGGGCAGATCAGAGTGCCCCACTGGGTACATACTTGGCAGACTGTGGCAATCCCAGGCATTTATAAAGACAACAGCAACTGCCAGAAATTAACTGCTAGGCACAGGAGTCCCCCTTCCAAACATTAAACAGTGAAGACTATGTTTGGCCCCTAAAAATCAGATGCAGTTGAGCGTTCTCTGACAAACCCGTCATCCCACGTGCTGCTCCTTCACACGAGGGAGTGCGCCTGGGGCCTGGGGACAGGAGCCAGCTGGAAGCACTTGCTGTGCTGTTCAGAGGTTCACATTACATACCAAACTGATCAGCAAGACACCGAGGGAAACCAGTTTCTCTCAGACATTTTCGGCAATTCATATTACTGCCAAGCACACTCCAGGCTCCAAATACAACTCTTTTGTCTGCAAAGCCTTCCCATGGCCTTAGCGCACCAGTCACCCAAAAAGAAAATTGGATATAATTTTACTGATGGGCTTCTCTGCTTGGAGCATCTTTTCATTTTTCAGATATACCTAACTTCATTTGGTTCTCAAAATGCACCTCTTAGCAGAAATAGCTGTCAAGAGCAATGAAAAGCTGTAATACCAGGCTATGATTTACATTTGCCAAAACACTTGGAGCAAAGGCTCCAGCACCGGGAATTCTTCCTTCAGAGCTGGGCCCAAGTAACACCTCAAGACGTTAGAAAAATCTGCCCAAAATGTTGCCAAAGCAGCCCCATGATCAGAACAAGAGGAAATAACTAAGTCTCTTGCAACAAGAGGCTCATCTCCTTGCTCCAGGTAGTCCGTCTGAGCGGTTTCCATTAACGTACAGCAGAAAGCGCAAGGTTCAGCAGGCACGCTCTGGAGATGGGGAACTAACCAAGGTCAACAGCAAAGGGCTGGGATGGCTTTCTCCAGGGCACCTCTTGAACTATCCACCCATTAAACCTTAAACTAGCTTTCTATTTAAACTGATTTACATTTGTTTTATTTGCTAATGAACCTACCCAAAGGGGTTTGTTAACCCTGGGAGGATTCCCCAGCTGTCTCAGGCCCTTTTCTGAGTGCAGGGACACTCTGATGGCCCAGGGTTTGGCCATCACTTGTATTTCAACAGCTATCAATCACACCATTTCATATCACAGAAACTATTCCACATAGTTAAAATATTCCCCCTCAAACTACTCAAGTTTAATCTCTCTCATGGAAAAAAAAAATCAAAGAAAAAAAAAATCAAAGAAACACTGGCGTGTTTCTTCAAATCAAAACATTGTGAGATCAGACACTGGCACAAGTTCAGACCTAACATTTGTGGGGCGGGATCAAAGCAGAGCCCCAGACCTAAAACGCAAGGAATGAACAGGTCTGGATCTCCATGCAATGTTTTTTCAAAACCAGTGTCTTTCCTACCGTGTACGTTTCTTAAAAGTAATGGGTTAGGCATTTCCCAATGTAACAGGAGGGTACAGGAGCACAGCACTCCCAGGAATCGCACCCAAGCAGAACAGAGACCGCCAAGGTGTGGGGCAACCACGAATGCACAGAAGGAAAAAGTGTAAAGAACCATTGAAGGCTGAGAGCAGAGCTGGAGGCAAAACTGTTTGTACAAATATTGCAGTGCCTCAGAGTGGGTGCCGGAAGCCTCGGGCAAGTGGCTGTTGTGTTGGCCAGTAAGGAACACCCTGTTTTATTACTTAAAATGATGATTTGAAGAGACCTCGCACTCCTATGCCCGAGGACTGTCTGAAAGTCGCCCTTCTCCCCCTGCCACCTCATGTGTGTAACACCAGTACAGGGCTATGAAATGTGGCACAGGGACACCTCTTACGGAGACCTGCCCAGGCATTTTTAATCACAGTGTTGTCTGAAGCTGCTCAGAGCAGATTACACATGCAGATGTAAAAATGCCTTGGGTAAAATCCGAGCCCTGTCACATTAATGGCACCCATGTTTAAAGGCTTGCTGAAGCTTTGCACAAAAAGAGGACCGTGCATGCAGTTTTGGCTGTACACAGAGAAATCGGGAAATTATTTCAGCATATGGCCCCTAGATTCCTGGTCCCTGGCCTAAACCATGGGCAAATAATACCCAGCAAAACATCAGGGGACTGAGACACTCAGATCTACAAGCTGGCCTGCACCTCCACCAGAACAGTTGTAGGACTTTGGGAAAGGTTAACAACTGAGACCCTGTTGACACTCAGTTGTCAGCTTCCCACTATCACCTTTACCATCATTTGAACCCTGTCCTGCTGCTGAAGACGTGTGGAAATGTCAGACTGAGGGCCTTGCACTAAAGTCAAACTCACATACCTGTGATGTTGAGCACTGAGAGTTACAGCCCACCAGGATGGAGCAACCTGCCACCCTCTCACAGGTTTGGGGACTCTCACCCCAACAGGACCTGTGGGAGTCCCTGGTGCTCAGGATCAGGTTCTCTGGAGGCAAAAGAATCAAAGACAATATTGAACCGTCACTCCATCGTGGTCCTGCTCCCTTCAAGAATTTATTTCTTCTATCAGGAAAAGTGAAGAAAGTTCTTCTAATCTCTGTGGACTGTGGGGAAAAAAATATCTGGTTTTCTTCTTTTTCTTGTACTTCAGTCAGTCACAATTTGCTTTCCTCCTGTAGAAATCCAAGAGTGAGACCCTAGACAGTGTCATAGAAAGCACGCAGGCCCAGGGGAAGGTGACTCTAAAGTGCTCCCTATTTAGTTTGCCCAAGCTCAAACAAAACAGAAAACGGAAAGAAACATGTAGAGCAGAAAAGGACAACAGATCATTTCAGCATCTGCAAAGAGGTGTAAGGAAACACTGAAGGTTCCCCATCGAGACTGTCACTCTAAGTCTTCTCTAACAATGCTGAAGAAAAACTTCAGGATACTTGGAAAAGAATATCACAGCATATATCATGCATTTTATAGCAAACCTTGGTTAAACTGATCTGCCAGACTCAACAGTCCCATTGGGGTCTATGTTCAGATTTTGTGGATCCTTCCAGTTCAACACAGATTTACCCAATGTCCGGCTTCAAGACACACCAATCTTTTAGATAGGCATAAATGTGGAGACTAGGTGGCCTATACCTGAGTAACTCACCTAGGCCAGTCATCAATCCCTTCGCAAAGATGCAAACATACCATATGTTTGCAGCACGTTTGCCTTTACCCTGTAATGTCTGCAATCAAGGATGACCACAGAAAGCATGCCAGCCATTTCCATCCAGCTGCTAAACCTGAACCATTTTGCTTATAGAAAATCTGCCAGTTATAAAAACTTAATTCCAGGTGGTTAGCGGCAGGTTGGGGGAGCTCAACAGAATGTTAGTACTGCTGTCCACACAAAACCATCATGTTTTAGCCAAGAACATTTTAAAAAAATTCTGGATGACATATGAGGAACACCTACAACTTTCTGTGCAAGATCCACTGAATGTATTGCTCCAGCTGATCTGAATTACATCTTGCATTTGCAGATTTATTTCAAAGGGAATTTATAACCAGAAGAAGAAAAACCTGAAACAAGACTCTTCATTTCCAGAGAGTCCTCCTCCTATGAATAAAGGCCATTGCTTCTTTTGAGGAAAGAAGAAATCACAATGCTAATACCAATGCCATGCGGAAGATAACAGCCAGCTCAGGTCAGAGCAGACCTCTTGCTAAGACTTGACAAACTTTTCAAATGTGACTAAACTGTGGCAAAGCCCAAGTTTTCTTAAAGCCACAGCAGTATCTGAGGTGACACGTAAATCCTGAAGTTGCTACAAATGACTGTATCAAGGACAACTGTATGGTATCTGGCTCTTCCCAACGTCTCTACCCTAAATGCTCCAGTTATACCAATAAATGTTACAACTAAGTTGAAAGAGTATTGAAGATGGGCTAGTTTATTAAAATGCATGTTTATTTTTTGACATTTAGGGGCTATCCCTTGAAGTGTGACCAACACAAAAATGCCTGGTTCAGTCCTTCTCTGATACACCCTGGGCTGAGAGACCTTTGTGTGATGTTCTGTTTCAGCAGGAAACACCCTGCTAGCTGTTTGCAGGGTGACGCTGCAACATGTGATGTCCTCAACTGCCATTTCACAGTCTTAGATGGCAAGTTAGTACCAACAGGCCCGGTTTATCCAGGTAGAGCTAACCCCAGCCCACAGACTGTCCCATCATAGTCATGCTGCACTGTACCAGAGCCTTTCCAAGGAAAGGTGGAGAGTCCTGCACCTCTCGGCGCAGCCAACCCAGGGCTGAAACACTTGCACCTCTTCTGCCAAAGACCACACAGAGTTGCAAATGAAGCACAGAGGTGTTGGAAAGCATGTCGATAACACCCGGTGCAAGTTGGGAAGAAGTGAAGGGGGTGTCCCACAGTCACACACACATCTGAACTTCCACAATTCACTTTCTACAGAATTTTACTACTTGGAAAATGGTTTGAGCTTACATTGTGAGCAAAGAAAACCTTCCAAGTAAAGCAATATGTTCATTCTCTGTTAACTTTAGCTATATGTTTTGAACAAAAGAGGGCAACAAGAGAAAAGCATACAAGGTGGGGATGAAATGATAAGAGAAAAAGACATAAGGGCAAAAAGCTTAAGGGCAAAATCTCTAACCTTCTTTCTTTATTAAAGGAAAGGAAAAACTTTCTTCTACTCATACTACTTACTACTGATATTCATTAGAGACCTGATTGTTCAGACTCACTGAAGCTGTGAACATACTATGAAATGCAAACTTTCTCCTTCATGCTTTCAATAAATTAGAACATAATTCTCTGCTCAAATTCTTCAGTCACCTTGTGAGGCAAAGGTCTCAGCCCTGACCTCCAGCACAACACAACTAAAAGGAACTTGGCTAACTAATATGAAACAGAGCTTCCAAATTGCTTGTCACATGAGCCTTAATAAAGCCATGATAAATGCTTTTCAGAACCAAAATAAATGAGAACCTTGGAGTACCCTGAAAGCCCAGTCTAAGGAAATTAATCTACAATTAACACTTTTTCATCATATTCTACAGGCAGTGTTTCTTCTTTGGGAGGATGGTGCTTTCATGGTGGTTATTGGGAGATTGGGAGTAAATCTTCCTTCATCTTGATTACTTATTTCCGTGTCCGTCCCCCCCCCCAGTCCCCCGCCATAAGTTCCGATACAACCTTCACCTTTACAGCGCCAGAGTGACTTACAGCAGTGCACTCAAAAGTGTGGCCAACATCTATCATGTGCGCTTTACTCTCCTTCTGAATGAATTTGGCAGTCCTGCGTGTGCACTGTAATCTCTTGTTTTAGCACCCATACCGCTGACTGTTTATGATAATGACAGACGATGGCAGTTCCTGTTTCACAGTCCCGTATTAAGACCCTCCTGGGGAAGTTACATATCAGAGTTGAGTCACTCTCACAGTTCATCATTGCCAAAAGTAGCACATCCCGTGCTCCAGCCCTGCTCTTTCTTCTCTCCATCCCAGTCATGCTAATGCACCATTTCTCTTGCATCAAACTAATGTTCATCAAAGCCTTCACTGAGCTGATTCAGTTCATTAACCCAGGAGCAAACAATCCACTTTTTTGTCATGTTAGTTTTCTTCCAGGGCAGTGGTTCGAATCCGTTTCACTCAGGCCCTGACGAGCTCTAGACTTGTTGCCGGCCGGGAGAGTACGCAGCCAGGAGCAGGGAAGAGGAGCAATAAGATGAGGACAGGGCACCAGATGTCCCCACTACAAAAAGAGACATGATCAGCTGTAACATGTTGCTTTACCTTCAGCAATCTGACCCTGACTGAAGAAGGTTTCTTTGCAGCCAAGGAGTGAAACCGCAGGCTGCAGCAATCCTCCTCGAGCTCTCAGCAGCCTGCCACAAACCCTCACTCCAGGCCAGTAAGGACCCTGACAATCAACAGGGAGACTCTGGGCCCTTGCTAATACCCTGTGGAAAGCCAGGGCAAAAAGTGAGTTTGAGGCATTCATACCAGCTGCCGTTAGTGCAGAAATGCACACTTTCCCAATGGCTAACAGTTTTAAGACAGTTTGTATTGACTAGGCTTTTAATCACCTGCAGCGAACTTGAAAAAACCCACAACTGGGTCTGCACAGAGCAAGTGACAAAAGAGATACTGGAAAGGCACAAAGTTTGCCGTATTCTTAATCCTAAAGGCCCTTCTCTTTCTATGCTTACTGCAGACCACCCTCCCCTCCTTGATTACTCCTGCTCCTTGCCAGCTTTTTACACACCTTCGCTTGCCTCCTCATGCACGGAGACGCTCCCTAAATACCTCTACAGCCTGTTCCTTTTATAAAGCCACTAAGAGCATTCCTCTACCATACATGTCTACAAGAAATCAACTACTAATTAATAGCCAGGAAGCAAAAAGCTAACACTTGTATGTTTGTATTTGCACATGAATATATATCAAATGTATATATACTTAAATATGTACAGTATATTTAATATCACTGTTTCCCCTCTTCCCCCATTCGTCATATGCCAGAGCATCTATCTAAATTGCACTGGTGCTTAATTCCTGTGACTTGTTGGGAAATCTCATTTTAAGGTGCAATGCTTTAACACACTGGAGGTTCATCTAATTCCATCCACTTTATTCACACAAGAAATAACACACATCACTGAACCTGACTCTGTGTGAGCTGACACTCCCAACAATGAAAGCGATTTGTTACTTTTCCTCTAACAATAGCTAGGAGGGAAAGGTGCCTTCTCCACAGCTGTTTCTTGAAAACCTACCGGTACACTACAATGACTGACAGACCTTTCAATAGAGTAGGTTGGATGCTTATTCATCATTAATTGATCCAAGCCCTTGATAACCTGATAAAAGGATGCAGTTGACTGCTTTATAAAATAGTCAGGATTTCAAAGACTGTGGAAAACAGTGGATATCATAGTATTTACCCCATTTTCTCAAAAGCAGAGTTAACCTGCATAACTCATTTGTTCAGTGATACTCATCTGCATAGTAGCCTTACACGTGCAATCTGACCTCCATTACATGTAAGGTTTCCATTTAATTTTTTACTTCTCTTCCTACTGTGTTTTGCATCCCAAATGCATTGCTTGTAACTTCCCGGCCAAAGTAAATGGGTTCAATTCATATAGCAGTTAAAGTTTGTGCAAGCGGCTCCCTTGCAACCATTCTCTGCCACCACCATGGCATCTGTGATACCATCAGGACCGGGTAGAGTTACCATCTATAACAGAAACTTTTGGAAAAGCCATTCTTGCCACCTTTCAGCTCCACAATGAATTGAAGCACTGCTGCTGTGTGGGGAAAACCCCTGCAGCTCTGAAAATTGTAGAGAAGGAAAGCAGACAGGTCCCTTTAGGTGATAAAAGAGGTTATGGTTTCCTTCCAAAAAGAGTTGCTGTATCCTTTGATATTCTATCTACTTTACCATTTTCCCCAGTTTTGCAGAATAGCAGCTGTGATAACACAGAGCCCATCTTCTGCACGGCCTGTCACTGCGCGGAGGGAGATCGGCAAGGATGGAGAAAGCACTTGTTGGGAGCCTTCAGCTCGCCTCAGCCAGGAGGCAAAAGATGAGTCACCACCTGACCCGGGAGTCAGGGGTCACCCCTCCAGGGAGTCACCCCATGTTGTTCGGTCCACTCGCAGCTAATCCCCAGTGAGTGGCTCTCGCTAAAAGATTTCTTTATCCCCTTGGCTGAAAAAAAAATAACAACAGAGTTAACAAGTCCAGTAAAAATCCATGACTCAGGCAAATCCTTAAGGATCAAGTGGGGAAGGGGAAGGAACATAAACTAATCCGAGAGTCTTTTGCCAAAGCCTTTTAAAAAAACAAAAACTTCACTAGGGTCTCCTCGTTAGTGGCGATTACAGGGGAGGCGTTTCTTTCTTTCTTAACTAAGAATCTCTTCTCAACAACACAAACAAGGGTGCCCATTGACATGGTGCAGGGCTTTCTAATCCATCTGACCAGCTGGCTTTGTATGTCTTTTATACATACTGCGGGAGAAAAAAGAAAGGCTTCCTGGGGAGAAGAGCCTCCATCTCCTCAGCGGAAATACTGGGTTTACTGCTGGATGGCCTGCAGTGTTCCTGGGGAATAGACACAAATTTTTCTTTAATAGAAACATTTACAATACATGGGTTTGAATATCAGCAGTGACTCACAGAAGCTTTAAATGATTGTTTCCTTCTTTTTCCCCAGAGAAAGTTACAAACTTCTTAGACATTGGTTCTGCCACTAGTTTCCAAACCTGCAAACACCAGCCCGGTTTTCCTGGGGTTAAAATAAAAGCATTAAAATAAAATAAAAGCATTTAAATTTCCGTAGATGCCTCACAAACGAGCATGAGGACACCGCAGGGCAGCATGTACACAACAGATTGCAAAGGGTACATAGGAAGGGCCTGGATGGACCTGTGAATTGCCTGCAATAACAGCTCACAGTGCTTGTTTTCTAAGTTGATTTCTGGAGTCAGATGTAGGAGAGAGGAACCCTCAGCTGCTGTCGCCCCTTTCAGTGGTTTCTAGCTTGGGCCAGCACCAAGGTTAACAGCTCAGCGCTGCAGAAAGCAGCTGCTTGTCTCCATCCCCTGTCCCAGCCTCCCCCCGCAAGGGTACCATCTCTGGCATTCAGTTCTCCTTTCCCAGAGCCAATAATAGCCAAAAAAACAACCAACAAAACAGCCAGGAAAAAAAGAAGAGCTGCCAATACCACAACAGCTGGCAATAAACACTGATGTAGAGGCATGATCCGCCCCTTTTTGTAGCAACACTGTTCTGTTTCGGCTCAAGCTACCTTGTAACACCATGCCCCAGGAGGTATCTTTACCTTCCCATTCCAAGCCCTTAGCCCATGATCACTCTCTTTTCTCAAAAGAGTGTCTCCAGAAAACATTTTGACTGTTAGCTTTCCTGTCCTACTGTCCACGCATGTTCTCCCTTTTTTTTTTTTTCCGAATACCAACATACAAACTATAGCAACAGTGTTGGACCCACTACAACTCTTTTAACAGAATATTAAATCTTATAAAAAACAAATTTACATTTCACTTCCAAAACTTGTATACAGATTCAGGTGTTATGAGTTTCTACATAGCACATTTCAAACTTGGGAACGTTCTTTCAAGGCTGGTACAGAGCCCTGAACACACCTGAAGCAAATTAATTTCAAATTTTACACTGGACACCATAGCTTTTCCCCACATACCTTCTACTCAACTAGCTTCAGTTGTCTGAATTTTTGATGGACTTCAATATTTTTGTTGCTTTGTATGATTCACATCAAATAACATGAGTGTTGCCTCCCTTGTCTCCCTTACACCTCATTTTATTTCACGCCATGTCCTTTTAACTGAAGAAGTCATCTCTGTTTTGCTTCCCATCTGAAAGCGGAAAAGTTTCCAAACTTCATTTTCCTAGCAAAACTATGGGCCCTAGCCCTAATTTGAGGGGCACAGGTGTAGGTGCTGCAGCAGTGCAGGGCTCTGTTAGAGCAGGTGCAAGATGAGGCTTGAAGTCAACAGTTCACTGTTTTGTCAAATGCTGTTAGGATTCGCAGCTGTGTTTTGACCAGCTTCCATAACCTCACGCCTACATGGGAGCCCTTCTCAGGCATAGCTTCCACTGAGCCCCTGAAGGAGCACAAAGCCTTCAATAGTGCACCTTGGCAGGGCTAGTGCAAACACAGCCTTTACAAGCTCTGAAGTTGTGAGTCAGAGCTCACCTCTGTCTGCAGACTCCTCCCCCTCCCTTCACATCAGAAATATTTCCATCTGCCTGCTAGTGAAAGATGTCTTCTAAAGCAATATATATTCAGATGTTTGGGTTACATCTCTAAGGACTATTCTGCCCTAACATTAAAAACAACACAGAAAAATTGTTTTGAAAGGTGCTAGCAAAGGAAATTTTAACTTTATGAGCAATTAAAAACTCATGTGGTTACTGCTCTGAGTTTTCCAAGAACATATGTGCATATCTATAATAAAAGGATTGGGAGGCATGACTGAGAACTAGCATTTAATCCTAGAAACTTTGAAAAATAGTTTTGTCATTGTTCTGATGGTCCCAATGCTTTCCAGAGTTGACAGCTCCAAGGGTAAAGTCACTAAGCCTTGTGCAACGCAGGAGTGAAACAACACGGGAAAGCACCGCGCCAGACAGCCTGGGCGAAGACATACATCTACCAGGAGCAGCCTCGCTCTTCTTTTCCTCTTAAGCCAGCTTCCCCTCAAAGCTGTGAGTAAAGGAAACAAAAGGTTGGATATACTTAAAACTTTTTAAACATAACTAGGCTGCTTCATTTTTCATGTCTTTCATTTGCTGGGGCTTTGCAATTTGCTTCCAACCTCCCCACTGTGGAGTCCTCAGTCAAGTCAAACCTGTTTGCCATTTGTGTGTGTGAATGCCCTTAGATCCAAACCCAGCCAACATTTAAAGTAAACAGACCTACCCAGGGAGGAGCTGGAATTTGAACTGCAAATCATATGTGTCCCAAACAATTACCCCCTCTCCAGGTGAGGGAATGCAGCAACATTTCTGGTGTCTAAGCAAATTTCTCTGCAGCAGTTTGAAAGATGGGAGATCGGTCTTTTTTCATCACAGGCAGGGCAGTGCCTTAGAGAGACTCATCAACAAAAAAAACCTGCTTAGCTGACTAGTCTGCTCCTTTTGCTTACCTACTGCTGATTTGTTGAGCTAATATTTTAAGAACGGTGGGTACATCCTGGAACCACACTCTTACCCCAGTGATTATGTCTAAATTGTTCCGCCGAGTATCTTACATAAGACTTGCATAAGTAATGCTTTCTGCTCCTGGTAAATTTGGTTGCTCTAGCTAATGAGGAGTACCACACGGTAAACTTCACAGACTGCAGAATGACCCAAACTGCACTGCTTGACACAGTGCTCATCCTTCTTTAGCACAAGACTGACCTTTCAAAGAAGATTAAACCTAGGCAAACACTTGAAAAGCCTGAGCAAGCTGAGACCTGGCAACAAAGGCAAATACTAGCACAAAGGAATCACAAAGGGGAAAGAAACTGGTAGGAATAAATAAGGGAGAGTGGTAATCACTCTCCATCTGAGACAGAGCGCAGGGACCAGAGAGAGACCTGAGCATGGAGGGGTTTTGGTATGGAGCACTAAGGTCTCTTCCCTTCATCTCCCCCTCTCACCATCACCACCACTGGTTTAGGGTTGCTCAGATTTGGATCTGTGAACTCACCTGCTACCTATGCATGTTCTAATTACACCGGGTAGTCCACTCACCTCTTGACCACATAATTTGAAATGTAAATGACAGGTCTCAGATAAAGGCTACCTATTTGTGTGGAGACCGTGTCCCATGCAAGACTTGCACATCCTGCTCCCCACAGGAAAACATCTCTCTTCTGGATTTCTCTGAAGACAGGTCAGGGTGGTGGAGGCTCAGGAAGGCAAGCTACGTGATTGGTGTGGAGAGCTATCAATTCCAGGCTGTAAACTGGAAGAGTAACTTCAGAGAGCTCCATTAAAACACTAAGTATTACTCATGATTTTATCTTTTCTGTCTCTTTTCCCAAAGCCCAAGGATTCAGGCTTTGTATGTGTAGAAATGGAAGAAGATAACATGCACAAAATACATGGCCCACATTTGTCACACATATCCTGTTATTCATAAATAAGAACCCATGGCAAATTAAAATAGATAAAAAAATGATACCAGCCAATGATACTTTGATAGTCACATAGATAATATGCATGACCTTCTGTATTAGAGAGTATGTACAGTATTATTTTAAACTTACACTAAATCTGTAATGAAGGTGGCCAATGGGACTAAAAGTAAAAAAAAAAAACAAAACCAAAAACCACAAAACTCACAGTGGTTGGGAAATACACTAATGAAGGTGGATGATGCAACCATCGTTTGCCTCCCTTGTCGTTATGAGGCAGTCCTTATTACATGATCACACAGTGTTTTTGCCTAGACTCCTGCCTCATTCACTGCATAATTATAATGAAAATGAAGGTAAATGTTTTAATGCTAAATGTCTTGGAAGCTTAACCTAGGAGTCACTACAGCTTCGCATATAAGACTCATAGCATATGTTTCCACCTACACTGAAATGCAGTCAAAGCCAAAAAGGCATGTGTTAAGCACCAAGTATTTTATTCGGTGTGATCAGCCTGGTTCTATAACAGGGGTTCAACCTGGGAGAGGAGCAAACTTTGGATCCTGATTCACTTGTTGTCAGCAGGTGCTACGTTGTGTTGTGACCTGTTCCAGCCACACCTATAATCACACACAGGGAGCTACAGGTAACTCCTGAGATTGCCTTTTATCTTTAATCGCTTCCTGTTCACACTTCATTCTGCCAACACCTCCTGTCAGGATTATTGCTGTTTATTTCCCATGAATATCTAAGAATATCATTCATCCCAGCAATAAAGGTTTCCATGTGGTGAGGCATGCTTCAGAAGTGACCTGCAGTATTTCCTAAAAGGTTACTTGACTAACTTGTTTGTTGGGAAAGTAAACAGGAAGACCTACATTGTCTGTCATAAAAAGCAACAGTATTAGGCAGGCAAAGATCACTGAAGCAGTTATTCCAGTGTAGTTCTCTAGAAATGAAAGTCTCATACACAGGTTAAATCATCTATTAGTAGCACTAGTACTATGGGTCTGATCTTGAAAGTTCTTAGTCAGGTTGAGTTGTTTCCTCTTACAAATACTCAGATGAGACACAGTTGCAGATTTTAGATAAACTGCATTGGTTGCTAACTACTCAAATCCAAGATTTCTAAGAGATGCTGGGTTTATTTATGTATTTATGATCCTAACTGCACAGTACAACAACTGAGTCATACCGCAGCCTCTTAGAAGTCCATATCTCCCTCTCTCAGCTACACATAATGATACCTAAGCGGTCAGCCTAACCACTTTAAAGATAGACCTGAATTTCCTAGTAACTAACTTTTCTCTCATGAGGACCTGCAGGTGTCAGCAGCACTAAGTCCTGTCATCCTTGCTACATTCTACCATGCAACCAACACAATAGATGGACATCACTGACCTTCTAGAAATGTTGTTTGACACTTTAAAATACCAGAATCTGTTTAGGAGGCCACATAGCAAAGCCATATCAGCATATTTATGCATCTGAAAACAAACCATTTTCTATTGCAGAGAGAAATAATACAAAAAACGAGGGGACACTAAATGAAACTATCAGAAGGTTGCTCTGAAACAAACAAAAAAAGGACTGTTTCTTGCACTAGTTATTATTCAGCTGTAGGACACATTGCTGCAGGATACTGTGGACATCAGGGTTGAAAGGGGCCCAAAAGCAATTGCACAAAGCCATGTAAGAGAGATCCATCAAAGGCTACTAACCTCGAGGATACCAACTCTGGCTCCAGAATGCAACACACTACTGGAAACTGGTAGAGTACACTAGAAAAGCATCACTAAGTCTGACCTGCTCTTTTAGCTCATTGCTGACCACTGTCAGAGGCAGGGCAACAGGAGCTGTTCTTATACTGTTATTATTACATTCCCTATTCGGCAAAGAGCTTAGCTTTCCACCATTCTTTATGTCTCTGCTGGAGCAGATACAACTCAGTTTGGATGTGCTCTCCCTGTGAAGGGCTGCCAACATATAGCAGCAAAATGATGGACACTGGACATGCTAGCGCTTGCAAGTGTCAGTGTTCAGCTCCTGCTTAACATCTCCATCGGCCCCACTGAGTCTGACCAGTGAGAATTATTTTGCATCTACCATTTCACAAACTCTCACTCCCATTCTCTCTCTCAAGTCACAATCTTGCCTTTGACCAGATTCATCTGCTCCCCAGGATGACAAAAGTAACACTTCAGCTTACAGAAGTCATGGGCACTTCCCAGTGTTGCTCTTGTCTCCTTCTGTTTAAAAACATCCTGCTTTATATTCATTACAAGCTGGAGTGCTTTTCACTGCTGTGTGGAGCTTCCCCTACTACCGTTACATGCTCTCATAATTAAGACTTCTCTGCCTGAGTCAACTGAAAACTACTGAAAATGTCAAGTATTTCAAAACTAACTATTGCCAGAAATAGTCACACTGCTTTCAGACAATCTTACTTCTGGCAGGCACCCTTTGAATGCAGAAACCTCAGCAATTTTTAAGTCTGCATCTACCCTCCATACCCATTAGTATTTGATAACACTGATTTCTGCATAACTCAATGAATTGCAATCATACCTTTAAGAGGCTTTCAGAGGGTCAGTCCTCTCCCTATGACATTTGTGTATAAACTGACTACATTCTGCCCTATCCCTTGCAAAAATGTACTTAGCATTTACTCTCAATGACTCCATCTTGCTTATGGTCCTTCCACTTTGTGATGGGGATCAGCATTCCACATATGCAAGAAATAAGAAGAGCTATATGAAAGATCAAAATAGAGTCCTGTCCCATTGGATGGATTGATTTGCCACAGGCCTCAGGGACCTTCAGACTCCACGCTACCCAATTTAATATCTTTTTCTGTGCTTGGCACTATTGATCCCCCTACCTCTTCTCCTATAAATTACAGCAACTTCCCATGTGGGTGAAAACCCAAGCACGCTCAACTCTTCTTTCTTAAGAAAAAACTTAGACAGCAGTCAGGAGATGACTTCATAGTTTTAAGTAAAACAATATTGATTTTTATAAAGAGTTTAATCACAGTCTAAAGATAGCACATCACCTATTTACCCTTACTTCATGAGTGACACGTTGGCATTCTCTTTATCACTACACCATGAATGAAAGACACAAAGAAGTTTGCCATATCCTGCAAATTACAAAACGTTATTCTCCAGTCAAACCATTTGTCTAGTTGAGGAGATGCTGCCTACAGCTGCTTTGTACACAAGAAAGAGATATCAGACTTTGCTAGTAGTTAGAGAAAAAGCAGAAAAATGATGGCCAGCTACTTTAGAAAAGCATCACTCGTTAATCACCAAATGGTGGTGGTTCTGGATCGCTGTTGAACCAAACAGCTATCTGCAAACCAAGTACAGAGAACCAGGATGAATCAGACCACACCAATCACTTATTCTTTAACAGAAGTCAGCCAGACAACAGGACTCTAAACTGGAGTCTTTTTTCTTAAGCTTCCCTCTAGGAAGGATTTTTATAAAATGGTGGGAACTCAGTAAAGCTTGGACCTTTGTCTAACACCTCATGGTATAAGATATCCATAGAGATTTTTAATGATTGCAAGTATTTGAACCTGTAGGAAAAAACACTGCCAGCAACAATATGGTCAGCTTTTGCCTGGCTGGTCCAATATTTTGGTAGACACATTTGACTTCCTCAGTGTACTCCCTACCTTGTCTCATGCAAGAGGAGTTTGAAAACCCAGAATGTTTAATGGTTTATTTTAACTTACGTCACCAAGATATACAAACGCCTCTTTAAAACAGTGCCCTGGGAACAGAACAAAATCAATCCTTTCCAGGTGGACACTTGCTTCTTCAGATCTTCCTTTCAAGCAGCTAGTTTTTGTATCCTCTCCCTACAATACACAGAAGGAAACAACCCAAGCTAGAGACAATATTGCCAAGCAGGAGACAATATTGCCAAGCATGTTTCCTGTCCTTTTGGATGAATCCTTCCGGCAGGCTTTTATATGCTCTGGAAAACATATGCTGTTATAACTTTGCAGCTGCTGTTGACTCTAGCAGTCCTGTCTGAGTCTGGTCCAGCGTAGGTCACCAAGAGTCAGTGGCAGAACAAGCACTTCTTAGCTGTTACCAGTTGCATCATCACATCACTTCCCAGCATAGTGTCTTATCACTGATCATCTGGGGCCAGAGATTTTTATTAATTTGCCAGATGGAGCTTAGTAGGGCAAGTTCTTTCTGGAACACCTGAAGAAGAGAAAAGCTACACGCGGCCTTCTTTCTCATTTTTACTTTTACTGAAAAGTAAAGCAATCAGTGCTAGCTTTGCAAGAAGATCCTCAGGGTTATCCACAAAACCAGAGAACCCCAAGTAAGTAAATGCCTGAAATAAAACAAAAAACAGTAACAAATGCATTGTTTTCTCTTGCTTCTAACACAATACATCCCGCTAAGACCCTAAAACCAATACTGAATGTATTTAATTGTGATCATGCTGAACATAAGGTTACCAGAGCCAGAAAATATCTTGGACTTGAATCAACAATTGTTTTCCATTTTGAAAACTTCACAATGAACATGGCTGGAGACTTGGCTTCTACTCCCTGAATGAAACCCAACATCAGCACTGGGTCCCCAGAGTCCCAAAACTGGAGTGACCCAGATGCTGCAAAGGTCAGTGCATCCAAGAACCACCACTGAATTTACTATTTTTGCTATCATAATACCCAAAGCCTTTAGTTCTGACCCAGGGCCCCCACTGCATTAAGCAATGTGCAAACAGTCTTCAAGTAGTCCCTGCACCAAAGACCTTACAGTAAAAGTTTTAGCAGGCTCCATCCGCTACATAAAACAAGCAAGGGGGGCAGGAGGGGGACCTGGTAACCCAAATGCAAGCACATATTGGCACAATAAGCATTAGTCATGGCTTACCACCAACTAATCTCAAAACAAAATATTTTCCAGTAACAGTTCTCACTTTTACCAACAAACAACATAACAGAGCATTTTCTTTTCTCTCTGGGCTCTCAGTACTGAACCACCTACGGATAGAAAACCCTTCTCTTTTTTGCTAGCACCATGCCATTTTGCTGTATCTTGTGCACTGTGGAAAAAAAAAAAAAAAGGCAGCATCAGCAAAAAAAGTAAACCATGGCAAGCCAATCAATTAGATGCAGGCTGGCGTTTCTTTTCACATTGAAAGGGTTTTCTTTTTTCCCCTAAGTGTGAGAAAACTCCAAAACTTGGTCTTATAAGGAGGTGTCAATGAGGTCCTTTATGTAAAAGCTGCATTTAAGAGGGAAAACTCACAGTTCTTAAAAACACATTGCTTTTTCCTCCTGTGTGCTTTGTTCTGAGTCTGCTGCTGTATGTGTATTCAGCAGACCAGCTTTTTTAAAATAAGAGTTGGTACTCTGCATGATAGCTCAGAGAGAGTGGGTGATCTTCTATGCACTATTTATTGTTTCACTGAATTTGAAGGGTCCTAAGCTTATACACTTGTGCTCTCAAGCATCCTGCTGGGTTGGAAAAGCAAGCCACCGATGATGGTACAAGGTGCAGTTTGGCTCCAGAGGGGGGGGCTGTAAACACACCATGAGGGCTCTCTCCTGGTGGGACGTGAGCATGGGAGCTCAGCTTTGCTCAGCCGAGGATTATCCCGCGTTGTCAAGAATTCCTGGATCCTGAAGGAGACTTCAAAAATGCAGCAGAGGCTGGACTCCCCTTGCAAAGCAGCACTACCATGACGCACACGACACTATACCAAATAGAAAGTGCTTTCTTCGTTTCTCCTTAAGCTGAGCAATGCTAGGTGAGCCAAGCAAAGCAAGTGGATTCATGTGCTCTAAAAGCACACCATCCAAACAAACATGAATCCTTTCTCCATTCAGAGCAAGGCATTATTTATGAGTTAACTATATATTCCCCCAATGGTCACAGTGCAAGAAAAACATTCATTCTCTCTTTGACATGATACTATAGTTCTCCAAGCTTCCTCAACATAGTGGGTTCAGGGTAAATTCCCCATTTGTCCTGCCCTTACAGTTCCCAACAAATGAGTCCTAAAATGACAGAACACCATTTTATTGAACTAACTAGCTGCTTTTGGCTTTCTTCTCATTTCTCCCCTATAACACTGGGCCTTTTATCTTGGGGCAGTCTCCTCCTGGGCATTCCTCCAGCTAGCCTTAGCGCCTTTTGCACATGAGCACTGTCTATGCAATATCATCGTTACTTTAAAATTGTACCAAATGCCAAAAAACAGTTTCTCTCTCTCTCCCCCACCCCCCTTTTTAAATAAGAATTTTTCCATGTGGTTAGAGAAATAACATCTGGAATTACTGAAGGCTGCCAAAAGGAGAGAATGAAAACAATGAGTTGAGTCACACTTGAACCTGCCAACTTCATATAATTTAGACCTTCTTGAGGCAGTTTGAAAAGAAAAAAAAATATGGAAAATGTTTTAGTTTGCTTTTTATAATGCAACTTTTTTTTTAAATCTGCTGATGTAAGTTGCAGAGTCAGCCAAGACATAGCACCATGGCATTCATCCTTACAGCACTCTGATATCACAATTTTTCTATAATTCTTCTATACATATGCAACAGCAGATCGAGGTTTCTCTTTCTGAACAGAGTCCCACTGATCTAGTGAAATTTCTCCCAGGAGCAGATAGAGAGCTGCACTGGACCTTTTTATTCCATCCCACAACGCAGTGTAGAGAATTTGAAAGTGTCCTAAAAGCCCCTTCATTTTTCATACTCATGTACAGTACTGGTATGCTCTGGTAAATTTTAAAATGGTTGCGTACTGTTGCAATGTAGTCTCTGTAAAACTCACCTCCCAGATGAGTGCCCTAACCCTAATCAAGGACATTACATTTCTCTGCCTAGTCTAGGAAATGCCTTCAAGTGTTTCCATGGTCTGAATTTGTCACCTCTTTTCATCCTGAACAGCTACGCTATGCTAGCGCACAGTTGGTATGCCCACTGAAGCTGATGATTGCATTGCCAGTACAGATAGAGTTAGCAGTTTAACTGTTTCATGAAATAGGAAACTCAGGTGATAGGAACCACTAGCAAAATATTCTGTGAAAAAGTCACAACTAGGAATCAAGCCAGGCACCCTGAGGAGTTTTCCGTGGCATTTAAATGCTAACATATGTGTGTCAGGTGGAGGAAGAAAGGAGCAAAGCTGGAAGCTGCATGCTGTTTGCTAGAGCCTTGCATGTATGAGAGAGAAGACCAGCAAAGCACAGTAACTGATAGACAGCAGAGAAGGATTTGTGGCAAGGCTTTGGGAAAAAACTAGCAGAGACCTCTAGAGAACAGGCTTAGCTAGAAAGAAGAACAGTCAGCCAACAAACTTTCTCCTGCTGATTGATACACAACATATTCAGGGATTTATAGGTATTGCTTGTAATCTACTTGACTCCAAGACATAATGAACTTCATCATCCATCCATCATTTTTTCTCCTTAAAGAAACCACTCAAGACTTAACTCTAGCTAACTGCTAGGTCAAGCAGGGTTGCATGGTTCATATCTAGGCAAAGCATGTGAAATCATTATCAATCCCATACAGTATCATCTGACAATGGAGAAAAGGTGATGTAGAGTTATGTATTACCACAGGAGATACTACGCTCTCCTCATGAGGGCAACTATAGTATAAACTCTTTTACAACAGTGCTTCTACCAGTAGTTCAAAAAGCCCTTAGAAACAGCCATATTAGCATTTATACTAACATCACCCTTGCCTGACATTATCTTACTACCATCACTGCCATTGCTCTTGGGGAAGGAGCACGTGACACTCATGGCAGCTTTTGCAGCAGTGTCCCAGCGTGGTAATTCCACCCTGGCTTCAGCAGCCCATTACTGGCTCAGGTGGAAGGCATCTACTCCTCTCCTTTCATTTCACAAAAGCTGCCATTTCATCAGGCTATGACAAACCGCTTTCTGCACAGCTATCGTAGCTTCTTTCGCTCAGTGCAAAGCTACTGGAAATTCTTATCAAGCTTGCCCACTCCATTGTTCCACGCTATCACATGTTATCTGAGGAGTCACTGCACATTTAGCACACATAGGCTTTTTTCTTTTCACTAAGTCACTTGGCAACAGTTCCAGTAGCTCTCCTTGCCTCAAAGGCTTTAAACAATCATACCAAGATGGCTGAGCTGCTAGAGATGCATTAACACAACTCCCTCACGTGGGTAGACCTTTGTTCCAGGATAAGGCAGGGTAAGATTCACTATTTAGTTTAAAAGCCTTCATAAATAGTAAGCTAAAATAACACCCTCTAGTTTAATACCAAAACAGGAATGCCTACAAGATGTGGCTACTCTGATTTAGTTTTACTGTTTTAAACTCTCTCCTTATCTTATACCAAGAGCTCTCCCATTTAAACAAAGCGTTAGCCTGCTAAACAGTAGTTAACCACCCACTATTTTGTACTTATTAACTTTCTGTCATTTAACATAAAATGTTTAGGCAAACCATGAGAGAGATCAGAATTCTGATCCTCATATTAAAAAGAAAAGGGCTCCAGGCATTAGATTGTGAAATATGATTTCCCAGGATATATTAAATTCTGGTTTAATGTTCTTTTTGATATCACAGAAAGTCAAACCTCACTTCATAAGAAGGCACTTCAACATGATTTGCATATAGCATGCTTTACCTTGATAAAGTCTCTGTGCTACAGCAAACTTGGAATTTGATCAGAACCTCTGGAGCACTCAGTGGTGGGAGTGGAGGAGAGCAAAACCCACACCAAGAACCTCATTGCACAGAAGTTCCTTAGACAGTTTTACAGCATACACAAAGAAGAGGAATGAGCCAAGGGGCTCGGCAGAAAGCATCACGGACTTGAATTATGCTGCAGGACAGACTGCAGATGCAGAGCCTAGCTGGTACAGCAATGTCAAGTACAGCACACATCACATGTATCCGCATGCTGACTATATTTCTGCAAGAGTTGTGGCAGAATGACAGACAAAAGCATACATTTAGGATCATCTGTAACCAAAACGGTACCGAGGCCTGAACTTTTTCACGTGGTAGCTGTCAGTCTAACTATAGAGAACTGTTCAGAAAAACTTATGACCTAACCCTGGTTGCAATACACCTGCTGTGCCTTAGAGATTCTCACAAAGTACAACGTTTCAGAGGGAAGTTCCCCTCTGTCCTCACGGTCTTGCATAATTCTTTCATATGTTCCTTCAGCTTTTGCATACTTCAACATGAAACAGTGGGTTGAAACACAAAAGCACAATTGTTTACAAGAAAACCTACCATGACTGATGTCATTAGAGGAAATCAGCAGGAGGCTGCATAGAGAAGTTTGGAATGAAATGGAAAGAGTGCCCTGATAATCTGGGGATGGACAATTTACTGCAAGACGCACCACCAACCACTCTCAATTTCTCCTCCTTCTCTGCTTGGGCACACAATTCTCCAGAAGTGGAAGATTCCTGCAATTAATGGGTGATATCCTGAGGTCAACAGAGTAGGTTTTTACCCAACAAGTTTAAAGTGAAGGCCCACCACTGGCAGTCTGTCTTTTAAATTTATTACTTTGATTGTGCCATGCTCCAGACATACTCTGTGTATAGGTGGCTGCTGAATATGCGGGCTGACACAGTCATGTGTAGCATATTAAGCCCCCTCAGAGGGCTATCCTCATCTGATTGCAACTGCTGAATAATATCATCTTGAAGCCATGGGGCAGCCAAGCAATGGGTGAGATGGTCAAGAGCCTTTAACCATTCTCCAATTTGCCTCAAGTTCGAGCACCCTCTCTGGTACACACTGCCACGCTATCTGTGCATTAGCAAGATGTTGATGGCAGAAAGCATTAAGATGCTGTCCTGCAAATATCTGCTATTCCTTTCCAGAAAACCTTACCATTATGCAACTAGGTCTTGATCTAATGCAAGGACTGCGGTTGAGTATTTTCTGTGCTGCTCCCAGACAGTATGCTTTCAGCAGAAAAAAGTGAATTTTCAGGACATTCTTAACAGCAGATCATGACTCATATCATAAAGGAAGGCTTCCATAGCAGACCATATGAAAAAAAAAAAAAGTGATAATGCCAGGGCATGGCTTGCCCAGGGGCTAACAATAGTGATGGTTTACTGCACAGCAATCTAGAAGTGGTCCACATGTTCTCTGGAGTCACAAGCAGTGGCTTTGAGTAACTAATTAGCAAAAGATCTCTGTATCTTGTAGATCAGTTTATATGCTTATAGAAAACTCTCACAGGTAATACAGATAAAAAGCAATAGTAAGTGAGTGTTTATATTTTATTAACATCAGTTGTTATTTAATGAACTCCATTATGTTTCATAACTGATTAAGACTCTTCCATATTAATTCTTGCAAAATAAATTCCAAGCTTCATCTCCAATGAAATTTTATCCCCTTCCTTCACCCTCCCACTCAGTAGGTACTTTGTAAATTGTGATTACCTGTTATCGCACAGTTCTTTTATTTGTTATAACTCATTTTGATGGATATCTTGTTGATGTGTGATTTGATACTTTTTTTAAAAAAAACAAAACACGCACGGAGTCAGAAATTTTTTTATATTCAGGCATCGTTTAGTTGCTTCTCCCTGTGTTTCATGCGTCCCATTGTTCTTCTCCAAGACCATCTCTAATTTAGGAGGGAAAAAGGAAGATTTATGGATACCATCAGATTCACTATTCTCTGCAAGCCTATGTTTAGTCTGAAAGAATACATGAGACAACAGTTTAAATATGTCTCCCTCTCTTCCTTTTAGCAGCCCCTACCATTGAAAAATAAGAGTATTTTCCAGGGAAAAATCATCATTGCCAATTAGAGTAGGACCATAGTTTTGTCAACTGGGCAAACTAGTCTGCCATAAGTTGTGCTGACCTAGGAAATCACAACCTACCTGAAGGTCTTTGTTAGTGGAGCTACAAAAGTGGCCCAAGTTTCCATGTACAGAAAAAGGCTACATTAGCTACAACAATAATTTCTGCGTTATAAAATGCTTTTTTAGTCAATATATATGCCAAGCCTTTCAAATCCATGGATGGAAAAATCAAATCTTTCAGTAGTGAGCAGCAATACTTACTATTTTGTTGCTAAATCATCAATCTTAAAAAAAAAAAAAAAAAATTAAGAGCATGCCTTTTTTTTCTTGTGTGGACAGGTATGGTTTAGCTTTGGCATAATCCTATTACGTTCCCTTCTTAAACAATAATGCAACTAAATAGACAGATCTAAATAAATAGTAAACCTTTGCAGTTTACTTCAGCACAAATTATTGATGATGTTAATCTTTAACACAACTCTATCTGTGGCAAATGAGTACCTTTAGTTATGGAATGGCATGCTCATACATGTTAGGAGCTTATCATGGCTTATTTCATAAAATATTTGAGGCCACATTGCAATACATTCCAAAGACACTGGTGTTGAAGGAAAGTAAATTGAACTTTAAAACAGAAAAACTTTAGAGAATGCAGAGCTTGAATCCACCATCATTTAACTTATTTGAATAACTGATTTACTATACACATTCCCCAAACACACAAACTATTAAGAAAAGTTAAAACTTAAATATATCTTTGGATTTATGACTAAAGCAGAAGAGTTAAAGAGGAATGATGTCCATATTGTGTCATTTTACTTGTTCTTGAGGGTATTTTATTCACAATTACTCTGTTTAGCACAGTAATTCTTACTTTAGGAAATAGAAGAAATCCAGAAAAAATTAGGCCTCTCTAGAAATAAACAACTGATAGGCTTATAATGCACTTGCTCTGTTGATACATGTCCTCCTGAGTGCATTAGCAAAAGATACCAAATTATGAGAGGAACTAAATAACAAATAACTTTTTAACAAAGAGTTAAGTGGGAACATTTGAACAAACCACAAAGCTTTTAGTTGTTTTTGTGCACAGTAGCTATTCAGAGAGAGTAATAACGCAAAGCAAGATAAAAAAATCTTTGAAGAATATTCCTGCTTCTACCTGACTTCATGTAAGAACATTTTTAAACCATCTTGCAGGCTTTACAAGCCATTGGTGGCATTATTGCTTGTCAGGCCTTCACACCAAACAACAGCTGTTTTGTCATGAACTTGAGTACAAATCTCGCTTTCATTACCCAGTTTTAGTAATTCTCATGTTATTCCAGGAGTTTCTTAAAACCTTCCATCCAGATGAAGAGGTGAGCTACTCAGTTTTCATTTCAGGGGTGGGTGTGGATGGATTGTTTCTAAACAAATACATCTCTAGCCTTTGTGGCAAATAACTGAAAAACATGAGCAAGAGTGCACCCTCACAACCTCAAATATAGAAAAAAAAATAAAAAATAAAAAATTGGGGGGGGTGTCTGCTATTTAATTATATGGGTGTCTTTGACAATACGAGGACATAGGGAAAAGGAATGTGAGAAATATGAGAAACATGAGAGGATTTTCTGTGGGTAGAACACAGCTATAAACCAGAACCCCTCAAGTCCCAATGAAGTGAAGCAAACTGTAGCTTACCTCACCCTCAGCCTGACGCTGCAGCCTAGAGAGGCAGCGGCATCCTGTATCGGCCTGGCTCTGCTTCATGGCTAAGCAATCCAGCCTGTTACATTCTTTTGCCTAAATTCTTTTCACTCACTCCAAAGACAGCTCAGCTACAAGACACTAAAACAAAAGAGCTGGGATTATTATATTAATCTTCAGCAAATAGACTTTCGCATCTAAAGCTACCAACCAATACATCACCTTCATTTACCTGGAGTACAGAAGATGCTGCATTTAAAAAAAAAAAGAGGGAAGGTGGAATCTCTTCGTATAAGGTCCTTTTGTCTTTTAGACAAACAGCATACTTCTGTTGCATCTAGGACAATTATGGAGCTTTTCCCAAGATATTAAAAATAATTCAGCAGTTATCTCTGTATCACGGTTAATGTTGTGTAATTATTACTGAAAGGTAACTGCATCACTAGGGTGACAACATACAACAATACCAGTTTGTGGACTGTCAGGTGTCCCATGTGCAGTGTCACAATAATGGAAATAAGAATAGCTGTCATTATTCATTGAAATCAAACCTCACAAACACCTTAAATGCATGCCAGTTTAAGACTCAGGTCAGATGTTCCTGGACCCCAGCTTCCTCCTATATCCAGTGGTCAACACAGTCCCTCCTGACTGACAAGACGCTTGAAATGTTTTGTAAGACTGATGAAAAAAGTGTCTGGGAGGGTTGAAACAGATTAGCAAGGAACTGCAAGGTGATGAATGGAGCCTGCCCCTGCAAGCCTTCCAGGTTATCTTCATCTTCATGCCCACTGGGAACTGACTCACAGGTGTTTTAGGAAGAAGCAGCTGCCTGCTTTGTGACATTTCAGCTTTTGCCTCCAGGTTGAGAAGAGTTTACAGGGTAAGATACACGACAGAGAGGAGACAGTCTGCTGGAGATATCAAACTGCATTTGCTACATCCAACATAGAGCTTGTCTGGCAAGTGAGCAGAAAAGTTTCCACATTTCAAACTCAAAAGGAGGCCGGTCCCATCCCATTGACAAAGGACAGAGACTCTGAAAGGGGAAAAGCATTTAAAGTAAATTAACGCCACTAGCGAATTTAGAGCTGTTGAAAGCTGCTTGACATGGGCTGACATTTCTGGAGACTGACATCCTCCGTTTGCAGGGCAGACAAAACAGGAGGTGGCATCGCCCACTTACCCCTCCGCAGGTCCCAGGGCAGAGGCGGAGGGTGGGAACATGCACGTGCCAAAATCCTGCCCAGCACTGAGCAGGGCCTTCGTGTTAAGTAGTCATGCATCATATCGCTCCTGCCTTGCTCCACACCAACACCTTCAGCTTTTCCTCCTGGTAAGAGGCGCATAAGGAAACTGCACACCAGTTGAGAACACTTATTTTCTCAGTGTCATTTGAATCAATGAATTTAAACATAATTTAAAGCAATGGATCAAGAAATCAACACAACTTAAACTGAACTCTAGAAGTTGTATGGGTTTCTAATAAATAACAGTCTGTCACCAGCAGAGTCATGGCAGCGTTTATGTAAGCAATATCACACTTTTTGATGGAGTTTTCCTTTTCACAAGCATAAAACAAACAGACTCATAGCATACCTATTAGAAGATAAGCCCAGACAATAGGACTCTCTGGGGCTTTATCTCACCTTGCCCCAGACTAATTAATATAGTATTATACTGCCTTCTAAGAATCACCAGTGATTTATAAAGTAAAAATTGTCATTATTCCTATCTGACACATGGTGAAACTGAGGTATGGGAACATTAACTGGAAAGAAAGAAAACCAGAAGCTGAGTTTTTAAGACTACTGAACTATTGATATCTGCGCCCATAGTCCATCCACTGAATCCATAAAGTTTGCTAGTTACATGGTTTTGCAGTTTTACTGTAACCTTTGTCCTAGGAAGATTACTTATCTGCAAGTCAATAGCAACGCAAATTTTTATGAAGCAGGAGACAAAATCTGAGCAAACGTCCCTCCCCCAACCCCCAACATGCAACTTCAAACTCCAAAGTCACATCAAGTCCAGAACCCCACTAAACCCCCCCTCCCTGGGAAGCATGCGAGCAAAGAAGAAAAAGCTGAATGAGCAGAAAAGGGGCATTTCTTGGTTCAAAGAGCCACCGAATCTATTTACAAAGGAGGCCGAGAGGTCGGAGCGGGTCCGTGCAGACGTCCAGAATTACCCCAGCCAGAAACAGATGCTGCATCACTTTGCAGTGCGCAAACCTTGTTCTAGCAGTGAAACTGTAGTAACTACATGACCACCTGGGATTAGTATGACCCTGGGTCATAAAACTTGATCGCGGTAGATTTGCAAAGATTGGGCCAGCACTGGAGAGGAGGCCTTTTTCCTTTCTTTTAAAGAAAGAGCATCACAAATGAGATGCTAATTCTGCTTCAGATCAGAAGTAAAATACACATATGACAAAACAAATGTGTGCTTACAAATATTTTGTCATATTAGATTAAATTATAGTGCACAGACTAAACAGAGAAATCTGAAATGCAGGGTCTTGTGTTTGGGATATCCTTGGAACTTTTATACAAAGAAAGAGAGAAGTTTATATTTCGGCATTGCACAGCACACAGTCATCTCATACCTGCCACCTAACACAAACACAGCTCGCTGTACCACAGTGATGTATCTGTCAGTGCAAGAACACATCAGTTTAACTGTCGAAATCCTTCTCCTTGCCTACTGATTTGACTGTGCCGCCCTTCTGCTTGTGGTGCTTCTTGTCCTTTCCTGATAAACAGCAGCCTGAGCTCTCTTCCCCGCAGCTGAGTTTTAGGTCCATCTGCCCTTATTTCCACGCTGATTTCCTATTTCTTTCCTATTTTGGTCTCAGTTTAGCACTGCACATCCCACAGAGACCCTGTCTAATAGGTAAAGCAGCCTCCCGCCTTCTAGCTACCTCCGGCTCCTGCAAATACCACTCCTTTTTGTGAAGCTTTCTTATGCCAATCTTCTCATCAAAAACATTTCCACACCTTCCTACCTATTGTTACTCTGCGCAGCAGGTTGGTCTGAGTCAAGGGGAAGCCTGTCCAGGCAGAGAGCTGGCAGAGGCAGCGATAGCAGAGGCAGCGACACACTAATTAGGTCAGGCAGGGAGTCAGCCCAGCCGGCTGGCCGGGAGGCACAGGGAGCAAGGGGCACCCAGGCATCAAGTTCGGCTGGGCGGGCAGCAAAACAGCTCTGGAGGCTGAAAGATAGCAGGGTTACCTCTGTCAGGCAGAAGAAACTGCAGGACAATGCTGACATTTGATGTCAACTGGATGTTGCGGGGTTGGTTTTGGTTTGGTTTGGGGGTGGGGTTTTGGGGGTTGGGGTTTTTTTGCTACAAATTACAAGAAAGGTACTAGTCAGTAGGCTAGTCCAATGGCTTGCTGTAGGGTTCTGGCTCCAGAAGAACATACTCGGCTTTTAGAAGAAAGCTCATGAATTTAAGAAAAGGATTGTGCAAATGCAACATGCTTGCTGAGACAGGAGTGCCTAGACTCATTAACCCAAGAGGTCCTTTCCAGTTCGGTGTGTCTTTGTTTTCCAGGAAGTACAGGGTGAGGAGTAAAGGAGCTTGTTGGACTGGTATAATTTTCACAAGGTAGAAGGAAGAGAAGAGAGCAAAGCAGTGCCTGAGCTTCAGGGCTTTTGGGGGGAAGGAATTTTCAACCTTTTCTTCTCCTTTTATGAAATATATAATAGCCTGATTTTCTGTTCCCACTTCTCCTGCAAAACAGCATGTGCCAAACTCCTGAACAAGCCCTTTGCTCCAAGATCTCTTCTGTTTCTAGGACTGCTGAAGTACAAAGAGGAGCATGGGGGAGTTCAGTGGGGCCAGCACATCCAAGGAGATAAACTGGGCAGTGACCCAGGCTGGCAGAACTGGAGGGGCAGCATTTCTAAGATGCTTTCTGCAGAGCTGCTGACTGGTCAACATGGCTTACTACGCAAATGGGGGGGGAACAGCAACAAAAAATTATTTTGCCAGAACCGCAAAATAATTAGGACAATTCCTGCCCTGCAGAAAAGGTATCTAGGAGAAGTTAATTGCATCAGCAGAGGGCTGAAAGCCTGCACTAACTGTACTCAGAACAGCATCGGCAAGAAGAGCAGAGCTACACCAGCCATAGGTGTCCAGAAATTGCTTCTCTTATTTCTGCTACCCACCACCCAGAATACCCCCTCCTACCTCACCTCCACCCCCTCAGTGCCTCCTCCCGGACAGGAGGTCCTCTCCTCTCTCAGCTCCTGATCAGCCCAGTCACTGGCCCCACTCTTCCTCACGGAAAAACACTCTCCATGCTGACATAGGGAGGGACATTCATGGGCAGCCAAGAGGTCTCTGGGACTGCAACATCAATGAGGCTCTCTATCATCTCCTAGAGGAGAAATAAACCAGAATACATGGGTTTAATAACTTCCCATGGGAGGCCCTGGTGGAGTCTCATCATCCCTTGTCAGCATCCAGCAAGGACATGTGACTGCAGCAGACACCCCTTCCTTGACAAAAAATTCCCACAAAGCAGTTAATTAAAAAATTTTGTCACACCACCACACATCTTTTCTCCTTGCCCACCCTGGCAGCACCTCCTTCAGTCCTCAGTATCCTCTCTGGTCCTGCGCTGCTGCCACCCCTGCTCAGCCAGGCGCGTTGGTGGCAGCAGCGTTCATGGGAGATGAGGCCCTATGAGTCAGGGTGACAACAGCACTAAGTGCTGGATCTGGCACCTCTGGTAGCTCTGCCATCATGGCCCAAGGCCCTGGTGCCCGGGATGGTGCAGGCAGTTATGTTAGCAGAGATGATTTTAAACCTCTGCCTGCCAGCAGCACCTAACACAGCCACCATTACTGGGTCTGGGTCCTAAGGAATCTGCTTCAAAACCCTTCACTCCTGTTCACAGTGACGTAAGCCCAAAATGTCATTAAATCTGCTACTCTCCCCCTTTACCCTAAAGCTCCCTGGACGGCCCTGACTTTCATGGGGCAGGCACCGAGCCTGGCCCTCCTCACTGCACTCACCTCCCCAACACAAAATACCTTCCCTGCCTGGGTTTCGCTTCCATGTACCACTTTCAGAACTGACCCCTGAAAGAGTCCAACAGTGAAGGTGCTGATATGCACACTGATTTTTGAAGGGAAAAATATTTTTCTTCTTTTAATGTCCATTAATTACCTAAAATGCTGCTTATAGAGGAGCCTCACTCCTCTGTAAGAAAAGGGAGAAAAATTGACGTTAGCTCATATTTCAGATAAGGAGGATAGCTAAACTCTGAGTGGGACACAAGTGGAAAAGGCTTTTCCAGCTGCAGGGCAATGCCCCACATTCAGGTCTGCGCTGCTGGCTGCCTCGCACCGCTCACCCGGGGTTTCCAGGCCCCGATGGAGGCACTCGGCACGGTCCCGCCCAAACCTCCTCTAGCAACCTGCTTCCACCTGCAATGCTGTGCCTGCCGGGAGCGTCTGGAAACAGGTCCTCCTCTTCTTCTAGCCTCTGCTGCCCACAGTCCCCAGGCCCTGAATGCCCATTGCCCATGGGAGGGAGGTGGGGGGGATTAGGCCAGCTGGGCTCCCACCTCAAGGGTACTGTACCCATGCATGCACCTCTGCAGAAATGGCTAGTATTCATTTGACCATGCAGTCTTTGGTGCCTGATAACTTAAAAATAAAATAAAAAATTTCTCTTCCTGATGTCTGTGGTTAAGAAATGTTTGTGCCAAGTGCCATTCATCTGGTAGTTATAGCTACATATATATTTATATTTGACTTGCACTTGACTTAATACCACATGAACTGGTGAGAGTAAGAGGACATTGATCTCTGCCTTACTGCTTTGCTTCACAACAAAGGTGTAGGCACAAGAGGTGGGTTCACCACAGAATATTCATGGATTGCAGTTTGGGCAGGAACAGTTTGTAAACATTGGAAGAAACAGCAAAAAAAAAAATATTTGTGTTGCAAAACAGTAACATGTGTCATTAAAAGACAGTTTACTTTTCAGTGTACAGTGCTCCACATTGTTCCCATGCTTTTCAAAGGAAATGATTAGTGTTATTAGCACAGCAGTCCTCTTTTACAAAAGCAACTCTAGCCAAGGTTAATGTTTAAGAAGGAATTAAATATTAACTCAAGGGGAAGGATAGAAGTCATAATGGTTTCAAGACCACACATCAGAGACACAAAGAAATATTGCTGTGAAAGCAAAAAAAAAAAAAGGAAAAAAAAAAAGTAGGTTTGGTTCTCAAAGCTAAAAATTCAGCATTCTCCTGCCTCATCACCCTCAGGTTCCTCAAGACAGAAGGACAGCATTGCCCCTCTGCTTTTCCCCCCAGGACAGGTAATTTTCCTCCTGCATTTGATTTAGCAATGACTCCTTAACAATAGAAGGTGGATCACAGTGACTTAACCTGCTGAGGAGGGCTGCAATTTGATTCCCAGCCTGAGATTTACAGGTAAGATAAAGTGCAAAGGTGACTAAACACCACAACAAGCAAGGTCTAGGCCCGTGGCTTTGCCTGGAAGGGAAAACGGATTATTATTATTATTATTATTATTATTATAGCAGCAAATCTACCAAGATCTAATTCCTTTTCTCCTGTTCCAGCTCCAGTACATGAAAATCCTTGCAGATGTCTGAAGATGCTTTTACAGGGGCAAAATGACATGTTGTATTAGTCCACAACATGCATTCTGCCCTGTTCTACAGTAATCCCTTACTCTCTTTCCCATCTTTGCATTCACTGCAAACTTATGAGCTGAGAACAAATCCATGAATATTAACTAACTGCACCACTATAAATGCACTTTTCTATATTGCATGTTGTGCTGATCTTCCAGAATAATATTCTCATTAATATGAATGTTTGGTCCTATATATCTACACTATACTTTTCATCTTCAAAGCATTTTAAAGATATTAAGTAATTAATCCACTCAAGCCCCTTTAGGGGAAGCAAACTATCATCATCACATTGTTCTTACATTTTTACAGGCAGAGAAACTGAGGCAGGGAAGTAACTTATTCAGTGCGTCAGAGAGAAGGAGTGTGAGAAAGTTGTCAGGACTTGCTGCCTCCCTGTCCTAAACCCAAGCTACTACTGTTGCTCATCTGCACCTCATCATTTGTCACTGTAGCAAGTGTGCCTTCCTTCCATGCTCACGTAATTTTAGAGTAACTCTTCAGCACATGGTCTTTAATAAATTGCAAACACCAGATAAGCAGCTGTCTATTCACAATAGGGAAAAAAAAAAAAAAAAAGAGAGAGAGAAAAAAAAGGAAAGAAAAGGCCAAAATAGCTTCATGAGGAAAGTGACAAATCACTGGGGCCAACTCAGCCTCATGGGCTGCTTATTTTGGCCTGGAAAGAGACTTGCAAGTACTGGCCATTATGTGAGCAGTGTGTGCTCTTAATGAGCAAGTGGATGAAAACTCCCCTTCTCTAGGGGAGCGAAGCAGTACGAAATGAAATCTCAACTCTGAGACTACTTATTCATAGGAATGGCTATATATGTGGGCTGCCTCTGGAACTCAGAAGGACTACTAACACATATAAACAGAAATCCTACACATTCCAGTTTGAAGGATGAAGGGGAAAAAAATTCCATGGTTTTTGGTTGCTCACTAAATGCATGCCTCTATGAAGCCCAGAACTCTTGGAAGTCTGCTCTGAAAGGCCTGTCCCTCTTTCACCAGTGGGTCCACATCGCACTGTTCAAGTTTCTTTTATCCCTTGTCTTGTAAACTACATGGAACGGCTTCTCCCCTACACTTCATCATCTGAAAGCCAGTACATACCGCATCTCGAGGGATGAAAAACTAACTTGGGCCTCAGAAGCTAATCTTTTAGGAGTCAAAGGCTAAATAAATAATGATTTTCATAGGGAACCACCCATACAGAGCCTGGAAAGATAAGTCTGAACGGACTCTACAGAGCACCAAGACAATTATTTCTCAGATAGTTGTTGCAGGCTGCAGGCTGGAGCAATAGGCACCAAAGTCCCAGCACAACTTGACACCAAATTTTGTAGCAGGATATTCTTACATTTTCTCTGAGCATTTTCTTCAGGCAAGAATAGCTTTCCATCTATTTTCTTCCCTTGCTGCAGCTTTGTCTAAGAGAACCTTAGCAACCCAAAATGCTGACTTAGTCCCACCACTTGAACGGTTGCAGAATGTCAATAATGCATTATGACAGATTTCTCTTTGCCAAGTAAATTGCCCAAACTCAACACCAGCACCATGGAGTCCACCAATGGAAACTGCAGAGTCTGGGGCACCACATTACCTGGAAGCATCATTGCTCTGTCTATGATGGTCACAATAACAACATCTAACAATTCAAATGATTTCTCAAAATCCAAACACTAATTTACAACGAGGCAATTTGTATGGCTTCAGGTGAAAAGGTCTCCAAGGCCTTTCAGCAATGCTGTGTATTTCTTTATCTTTTTTCCCTTGGCTTCATTGCATCATGTTTTACAACAGCTCATCAAGTATTGGCTAAGTGGGGTTATTATGACAAGAATATGATATTACTAGCATTTTAATCTGTTGCTTCACTATATCTTTTCTTAAATATTTTCTGCTCTCAATAAACTGATCCAGCTGCTTTCAGATGATGTTATCTTGGACTTTTTGCTCATTTCGATAACTCTGGGAGATAAGTGCAACTCCTCCCCTACATCTGTCCCTTCTTACACGTCTGTCTGTGTTGAGCATTGAGTTCCACAGTTCCTTCCAGCCACTGCCCACACACTAGGCCATATCTGTCTTGGCTTATTCTCTCTATCAGGCTGAGGATCTCACAATCTTACTCAGTTGCACAATTTGTTGCTACAAAGTCTTTTTACATAACGTTGTTAATCATATACTCATCAGTCTCTTCAACAGTACTGTACACTTTATTTGAAACACTGCATTAAAACACTTGTGGGGTTACTATCAGAAGTTTTAGTGACATGTTTTCTTGTGATTGATGGTCATTTTTTGCTCAAATGCCTTCAGTCCTTTTCTACAGCTGGGCAGACAACCAGATCTGCAGCTAGACTCACCAGGATAGGAGCCTGCAGGTCTTTAGAGCAGTTCTGACAGTGGCATCTGCAAGACCATGCTGACCACTGCAACCGAGGTTTGAGACAGGCATGTGGGGCTGCTTCTCAAGCACGTTCCCACTAACAAGGGAAGTGCCAGGCTGAGGCAGGAAACAGGTACTTCCCAGTAAAGACTTTTTCAGTGGCTCTTTAGAGAAAGTACAATGTTGCCTAGTTCAGAAGAGGCATTTCCGTCGTTGAAGTTCACAAGGCTTAATTTCAAAATTTCCTCAGGTGCTTGCATTTCCAATAGTCATCATGTTTATGTTACAATAGACTGTCACCATATAGACCAAAATTCACGTTTCTCATGCAAAAAAAACCCCTTATTACCAAAATCCCTTTTCAGTGTGATTTAGTCTTAGCTCTAGTAATCAGGATGGCGTGACATAAAAGCCACTACCCTTTTTAGTGAACACCTCAAGAAGTATCTCACTGGCATCATGTTTGATATAATTTCCAGAGAGAACAGTAGGGTCACCAGCACAGTTACATAAGTGATGGCTGTGCCACTGTCTATGGGTGGCACAGGCAAGCGTATCAGGTGCAGCATGTCTGGAAAATATCTCATGCCACATGTTTGTATCCAGATATTCAAGTGGCTGCTGAGAAGCTGGGAATATATACTCTCAGGGAGAATTTGAGAACTGGTAAGAGCTTAATTGATCAAGAAGGTAAATACCAATTCACTGTGGGTATCTACCATTCAGCTGGCCCTACTGGGGTCAGGACATCACAATCCAGAAACCACATCCTAAATACAGTATTGCAGACAACCACTGCTTTATCTTGCTTCCATTCTGCTATGGAGCTACTTCCCTGACTGTTCCCAACAGGTTGAGGGATGTGGTTTTGATTTGACACAGCTTCCACTCCTCTGCCCCGTATCAGTCCACGAAAGTATCACCAGTAACAGACACTGTCCGTTAATTTATCTTATTGGCAGCACTAATAATCTTCATTGCAGCTTTAATCTTAAATGCCATCCTCAACCATCTATGTTTACTTGCTGATGCCCAGAATGTGGTAAGGTAGGTGTTTTCCACATCAATTTGCCAGTACCCTCAATACTCAGTGCCAAAGATGGCTGCTTTTCATTTTTGCCACTGGTTCCTCAATCACACACACTTTGTAGTGAGCTCCGAGGCGCTCAGCTTTGCAAAAATCACAACTTGCCTGGCTTTCCATGATGACCATATGCTGATTCCCTGGGTAGCCTTTGCAACTGGCAATGTTAGCCTTTTTCCCCCTCCTCAATTTCTCTATAGCTCACATTTTTTCCTCCTCATACAGCAATTACTCTGTGGGGCAAGTGCTATAGCAGCTGAATTCTTTAATCTTTTTCCAGGTGCAGAGTGCCTGGAAGAAATCTCAGACCTTCAAAAACATTTTTATAATCTTTCAGCAGTTTTGCTGTAGGGATACCACATTATATGTCTGCTCAGACCAGATTTCTAGAGTTCCTTGTGTCTCTATTGTATGAAACACTTGTCTGTCCCATTTTGCGTGTCACAAGGGTTATGAATTTACTAATATTGGTGACTAGCAGTGACTTTGACAGTGTCAGTACTAACTGCACCTTCATCTCGTAAAGCTCCTCTTGGTGCCTTCCCTGTGTTTTATATTGGCATAGTGGAATGAGGATGATCCATTATGAAGATTTTAATATTTACAGTGCTTGATTACATTTTCACATTCTTCCCTTTTATAGTGCAATGCCTTTACTGATAACACACCCTCTACATGGCATACAGTTTCCTGTCATGCAGCTGCCCTGTGCTGGTGTTAGATTGAGGTTTACAACTGTTTCATATTATTATTCTAGAGTTGGAGTGCTGTCTTGTACAGGCATTATTATATTTCTTTTTTTGTCTACATATACTTACAAACTTTTCAATAATTATATCGTCAGCGACAATCGATGCAGGTGGCACTGTACTTGGAGCATTTTTCAATACAGCAGGATTTGCTTCTCCCCAGAACTTCCTTCTCATTTGTTCATCCTTTCCTGCTTTCTTCTATGCATTTTTTTCCTGCACAAAACTTTATTTATTTTTTTACTTCTTCTTCTCTCTGTTTACACTCTGTTTTTGATGTGAGCTACCTCACTATTTTGGAACATAGCTGTCATATTTGACAGGCTTATTTCTAGCTTTCCAAGGAACCCTGTTCAAAATTACATCATTTCTGTCCTCATCACTAAGGTATAGTTTGACTTTTGAGATTTGGTGTTCCAACAAATCATCCATTTTGTACCACCAGTATTAACCAAGCACTTTTTGGCAATGGCTGATGAAAACTTTTTGCATGGCATATTTCCTGTGTTTTCTGCAGTTTGAAGACATTTCTGGAGTGCAGCTGGAACTTTACAAGGGCTTCTTCAATCTGCTGCTCCTGGTGCTTCTGGAATCTATGGCAGCTATTGCTCATCAATAGTTCAACAGGATCTGCCCCTTTCTGTCTTTTTTGGTATCCTTAGAGAGGAATCAGAGCCTTTTTAGTTTGTATTGTTGGCATTTGGGTTCTTTGCTTGTATGTATTATAAATACTCTTAGGATTCCGATTTCACGTACTCACAGGAGGCCACTTATTTCTGACCAAGTTCAACATTTAAGCATGAAGAGATAGGCAAAAAGCCAAAGCTGTCCAGCATTTATTACTTCCTCTGCATGAACTGTCTTTTGTCACCAGCCCTTTCCTGAAAGCAATATTCTCTAAACTTCTAGACATTACCCTACATTCAGCAGTCCAAGTAGTCACGCAGACAACAGAAAGATACCCTAGCAGTTCTCCAAACACCAAAGTACCTATCCTAGCACGCTTCAGAGGTGGAGAAATCACTTTAATGCTGGGACTGCTAAATGTTGATGTTAGAATTTCAAAATTTCTGCTTTGACAAGTCTCTTGGTATAGTGTCTTACTGTAAAAAGCCATATAGGAGTAAAAAGATGTGAAAGAGCAAAATATATAACCCACCGTAGAAAAATTTTAAATAGGTCCTTTTCATGGTAATGCAGGATGTGTCTTCTCTGCCTTGGGTAACTTGACAGTTTTATATGTAAAGGCTATAGCCTTGCTGTGAAATGCTATTGTAGTTCCTGCATGCATAGGACCATGTGTGAGGGGCAGCTGTGCACGTCTATCCTGAGCCTGAACTGGAAAGACCAATAGCATCATCAAGGAGCCATCCTCACAACCACAGTATGTATTTCTATATTCCTGTTTCAATTAATCTAACGGCAGATCTGTTTATCTGCCTTGAGTAGATAAGGAAGTGAAACCATTTGAGTAGAAAATGACCATAAACCACAAAAGAACATATTGTAAGAGTTATTGGTAGCAACCCCAAAACTTTTAGAGTGTATTACAAGAGTTGCATACATATCAGGCCATGCATAGACTCAATGTTACTTCTACATGTGCTAGTAGAAGTAACAGACAAAAAGGAAGAGACAGGCAAAGTTCAAAGTCTATGCTATCTGATAAGGCCTGTCAGAACGAAAACCAGGAGGTACTGCCAGAATTAAATTATTTCCTCAGGACAAATCATGCATTCATAATCAAGCAACATAGACTGAACAGATAAAGCCCATTTGTATAACGTAATAATGGATAGGTATATATTTCACCAAAATAGTAAATATATACACTCTCTACAAACACAGGGCAAAACCACAGACACAGCAGACAACACAACATCCTTTCTGCTAAGACTTGAACAGTAAGACACAAAGAAAAAAAGCTAAAAAGCAACTGACTGATAGATATGCATATATTTTCTGAAAACTCTACACCTCTGGGAAAAAAAAAGGAGTCAAAGCTGTCTCCCCTTTTGCAAAAAGGGATTACACTTGCTCCAACATGAAACACCTTCAAAGACGACCCAAGAATTTCTAAAGTACCAAGGCATAAAAAAAAAAACACAAACCACTGCAAAAAACCAAACCATATAGCCCTCCCCAAACTAGAAAAAGAAATTTTTTCAGGTAAATGAGAGTTAGTCAAAACAATTCAAGCAGAGACAGAGTGTGTCGTATATGTAATGAGACAAATTTGAAGGGACTACAATATTTAATATGCAAACAACAGGCTTCACTAATTACACTGAATTTTCCTATCTTGATGGAGACAAAAGGGGTGCTGTAATAGACATCCTTACAGGAGGGCTTTATGAACAAACAAACAGGGCTGCACGTAGGAACTTGGAGCACTCATTTCAGAAAACGCCCGATAAGGACGGGAGCCTTCCCAGGTGAACTGTCTCCATTCAGGAGCGTGGAGCAGTTACCAGAACAGTGCAACCACCCCTATGACCCGACCGAACAACTCTCGCAGGTGGTCTCTGTCATTAACCAAGCCAGGCAGGAGGCCTCGCTGCCAGACCAGCACCGACACTGCTTTCTGCTTTGGGACAATCACGCATGCTCCAGACTCTAGTCCTGTTTTACCAGTACAGAGAGGTTTTGTTTCCAGTAAGCAATGGTGTGGGACAGGCAGAATTCACCCTGCTTTTCACTCTTCATCTCTCTGCAAGCAGCTGGGCTTAATGGCCCACACTTCTCCCTACTCCACAGCAAGAGTTTAAGGAATTATTTTATACTCAGCTCATGCAAACATGTCCTTTTCAGTGATAGGTGATGAAGCTCTCATTTTTTAAAACACATAGGTACCGCTTTTCCCAGCTACATGTATATTGGAGAAAATAGTACAGCAGGGGAAAGGAGAAGGATTTACAGGTATTTGTTCAAGAAAACCCTGCAAATTCATGGCATTCAAGGATTTTTTTCATGAGCTTACTACAAACATTCATAGCAATTTAGTTCCATCTTCAAGAAGGTTCACAAACATGGATAACACTGCAGGTTCTTGTGCAAACATATATCCATTAATGAAGATATGCTAAAAGACTGGCACAACTATTTGCATTGAGAGCATTTGCAGAGCTAATGTAAAAGCTTCTTGTGGTTTGGGAATTCCCAAGGCAGGTATCAAAAAATGAAAAAAAAAAACCAAAACCACAAACCAGCACACTGCAAGCAACCAATAGAGGTAAAGCAAATATCAAATATTCAAATAATTTACAAGTACCCTCCAGACTCAGCTATGCTCCCTCTAACTATTCACAGAGCAAGATGAAAAGTTGGTAAAAAAAAAATTTTAAAAAAATCAAAGAATGCTTGCATAATATTTGTAAAGAGAAAGGATATATCTGCCAAATGCATTTTTTGCTGCAGTTAGTTCACTGTTCTTAGCCAGATTCTTCATACTTCTGCCTACAAGAGCCTCTGCTTATTCTTTTTTGCTCAGCTCCACACTGGATTCAGGTTTTGTTCCAGGTAAACAGAGACACGGCTGGGCTAACGGCAATGGGGTCAGCTGATGCAGGATGGCACGACCGATACAGCCTTCAGCACTTCACTCTGGCATTTGTGTATTCTGCTTTTATTGACTTTTCACAAAATGTCACCATAACACTATGCAACCAACAGCAAAAAGGATGAAGGGCGGACCACAGAAATTGTTGCTGCCTACCCAGACCTTGGCAGACCTCCTGGCAGACCAGGGACCCTTTGCCCTCCGCACTGGGAAGAAGGGGCACATGTTGCTGGCAGAGCAGCCGGCTTTGCAAACGTTCACCCCTGCATCCATCGTGGTGGGCTCATTCCCCTTCTGCATTGCAGCTCCTTGCTCTCTCTCCTCCTCCCACAGACCTGGGGGATGGGGATGATTTAATTCAGGGTGTTTCTCTGTAGTTCACTCGCCTCCACTGCCACCACCACACTACTGCCGACTGGCACAGCCAAGGGAGCAGGGAAGCCTGGCACGGGAGAGGGAGGAGGAGAGGAGGGCTGGGAAGTGTTTTCACCCAGGTCTACTGCTGAAGCCAACACATTGTGCAGCCTCATCCTGCAAGGTTGAGGCAGCTCAGAGTTCCAGAAGAAATCATCTTTTGTTGCCAAGATGTGCTTCTAGTAGGCACAGGGAATTTCTATTTCCCGGGAACAAGTGAAGCTCACTAAAACTGTTGCTTGCTTATGACCTACTGTCCACTGTAGTTCCTCTAACAGAAGCACCCATTTCTACCAACCATTCAAAAGTAAATTCAGGGCCAAAACAATCATAGTATAACTTGAAATCAGGGGTCTTCTTCTTTAAAATTAAAAAAAAAAAAAAGCCAACTAACAACTCTGTGTTTTTTATTTGCCTTTAGATTAAACCAAAAGCCAGCCACACTTGTTTAACCTCGGGCTTTGGTGGACTGACATGCCTGAACAGACCTTAACACTGCCAGGGCTGTGGATGCTGAGGTAACAGAAGAAGAGCAAAAAGCTGTAGCCTGTTACTAAGATTAGGCGGCTTCTAAGTCCCTACCATGACCACAACAGACATCCCATTTGAAGGAGAAGCGTAAACGAAGGAGAAAGCAGCTAAGTTTATGCTGGATTCTTCGCCAGCACTTCTAAATGCAAGGAAAAAAGGAGGGTGGGGAAGGGATGGAGACAAAGGGGTCACAAGGAAAACTCTGGGGAAATTTCATGTTGTTCTTTAGCTGGCAAAAAAACACAAATATATACACCTACAGTGGCTTCTGCTGTAATCACACATGCAGATAAAATGGGTTACAAATACCAAGAATTTAAAACAATGGTCAACAAAAACAATTTGCTCATAATCCTTACGGACAGTTATGTCCCCTTCCCTAAGAGTCTAATAGCAAAAATATTTGCAAAAGCCAAGCACAATACTAAACACAGAACAATAAAAATAAGCACACAGGGTTGGGAGGGAGCTGTGCATACTGCAGGAGATACCATCACCAGCCCCTGCTGTGGGAGCAAGACAGGTACATAGAGAAAATGTCTGTTCTTCAAGACTTCTGGCTTCTGCCTACACAGGCGACAAGGTCAGTCTGGAGGCATTCAAACCTGAGGACAAGGTTAACGACACAGAGCTGGTGTTGAAACAACACTGGCAGGAGCTATTTTAGCAGAAAATGCAGGTAAGTGAGAAAAGGAGTTCAGCTGAAGGAGCCCCTTACCCCATCGAAATGAAGAAACACACCCTTTGAGCTTGGGTCAACTGAACTCAAATATTCTTCTCCTACTCAGCCAAAACTATGTAAATATTTAAGCCAGATGGGACATCGTTTCTCTTTTTAACTCCCCAGGCCTCCAGCCATGTGTGTACATGCACCTCCCACCCTGGGTTATATGGATAACAGGTAAGAGTCTCCTAGGCATCTGCCAAAAAAAGAAATTAGTGCTGTTTACTGTTACCTGAGCTTGGGATTTCTCATAGCTAAACAGATAACCAGCTTTCCTGCTTCCCTTTGTCTTTTAACTGTACTTAATTTTACCAGGTACAAAAATGCTTACGTTTAGAGGGGGAGAAAAAGCAACACTCATTAGACAAACTTAAGTAGCAACATCTGTCCCCAGCCAGCGCAGCCCCTCCAGTTGGAAAGCGTAGGGTGGGGACGGGACCCCGGCTGTACCAGCGCAGGGATTTTCCCGAATCGCGCACGGCGAGTTGTACACGAGGTACAAACCACTCCCGTGCGCTGGGTGCCCGGGGCCCACAGCTGCGGCCGCTGCCCCCCGCACGCGCATGCCCGGCGCCCTGCCGGCAGCTCCCCCACGCACGACAGGCATCGCCAGCGCCATGGATGCGCGCTGAGGGTGATTCACTCCTAAAGCCAAAAGCCTAGCACAATTAAACAAGCAAGCCCATTTAACTCATCGTTAAAATGCTTGCTTGTGAAACAGGACTCGGGCAGAATGAGCACTAACCTGAACGCTCAGCCAGCGATGCTGCGGCGGCCCGATTACTTCTGCGTGCTACCTTCTTGGCCTTAATTTTGGTGCCCATGCTGCACCTATCACTTGGTTATTAGCAAACTCACTAAGCCAGGCACATCCCAACTGCATCGCAAAACCAAACCAGACCTGAAAAGGGTTAAGGAGACAGCTAAATCCTTCTACCACTATTAAAATACCAACAATCTCTCTACAGCTTTAGGCCACAGCTGCAATGGGAGAATAGCTTTATTTTTACTAGTCTGTGTTTCGCAAATAGCCAATTTTTGAATATATATTATAATTTTTATCAAAAGGGACTAATCATATTCAATAAGTTTTTAAAAATGCATATTTATACACTCATTATTTTAAATATTATTTTAGATAGACTGAATTTTTTTACCCTAATTAATTAAGCATGCCAACTGACATATTTAAAAAAATTTTGTTTTCATGGTCTAAACATGACCTGCAGGAGAACATGTCTTTAATATGCTTTCTGATGGTGGTTAAGCCCTGGCTGAGATCAAATCTGCATTAGACAAAAGATTGTTCCAGAAACTGGGGGAACTTCTGTTCTACCACCAAAGCTGTTCATTACTGCAGAGTAGGTGGGTCGCTGCATTTGGGTTTTGCTCTTTCTCTTGTAACAATGCTGTAGTTACAAAGGTGGCTCAGCAGGTTCTTCTAATATCACAACTCATTCCTACCACCCACCCACTTTTTTAGCAAGCTTTTCATATGCTAAGTGACAGCAAATCAGATATAATCATCCTACCAGTGTATCCCCACATCTTCCTATACAACAGGCATCGTCATAAAACATTGTCCTTGTGAGGAGCAGGAATGCTGGACTCAGCAGGCTGTGCTACCAGACTTTCCTTTCTGGCTTTTTTTTCTAAAACACGTGCTTTGTTTCCCTTCCAGACAGAGATCTTGGTGCACGATGGGCCTATGTGGATTTTTCATGCTTATTTCTCATGCTAATTTGTGGACAGGTCAGCAGCAGCTGCTCATACAGACACAGGTCATTTCCCTGCCTGTGGCCCACAGTCTCCACGCTGTTCCTCATTACAGCAATAAAGGCATGTGTTTGTCTCCAGGTTGCTGCTAAACCTGTGTCTCTTAGTGAGGGCTCTGATTCATGCAGGGAAAGGGCTTACCCTGCAACTTCTGCAGTAGTTCCCCAGGTTTCCCTCCCACACCTACACCAGACATTTTCACCCTTCCTGCCAGGACAGCTCTGCAGCTCATGAAACAACAGCTGATCTGCCACAGTTCACAGCCCAGCATATGACAGCAAACCATTACTGGCAAAGGTGCAGCGTCACAGTCCTCGCCCCAAGCTAAGCTGTCACCATTTCTCCATCTAACCCCTCCAGTATGTGCTGCTTCTTCCAGGAGAGTGGTTACAAAGGTTTATTACAGGTAAAACCTCCTGACTTGGAAGATACAAATATCACAGCTGCAAAACGTCATACGTATGTTCTTTTCACTAAGGAGCCAAGATACAAATCTCTCTTGAATCATGTCACCTGGACACTTAGACCTTTGTGGGCAGAACACTCTATGTGCTGTGGAAGTGATACAGCAGCATATGAAATCTCAGTCTTTGCTGACCCCAGGCAGTTAGCCAAAATTGTTTCCATTAAGTGGAAAAATTGATGACAGAGTCTGTTCTTTCATTGATGCAATAAAGTTTCTATAAAAAAAAGAAAAAGAAAGAAAAGAAAAAAGGGAATTCAAAGTCCTACTTTTTTGAACAAAGACTCGAAAGATAGTTACTTTGCCAAGTTTCAAGCCTCATGCAGTGAGTACTTAACACAATAAACTTTTCTCAATTTCTTTCTTCCTTTAGGGCCATTTAAACAGGCTTCAATAGCTATGTCTGCCTGGCATTTACTGTTTCTCTCTGGCTTAGTTTCCCCGAGCAAAACACCACAGTGTTACCCCTGCCCCCCACCCAAGCCCTCCTTGGTTGTTCCTACCTGTATTTTAAATGAAAAGTGGCTGTTACTCGTCTGGCTAGAAGCCAGCGTACAAAAATATGCCGCTTTTCATCCTTCTTTCCTATTCTGGCCTCCAAGGTCAGTCTCCCTACCTTCTTTGTCCTGGCTGTAAGGAAGCGCAGTGTGTTCTAGCAGTGTTCTGGGATGGTCACCCCTGAGTGGCCAGAAATCACACAGTGAGCCCCCGCAGGACCATGAGGTTAAATGTACAAATGCCAGTAACATGGGCGGATCAACCCTGCTAGTTCCTTTCAAGCTTTGAAGAGTCCAGACACCAAGCAGGAAAGTGAGTTTGCCGTCCTGTGCCATGGGAAGGGGCTGTGGCCCGTTGGGACAATCCTCCTTCTCTTGGTTTTCAAAAGGCAAACTGAGATCAAGAAAGTCATGGGGAAAGAGCAGCTCAGGTTTTTCCTGCTGAAACCCAGTGACAGACTTCACTGGCCACCATGCAGGGCTGCACTCTCACTGAAATACCCTGACAATCAGTTACGTACATCCAGTGCTGGGTGCCCTGGAGATCCTGCCACCCAAACACCTGGTTCAGCATCAGGTACTGCTGTAGGTACCGTTGTACAAGATTTTCTCTACTTTCTTTGTCACCTTTTCCCTTCAGGTTACTCTTGCTCAACTACCCTTTCCTTATAATTGACTTGCATAACCTATTTTTTTTTTCCTTTGTGAGAAAAGCCAGCATTTCTATTAAAAAAAAAAAAGAAATCAAACACCGCTCATTAACAAATCCACTCTGAAAAAGAGCAAAAGCTAAACAGAAATTGAAAATCCCAGCCAATCAAAATTTCAAAACAGACTGAATAATACTAAAGACAAACCCGAAGTAATTTCAAACCTTCAAAGGTAGGCTGTAATGTTATGGAAATGGTTTTCAATCACTCCTTCTAAATAAGGTTTATTTGAAATTAACACCTTCTTGCAAAGGGCTGGATGAATCAGCATTTTCCATTGGAAAAACCTTCCGCCCAAAGATTGCCAGCTCGTTCTACAGCTTTTACTGAGCTCGACTTTCTTGCCTTTCCTGTACCATGTTTATTTTCTCATCGTTACATCATATTTTGCCTCATTCTCACAGTTGTCCTTTCTGTTTCTTCCCAGCTTGACAGGGCCAATACTTAAATAAGGCTTAGCCAATATAAAAGTGAAGGGCTACTAGAAGTAGTAGACAGCAAGGCACAGGGCTCAGCACATTCCCCAGTTACATGGGTGTAAATCCCATAAGAAGAGAGGAATGGCTACAACTGTCTAACTTAAATCATTTGCCTTCTGCTGCTGACTGAACATGCAGTTTGATCATTTTACTAAAAACTCCTTCCTCTGAATTAATTTTATATATTGGTCACAGAAATTGAATAGTACTTTTTATTTATATTACAATGAGAATCAGCTAAAATATTGTTTGATACCATATAGCTGTTGCACAAATTAAAATGTAGGTAGACTCAAGCCCTAAGGTATGCTAGAGAAAGGAGGAGAAGAGGAAAAGTAAAGCAGGAAGGGATGAAAGAGGAGTGATGGCAACCTAGAAAAAGAAGCAGGTCTTGTGTACGACAGGCCAGTACCTTCTTTACACAATCATGGATTTTCTTATTTATCTGCTTGCATACAAATGAGCTTCTGTTTCTTTCTAGGATCCTGCTAAGACCTTGATCTGTGTTGATTCCTTGTGGCAATGAGATACCCAGCTTCATTATGTGTTGTAACTTGGAATCAACAGTAGTCAGCCCTGAGCAAGCAAAGGTGAAATTCAGCTCTGCCAAGTGCTGTTAAGTCAGAAGTATCAGGCACAGGCAAGGGAGAACAACAACCCTGGAGACAGTTTTCTTCAAACATACTGCCCCTCGTGGGAAAGGGAATTTCTGTGGCAGGCAGAATATAGTAATTTCCCCTATAATAATTACACTGCAAGATTTTGGGCACAATATGTAAAATACGGAAGTGGCAATGTGATCTCTGTCTAACAGAAATTCTGATCTAGATCTGTGATTTCGCAAGGTGCTTTACAATGGCAGCTCCCTGTGCTGTACAGAGTCTCACTAAAACGAACAGTTCTTCATAATCCACCTAAGGCTCACACAGGGCAGTACAGACCAGCAGCATGGTGGCCTTCGGCCAGAGGATGCGTTTCTAGTGAAATCCTGCAGCTGTCCATGTTGTGCTCAATACAGTCTGATACCCATATTAACAACCCAAGGAAATAAGTACATATAAAATAACTGCAGGTAACATGGTTTTGAAAGTGACAAAATCATGGTAAGCAGTAACTAACAAAGACTGACCAGTCTTCTGGCCTGTTCTCTAACAGCTTCCATAGTAAATTCATCTCAATAGCATAATGCTAAAGCAGTCCTACATTTAGGAACATTGTAAAAAAATGGGGCTCCCTTGTGTTCCCAGATCTAATGAGACTGTTACTGGCCAAGTGCAAGTCTGGAGATATGGAGAGGCTTGACATTGATAGATGCAAGAGGACCAACATAGCACATCAAAATGAAAGTTAAATATGTTTTACAATTTCCAGTTACCAAGAAGGAACTTGAATAGTCATAGAGGTCATATAGATCTGTAATCTGGTAGAAAAAGACAGTGTCTAGAAGCTGAAACAAAAATCATATTCAGACCAAAAGAGGGCAACAAGTTCTGAGCTGAAAAAAAAGTATCAGTAGAATAGCTTAGCTTGGAGTGGGATAGCACTCCGTCACCTGAGCTTCCTTACCAAGGCTGATGACTTCGTAATTGTTGAAGGCATAATCCTCCTCTTACAGAAGCAGCCGAGTCCCTCTGGCCTGCATAACACAGCAGTTCACAGCAGGATGTGGTTATGGCCCATGATATCCCCATTTATGATACAGGTGATAAATGTTCCAAGCAGAAATTCATCACGATATCAGGGCTAGAACTCCTAGTGGTCTCCTCCTTGCCAGAGCCTTTTTAACAATTACAAGTTTTAACTATTTAAATTTGATGTTTCGGTCAAAAAAACAACAAAAACAAAAACCAAACCCAACAACCAGCATTCTCCAAAAGCAAGAAAGGGAAAAACCCCAGCTGATGAGTATTAACTATGGTTGGATTAGCTTTCTAAAAGTCTGTTTTGATAAAACCACAATTTCTTCTTAAAATTCAATTAATGCTAGGGAAAGCCCCACAGGAAAGAGTATTTAAAATTTAATTGAGGAAACTTAAGAAACGTCATTTAACATCCCATTATATGACCTTTCGTGTTTCTTATTCCTATATTATTGCCTACAATATCAGCACAGAATAGCTGAATTACTCGGGGGGGTGGGGTGTTTGTTAGAAATCCTGTTATGACTTCTGTTCATCTATTGATTGAAATACCATTCCTATTCTAAGTCAAAATATCAAGTGTTTGGCACTGAAGTACCTTGACACTATTTTGAACATCTAACAGACAAAAATTCAGAAATTAAAACTGTGAGAAAATGATGGTGAGTAAGGAACTCTCAAAAATGATAATTTTCATTTCAGCTGCAGATCAGGAACAAATTTCAAAGTGGTATGATTCTTCACAAAACTGGTATTATAGGTCTGAATGACTCTACATGATAGGTTAGGTTGTTGGTTTGGGGTTTTTTTCGGTTGTGGGGTTTGGAGGTTTTTGGTTGGTTGGTTGGTTGGTTTTTTTTTTAGACTTGACTGGGCTTGAAGAAAGATTTGCTCCAGTAATGGCCAGTCCATCCCCACTTAGACTCAGGAAGTTTGTTCAGATTCTACCTCCTATAGAAAAGTCACCTGCATCTGTGCCCACCCTTTTAGGTCCTATATCTGTGAATCGGCAAAAGAAACAGTGCCTGCCCAAAGGACTTTTTTCTTATCTCGCACTCTGTGGCCTGATCAAAGACCTTTTGTTGAAATAATGTTGAGAGAACTAGCAGACTCAGAAAATTCAGACACATCTCTTGCGTATGCCCAGGAATGCAAAGCTGGTTACTGTCCGACCATAACCACAACCACATAAACACAGCTTTCCATTTGAGGGTATGCATGTGCTCAGCTCTCCCTTTTTACCTTACTGTGCATGTTGGCAAGATGCTGGGGAGACATAATTGCAGATAAAAGCACCAGCCTCGCTATTAAAAAGGGCCTTGCTGCAATGAAATACTGCTGATTACATGGAGGTGGGAAGTGTGTGAAGACTGCTCCTGAGAGGAGAGACAAGAAATCCAGATATACGTGAGCAAGGAGGCAATAAAAAGAGAGGTGGGTCATCCTCATAAGCATTTATTTTTGTGTTCTGCGCCCCAGACTTACTGAAGGACACTAAATAAGTACAGTTTCTTTAATCTATACTATCCCAGAGGATGGTCCTCTCAGTACATGGATTGCCACAGAGGAGGTGAGAACCTTAGACCTCTCTACTACATATATTGTGTCTAATTACACACAAAAATGGAGTGGGTGACAAAGAAAACACAGAGGTTTTTTGTAACCACCTGGAATATTAAAACATAGACATTTTGTTAATTATGGCTATGTAAGGGGACTTTTTCTCTGTGTGTCTGCACGCATGCCTTCCCTTAAATCTCCTACAGACATGTTTATAGAAGGAAGGATAAATATTTTTCCATAGCTTCATGGAAAATTACTATGAGAAACCTTGGAGGAACACAGCTGTGGGGTCCTTCATTACCTCAGCACGAGCAGAGCCTTCTATGCACTGAAATTTCATTGTGCTTTGCTGGCTATGGGCTCCCAGTTGTATGGTCAGCCCTTCTGAAACACCACACCGAAAGGATCAATATTTTTCAATCCGGTTAGTATTTTAGAGGGAGCCACCAAGGAGGAGGATTACTTTATGACCCAACAGACTGCATGCTGTTTCCCAAACCTATACCCAATTTTATAACATGAGAAAAGGGGTCAGGAAGGTGCCATGTTTCAAATAAGACCTGAGATAGTACCTAAACACACAGAGCCCTTCTACATCCTCTTTTAACTCCAGAAACCTAACAACATCCTAGAAATTCACCTCCCTGTGCTGCATGCTCTGAGTTCAGGCAGATATTTTTGTCTTACACCTTGTCCCAAACTGCAAAAATAACACCCTCCTCCTCAGACGTGGCTGTATTTTTGCAACACATTAAGAAATGGCTTGGTACTTCTCAGTAAATCCACTAAAGGTGCCGGGGCTTCTCTGCAATGAAGGGCTCTTTATAGAAATAAAAAAATCCTATAAACAAAGCCATGCAGTAGAAAAAAAACACCACCCAGAACCTGGACAGTTTTCATTGCTTCTGATCCCTCAGATGAGGCTGACCAAGATTGGCATGAAGCTGATGGGCAAGCTGTAGAAATAAGGAAACAGGAAAAAATAAAACAAAATCAGGATAAGAAAATATTTATTATTAAGGGCTTGCTGCCTACTGAACAGTTGCTAACATAGATAAAAACACCCTTCACACTAAAAAACACTCAAGCCACTGTTTCTTCATACTGTCTCTGTCAGTGCACGTCCAAACAGCTGACTGAATAATTAGGAGGATAGTGGGGTTTATATATTAAAAATTTTATAGTGTGAATATTTTCATTCTGTATAAATATTGGTTTAAATGGAAAACCGGAAGCTTGAATATACAAGACAGGCTAGTAATTTTAGGAGTGAATAAGACCTTGATATCTACCTGTAGCCTTCTTTAGCATCTTTGTATGTGTTCACCAATACATTAGCCCCCCCAATGAAATATTGCATCTTAACTCTGAATCATATTTCCAGTTTAGTAATCTTCCAGTTCTGAGCTGTCCTGTTGACAGTGACCTGCTGAATTTGAGATGGATGCCAACAGAGAACTTTTTTTCACGGATTTCAAATTAACTAGGGAACTGGACAAGCTGAAGCTCCCTTTCATGGTGCAGTTGACACACCTGAGGGAAGGGATGCCATCCAGAGGGACCTGGACAAAGCTAGAGAAGTGGTCCCATGTGAACCTCATGAAGTTCAACAAGGCCAAGTGCAAGGTCCCACACATGGGTCAGGGCAACCCCCAGTATCAGTACAGGCTGGGGGATGAAGGGATTGAGAGCAGCCCTGCAGAGAAAGACTTGAAGGTACTGGTGGATGATGGGTGCTCCCAACCCAGAAAGCCAATTGCATTTTGGGCTGCATCAAAAGAAGCATGACCAGCAGGTTGAGGGAGGAGATTCTGCCCCTCTACTCCACTCTGGTGAGGCCCCACCTGGAGTACTGCATTCAGCTCTGGGGCCCCCAACATAAGAAGGACATCGACCTGTTGGAGTGAGTCCAGAGGACGGCTGTGAAGATGATCAGACGGCTGGAGAACCTCTCCTATGAAGACAGTCTGAGAGAGTTGGGGTTGTTCAGCCTGGACAGGAGACGGCTCCAGGGAGACCTTATTGCAGCCTTCCAGTACTTAAAGGGGGCCTACAGGAAAGATGGGGAGGGACTCTTTAACACGGAGTGTAGTTATAGGAAGAGGGGTAATGGTTTTAAACTGAAAGAGGGTAGATTTAGACTACACATAAGGAAGAAGTTTTTTTACAATGAGGGTGGTGAAACACTGGAACAGGTTGCCCAGAGAGGTGGTAGATGCCCCATCCCTGGAAATATTCAAGGTAATTTTTGTGGTTTAACCCCAGCTGGTAACTAAGCACCACGCAGCTGCTCACTCACTCCTTCCCCCCGCCATACCCAGTGGGGTGGGGGAAAGAACCAGAAAGAAAAAGGTAAAACTCATGGGTTGAGATAAGAACAGTTTAACAGAACAGAAAGGAAGAAACTAATAATGATAATAACAACAATAATAAAATTACAATAATAATAATAAAAGGATTGGAATATACAAAACAAGTGATGCACAATGCAATTGCTCACCACTCGCTGACCAATGCCCAGTTAGTTAGTTCCTGAGCGGCAATCCCCCCCTCAGGCCAACTCACCCAGTTTATATATTGGGCATGACGTCACATGGTACAGAATACCCCTTTTGCCAGTTTGGGTCAGCTGTCCTGGCTGTATCCCCTCCCAACTTCTTGTGCCCCTCCAGCTTTCTCGCTGGCTGGGCATGAGAAGCTGAAAAATCCTTGACTTAGTCTAAACACTACTTAGCAGCAACTGAAAAATCAGTGTGTTATCAACATTCTTCTCATACTAAATCCAAACACAACAGTATACCAGCTACTAGAAAAAAAATTAACTCTATCCCAGTTGAGAGCAGGACAGTCATGTTGAAAGGGACTCTGAGCAACCTGATTTATTTCAAGATGCCCCTGCTCACTGCAGGAGGGTTGGACTAGGTGACCTTTAAAGGTCCCTTCCAACCCAAACCATTCCATGATTCTTTCTCCTCCTGGGTGACTGCCTAAAATTCCTGTGAACTCTACCTAAGTTAAATATGTGCAACGTCACAGGGAAGAAGTTGGTGACACTGTTTTTTAGTTTGGGACTTTCAAGATGCTCAGTTTCAAAAGCCTCTTCTTGAAAAAGAAGTTTATAATTAGTCCTTCCATTCCTTCCATTTTTAGCTTCCTAAAAGGGAGACAAGAAAAAATAATAAAACAGAAATGTAAAACCACAAAAAATTACCTGTATTGTTTTTTCAATTTGATCATTAAAAGTTTTCTAAAAAAGTAAGCATTCTTCTGCAAAAACAAATGTTCTGGTTTTAAAAAAAGATCATTTCTGAAAAGAACAAAACTTCCACTGACCAAAGTTAATTGCAAGGAAAGGAAGCAGGGCTGGCCTGTTGCCCTCCCACCCACCACCCAAATTCTAAGATATTTGTGGAAAAAATAACTTGGCCCTAAAAGGCACAATCCATTAAGTCAACAAGGTTCTGCTGACTTTACTGGAGCTTGGACTAGACCCTACATAAGAAAAGGACAGTAATTAAGCACACAGCTGGTCAGACATGTCCCTCCAAACATAGCCAAGTCCAGTGATTTGGTTTACCCATTTGAAAGCAATGCACTTGGTACGTCAGCCCAAGCGTAGCTATACAGCGAGCTGCTGCCTTTCCGGCCTTCCCTTCCCACCCCATAACCTCTTGAGGTCCCTCCATCTCACAGTTGCTCCAGACCTTCCCTGGGGACATCCCTGCACCACCCATCCCATTCCCTGATACCTCCCATTCCACAGGCACCCCATGTTCTCCCCTACTCCCAGCAGGAGCTGTGCAAACCTTCCTCCTCCTCTTCCCACCCCCATGGCGAGCAACTCTCTCGCTGTGCTTCACGCTGCAAAGGCCATGGGTGAAGGGGGTTGGAAAAGCCCCTGGCACCCCTCCGAGAGAAACCATGGTCTGACCTAGGGAAAGTGGCAGAGATGCTTGAGGTTGCGGCCGTGCTGCGGAGGTGCAGGGACCCCACCTGGCCCCTGGTTTTCCCCTCCTGGGCAGTTCTTCCAGCTCTGCCCCAGGTCAGAAGCACACCAGATGTGACTGAAATTTTGGAGCCGGCCAGATACGGCCATCAGACCTAACCACCAAGCATACACGCGCCAACGCATCACCAGCAAAGGAGGCCCTCGGTTGCACTGAGCCAGCAGACACAGCTGTGAGCTTCTGCTTCCTCCTCCTCGCCTGCACGCAGCAGCAGCCTGTAACTATGGACCTGCTGCTGAATTTCCTCATCTTTTGTTGCTCTAAGCCTGGGTCACGGTGCTTTATGCTATCGGCCCCTCTTTTCCCTTCTTTCGTGTATAAATAGCAGGGAGCATTAAAATGATAAGATTGTCAGAGAGAAGGAAAAAAATGTTTTCCCTAGAGCTTCCCATTTCAGGCCTGTAATTCAGAAAAGCAAATACATATTACATTACTGTGATTAGTATTGAGTGAAACAAGCTCCCATCTTCTGTTTCATCTGAGTCTTTTCATGGAAGACTGAAGATAAGATGTTTTCTGCCTGCAAAATAGGCTCAGGCAGGTTTTTCTATATTCAACTAGTCAGTGCACACCTTAACAGGAGATCAAATTAATACATTAAAAGGAAAAAAAAAGAGGAAAAAATGCTGTCACTACTTATCTTTGCAGCAGAGCTGTGCTGAGTGCTGCTGAGCCTTTTTACTAACAGCGCTGTAAGGCAGAGAGATAGAAATCCTGCCCCTTCCCCTGGCAGAGCCTGGGTTAGAGGAGCTCTCCTGTCACAGGCGTTGGGTCGCCTCGAGCACTTTGATGATCTGGAGCTATAGCTACCGTAACTAAGCAAGTGTTTAAGGCCTGGACTCTGCTAACAAGCTCATTGCTGTAATTTATTACCAGCACAGTCCTATTAAAGGCATCAATGGCAGAAGCTGTTGCTTGTTTGAGGCCCTGGTGCTTGCTTTGTTAAACGATGGGATTGCAAAAAAACGAAACAAACCGAACGCCATGCATCTTCCCTTTTCTATAGGGAATTCACACCCCAAATGCTCACAAACCACTGGTTTAAAACGTTACCCATTTTCTGGTCCCCCTTCCTTCCCCCTGTTTATTACTGTCCTCAGACCAGAGCTGGAAAACCAAGTATGTGTTCGTGCCTGCATTGCTTCCAAGTCTGGCAGCCCAGCTTATACCCATCTTCTACAGACATTTGAGGCCTGCTACATAAACCAAGCATTAAACTTTCATATGTTTATGGGGACCTCTCTGACCATTTGGCTGCCTGTTTTATTGCCTTTTGTGTATGCAAAGGCAAGTCCAGCCCCACATCTCCTTCAGTGAAACCACCTGGAACATCTGTAAGCAGATCTGCTAACTCTCCTTGTAGGACAAAGGGAATTATTTCCACAAACATCTTAAAACTCAAGGAATGGCTTTCCACCTCTCTGGCCTGTGGGGTCTGAAGTGGCTTAAAATTACCTACGTGAATTTATTTATTTACTGGCAAAAATAGCCATCTGAACTGGCAATCTGTGCCAACTTTTTTTTTTTTTAATCTTTGAAAGACTTGTTTTCCTAACCAAACAAAAAATACCCAATGAATTTAGTTGCATTAGTCACTGAGCATAAATATTTTGTCTGTCAGGATTTTTTTCCTTTTTAAAAACTTTTTTTTCTTCTTCTCTGTGGCTAAGAAAAAATGGAAAAATATACAGCAAAGAAACTATAAAAGGTATTCCATAAAAATAAGAGATAATTAGCAAGTTTCAGTTCGTGCAGAAGTAGATTTCTTCCTGGCACTGCAGATGTGCAACTCAGTCTACGCTCTGTGGCATTCAGAGAAGGGGAAAATGCTGAGCACGCCACAGACTGCTGTTTAATTAGGCTGTGGTTGCCACCGCAGCTGAGCTTGGTCTAACAGCTACTGTTGACTAAAGGGGCAATCCTCCCTTCTTACCACTCCTACTGCCTCTTTGCACAGGCTCCCCTACTTACCAACCTCCCAGAGCTTACTAAACCTAGAAAGGAAAAAAACAAAACAAAACAACAACAAACCACAAAACCCCAACAAACTCAGCCCCCCCATAACCTAATATTTTTTCTGCTTATCAAGTGAGCTAAACCAACAGATCAGACAGGTGCTACTCCCTGTGCAAGAAGGAGGCAGGACCACAGCTGCAGAGTGGGAGGGAAGAGGGGGGACATCCCTTTCAGTGGTGAGAAGCTGCTGGATTGACACAGCTGTATCACCGCTGAGAAACCCTCTGGCACAATCTGCTGACAAAGGCTGCCTGAGCCACTGCTGCTTGCCCAGAAGCAGTTGAGACGCACATACTCATCCTATTCCACCTCCGGCTTTACCAGCTTGCAATCTCCAGTGGAAAAGCAGTAAGAAACAACTGGGACAGCAACTTCTTCCACCCCCCATGACCTTTATTGGCATACTCTTTGCCCCAGCCGTACTGAGTGATACGTGTCAGGCTTGCTAAATCCAGCATGCCAACAGAGAGATCCCAGGCTGCAGACACGTGCTGTGATTTATTGTTTCTGTGCAACTTACAGGTATTCGGAGAAAGTCTTCAAAGGAAAGCAGGGGAAGACCACCACAGTTCGCTCCTTGCAATATTTTTACCACTGTTTGCTAGAGGAAGAGGTTATGGTTGTGTGGTCTACCGGTCGCACGGGGCCAAGCGGCAGTGCAGGAACAGCGAGCGACACAACTCAAGGCGAGCTTGCCAAGGGAAGCCCTCACACAGAACGGCTGGGACAAACATCTGCAAGAAGCCCTGAGTCAGAAACACCACCACCAGCACCTTCTCTGGGTAGAGCTTCTCCTGCTTTCTGTGGAGAAAAAAAGTCAGCCTCGGCACTCGGTGAAATTAAAAAGCTGCCAGCAACGCACCCATTAGTGAGGTAAAAGGATGCCTAAAATTTTTTACAAAAATATTAAAAAACAGGTACTTGGCCCCACAGTGGACTCCAGGAACATTGTTAAGCACCGTGCCTCTGAGACCATTGCACAAACAGCATCCAGCACCCCAGGTTGTAGCTGCCACACACAGGCAGCTCTGGTTGATGTTGGCACTCTTCATAACAAGCAAGGGCAGAGGGCAGGTGGGCATTTTCCATGTGCCATTTCACTCTGTGTCAATGAAGCATGCCCTGAAGATACCCAGCTACACCCTTTCCTTCAAAAGTTGCCCTGGACTTCATGTTTTCTGCTAATATATAGCCAATGATACCTTCTCTGATCCCTAAAACAAAGGGGTGGTTGAAGCAACAACATAGAAATGGGAAATGGAAGGTGAGAGACTTCAGTCCTCTGTCTCCTATCCCCAGGGACATGCCCCAGTGCCCAAGCTGGAGCCTGTTTGAAGGGAGAGAAGAGATTTCTATGTCCTTCCTTCCTAATTAAGCCATCGTGCCTTGCATGAGACAACATTCACTGGGCCAGGGAAAAGAGAGCAAGACTGAGCCATGCTGTCTGCCCTCATGGCTAAGGTACATGGGGAGAAGGGTTTCTGTCCCCTTTCCAAGCAATCCTGCAGCAGCATCCTCTGGATCGGAAGCAGGACCCAAAATCTTTGCCCTTAGAAATCAGATTAGACGAGAAACTGGGGCAAATGCTGCAGACACTGAGCAATCTCATAAAGGGGGCATTGCCCCTTCTCCCTCCAGCAGGGTTTTAAAAGCGGCAGCCACCACCACGCTGCATGCAGAGTTGCAGCACATTGCAGGCAGGGCCACCCACCACAGGGGCCAGGGTCCACACGTGCACCAAGGCACCCGCCTGTTTCACCCCACCGAGACCAAGGAACATCTAGGCAGAAACACATGTGTAGAAGAGAGCTCCCAGTGCCTGGGGAGCCAAGGAGTTTAGGCATCAGGCAAGCAGAAGTTTTCATAATTACAACTTTACCTCCCATCCAGAGTTTCTTCTGGCTCTGGCCCCATGTCCCTAGAGCTGCCTCGCCAGCGATTTTCCCCCAGGTATCTTTTGCACATCCAGGAAAGACATTGTGTTCTCTCTCAACAAAACATAACATATTTCAATACCCTAGCAGCTGGCCCTGGGACATAATCTATGGGACTCTGGTTGCTTATGGCCTAGTTTACGGTCAGCTTCCCAGAAACATTTGCATGCTTGGGTAAAGTTGAATACAACAATTAATCTTCAGTCCCAAATCATCAGAAATATTTAGTCAGAGGCAAACTTAATGAAAGACAAAAGAGGCTCCAGGACAGTCAGCAAAACCAGTATGAATTTCTGAAATATCATGTATTTAATATTCTCCATAATGATTTAATTAAATATGTAAAACAAGAAAGAGCACATTCATTATCAGGAAAAAAGCCCCAACTCTCATTTAACTGTAGTCAATACTTCAGAGTTCAGAAGCAATTTCTGGATTGTTGTTATCTGGTTAGAAAATATTTTCATAACTATAGCTTATTTCCCATGTCACTGAAGTCCTTTGCTTTCTAAATAACCTTTCTGGATTTCAGAAGGGAAAAATGAGGGATAACTGACCAAGATTAAAGGTCTGAAGCTCTTTGTTCATCGAAATCTGCCTCATTTTCCCAGGAATAAGTGAACTCAGAGTTAAATTTCCAAAGGCTGGTCCTTCCTGCAAGTAAAAAGAAGCCGTTTGCCAGGCTGTCTTTTGGAACATCAGCAACACCACCATGATCAAACATTTGGGAAGGAAATTGGCCCATTTATAAAGGATTTGGCCAGGACACAGAGAGCTCGGCTTTGCAAACGGCCACTCTCCTCCTCTTTATGATAACAGCAAGGTGCGAAGCAGATACAGAGCAGTTCACAGCTCCGTGAAGTGTGATGGGTCTCACACCTACCAGATCTGATGCTAACGCTATATGCATCTATTACCAGATTTTCGACTGTATAGTAGTAACATGGAAGTCATAATAGTAAGACAGAGGGGGAACTGTCCTTACGTTTTCTGAAGCTCTTTGCAATCTAAGCCCTGTCATGCCATTACAGAAAAATACCGTACTGAATTACTTCACCACCACTGAATAACTGAATACTTCACTCTAGTGCAGTATATAAGCCAAATGTCTTCTATCAGAGTAGCCATTAGGAAACTTTTATACTGGTTTAACAGTAGTATTAAGCCTGGGGCTTCCACAATACAAAAAAATGTGACTTGTTGAAATACAGTTGTTGAAATTTTCCCCTAAAAGACACAAAGGGACAGATTTTCATCTGCCACTAAGTGTGTAGCTCCTGCACAAAGCTACACCAATTTATACCAAATAATAATCTCCAGATCTGTCCAGATTAGCAAGGCACACCATTTTTTGAAAGGAATTAACTGATATTACGATAGAAGTGACAAAATCCTTTCACAGTGTAACCAACTTTCCTAATAATGAAAACACTGCAAGGTTTCCCCCTTCTTCCTTTTCAAACTAAAAATATCACTTGATATTTTTGTCGTGACAAACATCTTCAGATGTGTTTTACTGCACCACCATTATGCCTCTTTACTGCCTTTTTCTTTGAAGGGATGAGCCTTGTGCTTATCAAAGCCCATGATCAGGTTGCCATTGACTGCAGCAGAATTTAGGCCAGATCTTTCTCAGCCTAGATTACCCAGTAGCCTCTTGGGAGTCCTCAGATCTTGTATCAAAATCACATAAATTGGAAGAAATTGCAGATGTCTTAGGTAAGTCTGAAGGTAGGTTATGTGGAGAGTATCTATGCCCATGTGCAATTTTAAGTAATGGTGATACTCAAGTCTAGCATACATAAAAGCTTTAAAACAAGACTATAGTGATGATAACTTATGTCCAACACACCATGAATTATGTTGCTTAATTTCACCATAGTCTGGCCCTCTGTTTCTGTTGGACTTCCCCAGAGCCCCTTCAGTAAAGTGGTCACTGGCTACGACCATTAAGGTGACAGGTGCAACAACCATCTATTCAGGTGCAGTGTAAAAAAGTATTAAAGCTGCTGGACAACCAAAACTAGGGAAGTCATTGCCCAAAACACAGGCTACATACAGGGCTGGAGTGAGAGCAGAGCTGTGCTGTGGTGTCTCGGGGGGTTCTGGAGGGTTTGAGAGTTATTGCTTGGAGCAGCATGCGTGTAAGAGATAAGCAGCAAAAAATACCAAACGAGCATGGAAAGAAGGCAGTAAGGACACATCAGATACAGCCAGAGAGGCACTTGCCGAGGAATACCAAGATGGAAGTGATGTTTCCACTAGAAAGCGGGCAGGAACTGTGAGAAAAGTCACTTTCCCTGAACACAGTGGGGCTCACACAGCAGAAGAAACTGGGCTTTATGTACATCCTCTACAAAAACAATCAGACCTCAAAGATACTTGATTAAGTCCTCAACAGACACAACGCACAGAAGCCCCAATACTAGTTAAGTAGAAAGTGTGACAACTTTTTTCGCCCTCTCTTTAAAAAAAATTAAAAAATAAAAAAAATATAATCAGCTTTGTTGTTCCAATAACCGTGAACCTTGGTTGAGAAAGAGCAGAGTCCAGGCTGGCAAGGACAGTTGGGTTAGATTTTGGTTGGCAGCCTCTCAGCTATCTTTATTCTCCAGACTCTTGAAAAGCATTTCCAAAACTCTGCATGGTTACATTTGTCCATCACCACAGCCACAGACCAGCCTGGCTGTCGTGGTTTAACCCCAGCCAGCAACTAAGCACCACGCAGCCACTCACTCACTCCCCCCCCATCCAGTGGGATGGGGGAGAAAATCGGGAAAAGAAGTAAAACTCCTGGGTTGAGATAAGAACAGTTTAATAGAACAGAAAAGAAGAAACTAATAATGATAATGATAACACTAATAAAATGACAACAGTAGTAATAAAAGGATTGGAATGTACAAATGATGCGCAGGGCAATTGCTCACCACCCGCCGACCGACACCCAGCCAGTCCCCAAGCGGCGATTCCCTGCCCCCACTTCCCAGTTCCTAAACTAGATGGGACGTCCCATGGTATGGAATACACCGTTGGCCAGTTTGGGTCAGGTGCCCTGGCTGGGCATGAGAACCTGAAAAATCCTTGACTATAGTCTAAACACTACTGAGCAACAACTGAAAACATCAGTGTTATCAACATTCTTCACATACTGAACTCAAAACATAGCACTGTACCAGCTACTAGGAAGACAGTTAACTCTATCCCAGCTGAAACCAGGACACTGGCACACCCAGGTCTGGGCACTAGTGCCTAATTACTCTGAAGATCAAGTCAGAAGAAACCTTCCTCATGGAAAGATACTTTGAATGAGACTCCCTCATATAAGCCAGTGCCTACAAGGCAACAGGAGCCAAGGCACCACAAATAGGACCATCACCCAGAAAGAGATTTCACTAAGAGTCTTTGCCTAGGCACTGGGGTAATGATGACAGGCCAGAAAGAATTACCAGAATTAGGGCAAAGGGGGCCTTGCCAGGAACTGAGGTTCCCATGAGCAGTACTTCCTTTCAGCAACACCCAGAATAACAACTTGCAATTTCAGGGCAGCTTCATCGTCACTGTCCTGGTTTCAGCGGGGATAGAGTTCATTTTCTTCTTACTAGCTGGTACAGTGTGTTTTGGATTTAGTATGAGAATAATGTTGATAACACACTGATGTTTTAGTTGTTGCTAAGTAGCATTTATCCTAAGTTAAGGATTTCTCAGTTTCCCGTGCTCTGCCAGCAAGCAGGTGCACAAGAAGCTGGCAGGGAGCACAGCCAGGACAGCTGACCCGAACTAGGCAAAGGGATATTCCATACTACAGAACATCATGCTCAGTATATAAACTGGGGGGAGTTGGCCAAGAGGCATGGATTGCTGCTCGGCCACTGGTCAGCGGGTGGTGAGTGACCGCATTGTGCATCACTTTTCTTTTGGTGTTTTTTTTAATTTATTATTATATTCCTTTTCATTACAATTATTATAATATTTTATTATTATTGTTAGTATTTTATTTTACTTTAGTTATTAAATCATTCTTATCTCAACCCATGAGTTACTTTTTTTCCCCCGGTTCTCCTCTCCATCCCACTGCAGGGGGGCAGAGTGAACGAGCAGTTGTGTCATGCCTCATTGCTGGCTGGGGTTAAACCACAACAGTCATGAGGACCCAGAGAAAGCAAGAAGCCACAGGCAGGACCCAGGCTTACCCAGAGCCATACATGGTCTCTGGTGAGCCCTTTGCTCACCTGCACTCATATGAGCTGTCATCCAACTCCTTCCCTTTCTCGCATCTTGTTGCTTCAGTTCCCATTTTATAAAACTGAAAGCTTAGCTTGACTGTTTGGGCTCCCCAGCACAGATCATAACCATAGCCTGCCTTCGCTTCAAGACACATTCTCCCCTTTTCTGTCAAAGGGGACACTACCTGAAGCAGCCAGACAACTTACTTCTGAGAATGAAAAGCAATTGTCCTGCTGTACTGTAGTACCAATAAGGAACTCCAGTAACTCCAGTCAGCCTGTGTGAGCGTTAAAGTTGGTAACAAAGCAAAGCTTAGATCAGCAGACTCTCTAAGCACATTTATCAAGCATGTGTTCAAGCATTCAGTTAAAACAGGGACAGAGGTGCCACAGTATTATCTAAGGATGCTGCTTTTTGTTCCCCCTTTTTGGCCTTTGGAAAAAGTATAGTCATAGCTAAATCTCATGCATTGCACAATAATTGAAATTTTCATAGAGAATTCCAGAGTAAATTGTTAGCAGGCTGCACTGCCACCAGCTTTTCAGCATTTCTTTTTTTTTCTTTTTTAATTTGTGTTCCATCATTTTCTTGTCTTCTAATTTTTGTGTCATAGACTGTGCTCATCTTGTGACCCCCTGATTGAGAAAAGCAAAAAAGAAGTTATTTCTAAAGTAAACAGGATTTTCCCCCTTCACTATTCCAGGAAACAGAAATTCTTCCCAAACCCATAATTAAGGAAAAGTCAGAAAGAGTTCAGATTTTATGAGCAAAGCAAATAAGCTGTTACAGTATTAAAAACATTGTGGAATTCAGCTGATGAAGTTCTAGACTGACAGTATTTCCTTTTCATGAAAATGTATTGTACTCAAAGCATTTAAAATAGCTTTTAAGTAGATTTAGAATTAAACGTATGGAATATAAGTCTTTAGTGCTTGACTTTGCTCTTCCACCTGCTATCTGTGATCACCTTATCTGAAGGTAGATGTCTTTTTCTTGACTATTTTTGTACTTGTCCATTCAAAGCGGAGACATAGTCTCCCCACTTTGGGCCGTACTAACCCTTCACATTACCATGTCTCATTTGCTTATTTTCCTGTTTGTGGATCAATGCCCATGCGAGGTCTTCCAAAGAAAATTTGGAGGCAGATTGAGGGCCAGCAGAGGGAGCATCACAATAGCTCCCATGTGGGATCATTTCTTGCAGAAGAATCCAGAGACTTCAGCTAGTCTCAGGACCCTATTGTGTTAAGAAATATACATGCCTACAGTAAGCACGCTTACATTGTTTTACTTCATTTTCCATGCAGGCAATGGATTATTTGCAAAGGTCATTGGATCCAAGCCAGTCACCACTGGGAATATAAATTGTGTATTCTTCATGTTGAATCATAAAGGGGGGGAGAGGGAGTGAAGTGAGACACAGATTTGCAACTTCTTTTTCTTATTTACAATTAATATGGCTATTTCTCTTTATAACTTCAATAGCCCTGGTTCTTCTACAATGCTTGACATCCAGCAACCTCAAAATATATTAGAAAGGAAGTACTACTGTCCTAGAAGAAATGAAAGCCCAGAAAAGCAAATTGATGTGCATGCACCCCAGTGTATCAAACATATACCAGGTGGAAGAAGAATTATTTCAAGAACAAATGCTTGATACACCCTCAAACACCTGAAAACAGTTTTTGCCCTCCAGTATAACTCAGGATGCCCTGGAGAGAAATCCAGACCTCCACCACTGGGAACTTGACTTCAGCAGAGTCGCCATTTCATAACAGAGGGGACTACTGTTTCTGTACATCTCTCAGCTGCCTCAGTAACAAGCTTTTTTTCAGTGGTTTCCATCTATTTTGGGGTTTCACCCACCCACCTGGGTTTACAGGCACTAACTCCCATTTGATTTCCCTCCCACTTGGGGAAGTTAATGGCTCCAACTCCAAGACCAAGTCTGCCGCTGGGAGGAGTTTGTCCCCCAGAAGCATTGCTATGAAGGAGCGCAGGCCACAACGGGATGCAGAATGGCAATTCCACCGTCCATTCAACAAGCTGAAAGCCCAGCTCTTATACATCCATCAAAGTCCATTTTAATTGGGAGCCTAAAGCTATTTTACTCATCAGTAATAAAGGAGCAATTAAGTTTGCAGCTGAAAATGAATTAATGAGATACTGCAAACAAGCTAATTAACTCCTTCATGGGTATTCAGATAGAAACCACACAAAAAAACCCACAGGGTGTGCTAATTACTTCAGGGGTCTGACTAAAATGAAACAAAAAAAACAGAAAACCACAACATTTGGAGCAAAGGCTAGAAGTCTGTCATTAAGCCGTCTTCTCTCATGTACAGTAAGCATAGGAAGCCGTATATGACACTGTGCACATGGAAAAGCCTGCTGTCCCCACATGCAATGGATCAAGAACAGCATCAAATTGGTAACACTATAATTGGACCTATTTGCTCAGTTTCTCTTGGCAGATGCTCTGGGTGGCACTCTCCTCACTATAAGCAGAAGAGTTTGGCAAAAGAGTTGGTCTGTTTAAAACACACTCGGAGGGAAAGTAGAGGTTTTGCATGGACAGCCGGCAAAAGCCAGCGTGAGGTATGTGACATTGTGCAGTGCCTGGCTGAGGATGACTTACATGGCACAGTTTGAGGAAGAAGAAGAGGGTCTCTGTGTATATGTTAAGGAGGTTAAACTGTCATCCTTGACAATTTGCATTAACTGTACGATATTTCATTGTCACTAGCTCAGGAATCCATAAAACCACTGGGCCCAATTTACTCATCCCCTTCCTTTGGTCATTTATGGCCATGCAAAGGACTGGTAAAATTCTACTGTTTGGGTCGAGAAGAGTTTTACTGAGGCTTTTTTGCACTGGTACAAATATTATGCTTGAAATTTAAAGCAGCAGAGAAACAAGCCCTTTCCACAGAGTCCATGTGGTAGCAAAATACAGCTGCTTTTCAAATCTCAAAACCAGGGCTACTTTTAAGGAAAAAGCCAAAGGTTCCCAGTGCTCACAGTGGAGTCTCAGCCTGCAGAATTCAATAACCAATCCAGGAAACCCATTTCAACATCGAGTTTCAAAGAGGTTACTGTAAACAAAGAGTGAGCCCACAGAACAATATGATTCTTGATTCCCATTTAAGTAGTAGGAACACAGAAAAGCCTCAGAAGTGGAGACATCTGTATTTATGTAGAGTGTTTTCCCTGCCTCTTTGTACTCCATTAAATTGCAAATGATGAAATGGAATTTCTTTTTTGTGTAGATTAGCCCTTGCATCTTAAGCCACCCCAGCTACAACAATGCCACCACTAAAACATGAGGACACTTTCTGAAAGCTGCAGAAGCATTACAATATTTGTTTATAATTAATATAATAGTAATTAAGCCTGGCCTCATGGCAGTTCACAGCAGCCACTACCAGCTTTATTGGAGTTTGTCTGAAGTTACAGAGGAATGAGATCAGAATCAGGCCCTGAGGACAGCCTTTATATATGACAGCTTGTCCAGAACCTGACCTCATAAGTCTTTTTCTGTATTTGGATTCGGTCTGCAGCAAGACTTTTGCTTCTCATTCATATACTCATACAATTTTTACTTCTTCCTGTTAAGGCAAGCTAGGGCTAGAGGCCATCACACAAAGCCAGGTGTAATAAGCAACCGGACAGTAAGTTCTTATTGACAGGATTACAAAAAAAAAAAGTTTTCTTTTTTCTCTCTATACATGCTTAGCTAAACAAAGGTTACCGAGCCTATAAGATTATTTTGCTAGAAAAAGAGCTTGAGATTCATCTTGTCAAAATGATGGCTAAGTCTTCTATCTGCCTGTCAACACAAGTATTGCCCATAGATTGACAGAAAGCATTTGTTAACTAACCTGTTTTAGTATAGCAAAAATATTTATTACATACAGCGTGCTTTTCTACAGGAAATACGTTAATGCTTATTGTGGTCACTAAACCAATCTATCTGACGTTAAGTAGGTTGCACTTAGGAACAAAGATATATGATTTTTAATGCTGCAAATCACCTTCATTCCTAGCTCAAAATTATTCTGCTTGCACTTATTTATTTTTCTTTCTAGTTTATTTTGGCTGATTTAAGAGGGAGGCTCATGAAGTCACCAGCACACCCAAAGCTTGTATATGTTTTGAATACTGGACTGTGACCCCACTGTTTGCACGTGTGTGTTACAGCTATAACTTTGCACTGTCCCTGTGAGTAGCTTGCTGCAGTTTGCCCTGGGGAAGATAAGCCAGAGCATAATCTATGCATCCCGCAGGTCTTGAGGCTGTTGAAATGCATATGCTATCTCTTGGGAAAAAAAACAAACAACAAAAAAAACCCCAACACACACAACTAAAAAACACACACAAAAAAACAAAACCACACAACCACCCAAAACCACCACCCACAAAAGGCTTCAAACTGATCTTCAGCTATATCAAAACATAAAGTAAGCAAGGCAAAATAAATATGACTTTTGGTTTTATTATTCTCAAATTTTCTTATTCAGTGTTACAAGAGAAAAAAAAGTGAGCCTTTCTGGCTTATATAAAAAGAACGTGTAATTATTGTTCATGTATTTATCAAGTCACAAGCCCATCTAATGGTAGCGTCAAACTTATTACTATTCTCCTTGGAAGCAGGACAGAAGAGTAAGAAGTCTTCCCTTCTGCTGAGAGAAATATCCATGTGGCTTCCATCTCTGCCACTCAAGGGGGTGCAGTTATAAAAATATAACATCACAGTCACACTAAATACAGCTTAGTGGAAAAACTGGAAGTGGAAGAACTAGATTCAGGGACACCTGGATTTTATTCCAGTTTGGTCACTGACTTTAGCAGGATGAAGTAACTGCCTCTTTGTCTGCTCCCCTCCTCCTCCCTCCAGTAAATAAATTATAGTCATAACTTTTTATAAATAGCATTTACACTGCAGCAGTATTACACTAACCTACAAGCCTACTGTCAGGTCTAACTAACATTTAAAGCACGTGCTGAGCAGGGGAAAGTACTGTTAACAGTCGTAAAGTGCTGTGTTTTGAGCTGTACTGATATGGCAGTGCTTTGGTCTCAGTTTTATATTTTACAGCCACACTATTCTGCTCTTATCAAAATGTGGTATATAACTGCCAGCTCTGAGGAGTTTCTGTGCACAAGCTCCTGCCAAGCTTATGCCACATTCCCCGCACAGCATTTTCTCCTAGGTTTTTGCTCTGCATGTGGTAGACGGTGTTGACTTTGACAAAGAAAGCGCTAAGGATTATTAAAAGTCTGTAAAAACACTTGCTTTCCTGGCAGCTTCTTTGGGCTGAATGTCACTTGCTTCCCCTGAAAGTGGCAAAGATATTCTTCTGAAATTAGTTCCTCCTACTTCTCTGATTAATAAATATATGTATTTTCAGATGAGTTTGTGTTTTTCTTAAGAAAGAATCTTAAATCTTCACAGGAGGTATGGAGTGTGCTTATCAGCAGTCAGGGAGAATAGGTCGTCTTCTCTGTTGGAGATGTAGTATTTCAATATTAACACAACATAGCTACTGGAAAAGATCTAATCCTAGTCCATTATCAATAGCAGACCTTGCCAGCATAAGGGCACAAAACCCCCCAAACTTTAATTAGTAAAAAAGACCAAAGCCCAAGAAGATCAGCATTTTTTTTCTTTTCTAAACAGCTTTTTTTAAAAAAAAAAAGCCACATAATTCTGGATTTTTGCCCACTGTGGAACCATAGAAAAGTTTCAAACAAAACAGTTATTCCAGTGGGTTAACATTAAATATTCTCTTAATTTTCATTGCTATACATGCTGATCTTAGGCCATGAGAATAAGGACCTGCGCCTCGTATTTCAGTTCTTTCTAGGGGCAAGCTTCTGGAGAAGGAGAACATTGGCACCACAGTTATGTCAAAACTTTATTAACCTGGCTTATTCAGCATTTTCTTTCCCTGCATTGTCTCACTATCTGCTGTCAAAAAAACCCAAAACATTTCAGCACCATCCAAGAGAGATCTGTTACTTTTCACAGTACGGGACCTTTGGTTCTGACAGCTCCTTGGAGTATTTTTCACGTTGCAGCAGAGACCTGCAAACAAATGATCCCGCTCTGCGTTCCCTCAGCTGTCTCTTGCTTATAGCAGCTTAAGCAAGGCAAATCTCTCTCCACCTCCCCTACAGTAAAGGTTTATTTACATTGACTGTCTGACACAATTTAGACTGGATTAAACCACTGTGCAACCACATCTCAAATTGACTTGGACCCCTACATGCTCCCACTCCTTCCACAGCTGGCACGCTCCTGACCATACATAGAGCTGTGTCAAGCAGCCTCACTAGCAGAAAGGTAATTCTCAAAATTTAAAAAAAAAAAAAAAAAAAAAGGCAGACAGCTTTCAGCTTGCTTAGTGAGCTAAATCAGCTCCACACATGGTCTTGGGGCAAGAGCAGGGCAGGAAGGAGTGATTGGGGAAGAGACAGGTCAGCCCCGGGTTAGATGAGCTCAAACTGAGATGGCTCTGTATCCTTAGGTTATTTTGAAAATGGGACTATGAATCTAAGTGCCGTCATCAGGAGTGGCCAGGGGCACAGACACAAACCAGGTGCTTCCAACTAATGAATTATGCTGCCAGATGATCCATTGTGCTGTGCTCTTCCTCCACAGCAAGTACAAGGTAACCTGAGCTATCCTAACCTTCAGGGTTCAGGCTTAACCTTGAGGTCTAAATGGCATGGGTTTAACCCTTCAATCCCTGTAAGTTAACTGGAGAGACCTCCCATTTGTTAATGGTACACAAAGAAACCAGCTGACATGGTGGCCTCTCACATAACTGCATAATACATCTTGGATTTAAGGAATACTGATTATTAAGTCTTCTCAAGAGGTGACCAAGACCCATCCCTTGGAGCATCCCTAGGGGGGCTGCAGAGCAGAGACACTGTACAGGTATGACAGGAGCAGGTCTTCAAGTGAGACACATACCCAGACACAAAGCAGTCTGGCTGAACTTTTTTTTTTTTTTTCAGCTGAATTCAAACCTTAATAAGCACAGAAATTTACTTAGAATTATTCCCTTAAAAAAAAAATAAAATTAAAAAGAATTGAGCCATTCCAAGCAATGCCCCATGAAAATTTATAAAAACTCAATCTAAATGTTCCCAAACAGGCCATTATAAGCAGAAGCTGAACTATTTTAATTATTGAAAGCAGCAGTAGAAAAAAGTAGCAGAGGAAGAACAGGTTTCACTTGTCATTCCAGAACAAGCCTCTCTGCAGTTTGTTAAACTAAAACTGAAATACTTTTTTTATTTCCAAAACCATTTTGTGATCTCACTGAAGACAGACAGTTGCAGTTCAACATGCCACTAGAAAGAAGACACATATTGCTCATGTGGTCTATCAGAGTATCATGTTAAATTCACTTATATCCTCCAGAGAAGCAAGGAAAAAACCTATTAGGATTATACAAGCTGGTACATTGCACCACCCTGTAATTTTAAAGACTTTAAAGAAATTCATCCATCCTGGAGCTCAAGGTGTCGGAGCTGCCCTTTTCAACAGTTCCTTCACTGTGGTTTGCAGCAAGGAAAAAGTAAATCTTAAACAAAACAAACAAACAAAAGAAGCCATATAGCAGCTAACAGCTGGGGGCCGGGGGGTGTGGGGGGGGGGAGATGTGGAAAGAAAAAGAAAAGAAGAAAAACATATCCCAGAGAGCATTACATCAGTTCTCCTCCCAGTTTTATTTAAAACACACGTGCCATCACTCACAGCTCTGTGGTTAGTGGAAAATATGACTGCAACTTCCATGGTGTGTGGGTTGCATAAAAAAAAGGACCTTTCTTTGGCACAGCTGAATTTGGCTACTAATGGTAGGAAAAAGGGTGGCATATTTGTACAAAATCCTTGTGTTTTGGCAGGCAGGATAGCCCTGGGTGAGCCACCTAGCTATGTTTTGTTCTTTAGCAGAAGCATACACACTGTTTCAGTTCAGTACAAAGGATAATACAGAAAGAGCACAGCATAAAGTGAAACATAGTATGTTTCCACCCGTATGCAAACAATAATTCAATTACATTATCAATGAAAAAGCAGGCCTTATAAAATAACTTATTTAGGTCAACAAATTTTTCAGCTTTGACTACCAGAGCAAAGATAGGTAGTGTAAAACACTCATCCTGAAACCAAAATGCTACTTGGGGTTATGCTTTAAAAACGAGTCAGCAAGCACCTCTCAGACTGTTATGGCACAGGCAAGTTGTTCAAAATCAGTGCCAAAAAACAAAGCAGTATTCAAAACTCCAGCAGAGCCCAAGTGTTACACATTCATCAAGGACTGGATTTTGTGTGTGCATATGCAAGAGGAGTGAAGACACAGGATGAAAGATATCTAGATGATTTTCTGGGCTTCTGAATAGCTCTACACCATATGACACTGTGCAAATTAGTCACCATGTCAGTTGAAGTTTGACTTCCAGAGAAAAGTATTTTCAGAAGGGCCCAGGGTTACCATTCAAAAGTCATTAGCCAGCTATTTTGAGAAGGACTTAAAAAAAAAATAATCTTAAGATCTAAAAAATAAGATACAGTGATTTTCTTCTGTTTGTCTTGTAGAGGGTTAGGGCTCACACTTCCAACTTCTTCTCCAGAGTCATTGTTTTTAATAAAAAGGTGAATTTTTCCAGTTTTCCAGGAGATCTTATTAAGAAAAGCACCAGACAGCAAGAAAGAGCAGTAACTTGGCAGCCCTGGGACTCCCCTGACTCCAGTTTGCAAGCAGAGTACACCATCGCTGCTCTTGGAGGTTCCCAGGGGTCCTCTGCGTCAGGAGGTCAAGCCCAGCTCTGACACATGAATGAAGTCATACCCAGTAGCAGCAGCAGCATTTCTGGCCTCTACTCACCACAGGCTGAGTTACGGTGACCCACGGAGCATCCCACACTTGTGCTCCCAACACCAGGACTGCATGACACACACGGGAGGAGGACTGGAAGGGGCTTGCTGCAGCAGAGGGCGGACTTCTCCAGGGCATGCTCCCTCCTGGGGGGCCATGGCCAACCTGACAGCCTGCCACCACCAGGGAGAATGGGGGACCAGGTCTCAACTGGCCTTCTTCCAGTAATGACGCCCCATCTCTGCAGCTGTGCTTTGTTCTTTTTCATTCTTTTTTCAGGCCACAAATTAGGTGATGCAAGCATGCAGCAAGAGCTGTGGCCTATGATTATAATTTTTCCTTGGTGAATGGGAAGCAATGAAGTCTAATTAGAAGAACAGCAACAGCGATGAAGGGTGAGGCACAGTGAAGCGACCCCTCAACCTCCAACCTCGTAACGCTCTGCACTCTCAAAACTAATGGATCACACCAAAGTGACCTCAGCAAAAGGTGCCTCAAGACAAGTCACCATTTGCGATGGTGAGAGCTATATGCAGGTACTGTCCAGGTCCAAGGCAACTCCTAAATAATTCGCTTTACCCAGACACCAATTGCTGGATGAGAAAATGAACCTGTACATTAAGTCTGCAAACACTACTTTAAGCACCAGCAAAGCATCAGTAATAAATTACTGCAGCTGCTTGCAAACTGCCCATCTATACCAGTCGCCGTTAAACTATTTAACTACATTAGACTTATGAGTGAAGTTGTCCTGGTGACAAATTCCAGATCCAAAAAAATGGTGGTGCAGGAAAGTCTCATTTGGTTTTTATTTTGTATAAATCCAGGATGTCAATCTATTTCATGCAACCCCATTGCTGCTTCTTTTATTATTATCCAGGGACATCACACAACAACAGACAAGAGACACATGCATGTTTAAAAATTTTTTTTAAAAATGCGGTTGTAAAAACTTATCAAAAATGTAAAAAACACATGAAATGCCAGATCACAGAGTGCTTTTCAATTGCATATATTTTAGTATCTGCAAATATGATCAGATTTCAAGTCAAGACAACCCATTAATTACAACTGAACACAATCTGATCTGAGTTTTAAAACAACTAATGAAAGATATAAAGTTCCAAGACACAAGGAGGTTTTTCTGGTTTGGTTCTTTTTTTTCTTTTTTTCTTCTTTTTTCCCAAACTTGCCAAAAAAAAAAAAAAAAAAGGCCCGTTCACTTGAGGCATTCACCATTGGACACTAAACCTTTGATGAGCGTCAAGAGGGCAATTATCTCTAAAATAAAGACTTTTGTATATCATGGGTCTCACATTCTAAATTCAGTCTGAGAAGCAGGAGGAAAAAACGATTCAGACGTCAACAGTGAATTGGCCAAAGGTCTCCGCGTTACAGATATACCACTGTTACATTTTACATGGCATTAGGAAGCGTGGCAGTCATTTGACCTACCAAACAGCAAGCACTTTTGATGCAAAGCCTAATTGTCACTTATACTTTGTCACGCCATTTAGTTTCAATGATTTCCTGAGCTCTTCAAGGAACTATGCTAATGTTCCAATTTTACTTTTGTCAGTATCAATGTGATCCTCATTAAAACGAAGCTGTCAAAATTGTTTTGATGCTTCTTTCCTTCACAACATCTGCTCAGTTTCCCCTGTTGTCACCTTGACTGTGGGAAATAAGATTAAAAAAAAAATCCCCACAAAAATCTCATGACTGCATTTTATCTGTAAGAGATGTTATGCAGTGATGGGAATTGAGGTTTAGATTCTGTTCTTCAAGAGCACAATTCTTTAATGAGGATGAATAAAATGTTATTCCATAAAGAGTCCTACTAGCTCTAAGCTAGATTTCCTCCATCTCCATGCTGATTGCAAGAATCAGAGGTAATTATCAGGGTAAAAGTTTACAAATCATATCCTTATTCACCTTGTTTTAGGGACCCAGAGTATTTTAGTTCACATTCTGCTTCCCATTTTCCCCAATCAGTTTTGGGAAACGAAAAATTGACCTCACAGACTACTGCTGAATGCAGTAGAGGTTAACATGTGTGCATGTAAATTGTTGAGGACTGGAAGCACATCTCATTCAGTCAGCGTACCATGAGCACAGCAATCTCAGTGACAGACACACAGCCCATTGGGAGGGATAACAGCTTCAGCTGCTCCAGCTAAATCTACTAGCAAACATGAGTTGGGCTCCTAAGAATGGGCAACTGGGAATAAGGCTTTAGGTATAGTTTGCTCTTCTTAGTAATGACATTTACCACCATTTATAAGTTTCTACAATCTCTTAACATTGCCTTGAGCTGTGTAAATTTAAGAATTATACTAAATTTCTCTAGATCTCTTAAGTGAAATTGAATTCATTATTTTTACAATACTTGATTAATATAACTAAAAAATGAAGTCCATGCAACAGCAAAGCTTGCACAGAATCACTGCCAGCTTTCCTCATTGTAACACCCATGAACTCCAACTTGGAGGTGGGGAGATTAAGAAATTTGGTGTGCTATATGCTCAGTCCCTAGTTTCTGTGTTAAGTTTCAAACATGGAAGTCTGTGCAGTTAAAGAAAAAAAAAATAAATTACTGCTCAGCTAACAGAATTTTAAGCATGGTTCAGTCACTCATGGTTTCAATTTGAAGTCACTTTGTCTAACTGTGAATGAAACAATACCGGCTTTGAAACAGCACCCTGTTCTGTAAGTATTCAGCAGATGTTAAATTTACAATGAAGGGGAGTCTAAACAGTGCTGCTCTAGTAAATTTGGCAGAAAGTTTGGATTAAATGGTTAAGTCACCTAAAAAACAGTTTCAAGTCAGTAAATAAAGTTTCATTTTCAAAGGAAATTAACTGCAACTGCCTTTTGTTAAAATATATTTGCATAAGTGTTACCCAACAGATTTTCTGGTTTTCAATGGCCTTCTTCAAAGCCAGGTACACCAGTATCCAGCCTGATACATTGGCCACCTTCCTCCCCCGCCACTCAAAATGGGTCTGAAGCTGGTACTTCTTTTCTATTCAAGTCCCAGCTTCTATATTTCTGTTACTATTTGAGGATCTCAGCTTTCATTTAAGATATAGGCAACATTAACGTGTTAATCTATTTAAGGCTACCATATAAATACCAGAAAATTCCAAAGGTATGAACAGGCCAGACAGTGACACCCCCTTGTCAAACTATCAAGTTTTATAACACAGCTTCGTGATTTCTGAACGGATGAAATTAGCAATACCAACTATGACAGTAAGAAGTCAACCCTAACCCTCAACCTGGTGATTGCACAACACCAAACATTTGCGAATCACAAGCCAGCGCCCAGTAGAAATCTTTCCCCCATGTTTTACAAGTCCCTTAAATCTTCATTTATACCATATAAGATTGCAACACCCTTACGGCTCTGATCTTACTGCTTTCTACAATACTTTTTTCCAAACAAAATTAAATTTCTATGCAAATTGAAATCCAAATCATTCTTGAATAAAACTAAAGAGGACTCTCCTAATGACAATGCACAGTTACATTCTGTTATATATAGGCATACATCTTCAGTGATCTCACCATTGGCCTTACAGTGGCTGAGAGGTAACACAGGTACCATCCAGGGAGAGAGTTACCCAGTGTGTGGGAGATGACTGAGGGTAGATTTAAAATACAGCAGCTTCTGACCTGGGCTCACTCAGCAATGCAGAACAGCCCTAAGACTCACAGCAGTACATGTTACAAAGACACCAGTTAGGACAAGTCTTACAGGGAGCAGCACGGGGCTACAAGTGACAGTGATAGTGCAATGCTTACATTGTGGAAATCCACCTGATTGTAGGGGTTTTATGGTCCCAGTATGATGTTGCATCGGTATGTGGATTACACCAGAGGAAGGTTTCCTCCTACTGAATGTGAACAAACTATTATTACTGTTAAAACCTTAGTGTTTTGCTACCTACATATGCAGCATCCCAAGTGAAATCATTCTGCCTTCAGGTGGCCTTAAGGGTGAATGCTTTTGGAAGAACAGACTACTGTTAAAATAAAAAGGGAGATGAATATGTATCTACATGCCACCCGGTCACACAAACACTTCACACGCTTTACAGACAGTATGGCCTATAATTAAGGTCACTCAAGGCTTGGCATCATAAAACTCTATCAATTAACAGCTTTGTTAAATTCTTATTGTTCAGGCAGAAATGCTCCATACCAGGTATCTGCTTTTGGTTGATATTTCTGTTTTTAAGAGAAAACTTCAAGCTTAGCTCTTTCTGAAAATGTGATTAACAAAAAATTAATTATCTCTTTCCTCAGCCTATCATAATTCCTATAGCCTTTGTCTTCAAACAGTCCTAGACACCTACCAGTTCTGAAGTAAAGAAATGAAACCTGCCTTTGCCTCTTCTCTGGTAGTTTAATCTACTAAAGAAAACAGAACAAACTAAATTCATAGAAACCAAACCTAACTATCCTACATAGTCATTAAAAGCATATCCTGATTTCCTGGGTGAACAATTCAACACTATGATGCACTTTGCAAAAAACTGCCAAACATTCACAATAACAACTAATATCAACAGGTAACGGGCTTTGACAATATCCTAGACTTACAAAACACTGACGCAGCAGAACTTCAGTCCATATATTGGATCTGCCCAACTAGTACAACTCATCCTCCTCTTTGCTTTCCCCATGTTAATCTCTTTTCCAAGCAGGCTACCATGGCCCCTTGTCACAGGCCCATCTAATCCAGTGGCAGACATGAGGCTGAGATGGAGCAATAGCCTTTACTGGGGTTAAGTTCTGTTACCAGTTACGTATTGGCATGGCCAGTTCTAGCAAATAGGTAGCACGGATCTAAGGCAGCAACACCCCTGCTTCGGGGGTTGTTATCTCAGGTGAGGGAAAGAGCAGGTAGGCGAGTCACCCAATTTAGAGGTGCTACAACACCCATCTATTCACTTCACTCTCTGCTTGAGATTATTGCCCCTGTTGCAGAAGCTAAGCAAAGAAGATGACCTTGCTTCCACCACCCAAATTCAGAGTCAACTTTACCTGCCCTGGTAGGATTCATTGCCTCCAGCTTCCTACACCAGCCTGCCACCCAACATAGCTGCTTGGTAGCAGACACAGCAGAAAGGGGAGCATATTCACCTTCCACAGTCACAGGTCACAGATTAGCATCTTTATCCAAACTGCTGGGAGCAGCTAAAATTTGGCCACGTGCCGCCTTCTTGCCACCTCTACTAGAGGGCAGCAAGCCACGGCAGAGGAACAGTTCAGACTGCCAGCAGCAATAGCAGTGGTGCCCTTTCTTATCTATGCAGCAATTTTGTACCTGCCTGGGGCAGTGGAAAAAACCTTGCTCTGGCCCTGCAGATATGCACTTTAACAAGGTGATATACTGTAGTGGTGACATGAATTATTTTAGCTGCTCTGAGCAAAAGTGTAAACTTTTGCAATGTCCTCTAGTGACAAGGAGGTTATTTTGCTACAAAAGCAATGGCAACCAGAAGTAACTATGAAATGTAGCCATCCTACTCCCCAAGAAAGGAAAAGTGCCACTGAAAGTGCACATATATTGCATATATAGAGAGGTTATAGACACAGCCCCATTAGTATCACTTTCTGGCATTTCTTAATTCTTTTTTCTCAGTACCATCCTGCTGATTAGAAAATATTTATCATAAGAAGCTAGTGAACAGAAAAATAAGCCCTTTGAAAATGCTCTCAGGATTAATTTCTCTGCACCTTTTTTTAAAACGAGTAAAGCTATGATTTTCCCCAAGTTGGAAGCGCTTATATCAAGGGCAGGTCAGACACTAAGTCAGTACTTGCTCTCTCTGCAGTGCCTCAGCTGAGCCCAAAGCTCACCTTTGATACCAGGACTGCTCACTACAGAGCTGGTAGGCAGAAGGCAGTGAAGGAACATGAGGCTGCAAGTTTCCAGCAGAGTTTCTGAGAAGTCAGGGGGCTTTGTTAATTTTGAGCAAGTTATCCACCTTTAAGACTGGGGAGGGGTGGGGGTTTTTATTTAAATTTTATTTTTCTACTATAATATATGTTTTTATATTAACATATCTATATGTGTGTGTGTATATATATAGTCTGTTTGGGAGAAATTTTCTTGCTTCAGTTACAAAGAATAATTTTTATATCATTAGCTCAAGATCTAGTTTCTTCTCTTTGGGGATCCCAGAAGTAAAAAAAATTATTTTTTTTTTTTAAATACACACCCCCCACTCCCCCCCCCAAAGCATTGAGGATGCTGGCCAGGAGCTATAACCTCTCCAGCCAACACAAATGCACCTAGAAAAGTATTTGCACCTGATCTAAAGCTACACCAACTCTGCACAAACATGAAAGGCTAACATAAAGGGCAGTGAAAGATGCACATTTTAGACTCCCAACTCCAGGGATACCTCCCTCCCTGTCACAACAATGCCTGCAAAACTTTCCTCTTGTACTGCTAAAATACCATCTCCTCAGATCTTACTCAACTGACCGCCCTTGCTAAAAGCCATACATTTTTGTTCAAGTACAAAGCTCTGCCTTTCAATTTAATTAATAGATAAAATAGGGGAGTTCTAACCCTAACTTCTCACAACTCTTCTTGAGGGACTATCACACCTTACCCTACTCACTGCATTTGGTCTACTTTGACCATTTCTGACACACAGAAGTAAATGACTCCTAAATCTGTACAGCAACACATTTATCACTGATTCCGTATACACATGTCGTCCTTTCACTGAGCCCACAAAATCCTCTTCCTTGACAGAAAGCAGTAACCACCGCTCACGCATCGGCCAAAAGCAGGAACGTGACATCTAGCAGGAACACGGCCCAGAAGCATCTGCCTTAAAAGCCTGCTTATGGCAAGACTTCCCAAATGTTGACAGGCCTACAGATTTTAAATGCACCCAAACTCTTCAGCAAAGCGGCTACAATTAACTGACTGCAAGCCTTATAGAAGCATGTTGTTGATTGGGTATATATTGGTACAAACAGGCAGATGCAACTTAGGAAAAATGCTGCTGTACTCTGGAGGAAAAAACAAACAAACAAACAAACAAACAAACCAACCAACCCCTGGTTGAAGGTGATGCTCCCACAGGGAGGAAAGTGCCTTCTACAAAGAGGGCTGTGCACACATATAACCAATATCATTCACAGTCAAGACAGGAATGGGGGTTTACCAAGACAGCACACAGGAACAGTAAGCAACATGCCACCTACAGACTCATACCCAAGGCTTTGCTGCAGACTGGCACAGAAAAAATGCAAATGCACCTACTGTTATGTACACAATACATGCCACAACATCAAGGTGCCCCTGCTCAGGTGAGTTTAAAAAAACAACTCACTTTGTTATTATTTGTCTGAAAACACTAGCCTGACCATCGAGAGGAAGAAGGCAAGGGTGTGTGCTCAGAGTTTTCCAGCTGCGTCACACCTGCATGGGAGCCCCTCCGTGAGGGGAACACAAAAGCAGGGCTTGCCACCCTCACCCTGCGTGGTGCCTGCATACACACCTCAGCAGGCAGCCTGCAGCAGCGGAGCAGTGCTGGGGGCAAGGGGGAAGCTATAGCATGCAACCATGTACAGACACATACTCAGAATATATGGGGCAGAGGAACTGCACAAAAGTATGTTTGCTTTGCAGCTTTCACTGGTGACGAGACACTTGTGGAAAAATTAATTAAAAAAAATAAAATCAGTATCCAGATAAAAATCTATTCTACCTGACACATTCAATGTCTTTAACACAAATTGCTTTCTGACAGATAAGACTGATAGATAAGGAAACAAAGGGAGAAGTTTTAGGCATACAAAATGCAAATGCCTTGTCTATGAAATAGGCACAGAAAGCCTTATCTTCCATTTTCTGTGTACTTCGATATTTACAGTAGGGGACACTATATAAATGTCATATTTTGCATACTTTGGCTGATTTAGTTCCAGTCTTCACTCCTATATGAAATGCACTTGCAAGCAAACCATGTTTGATTCCTAGGGAATGTAGACTTTCTCACTGGTTCAGTTTTCTAAACATTTCTCACTGGATAATGCAAGTTGAAAGGGACGCCAATAAAGTTTCTTGTTGAACCTCCCCACTCAAACCAAGCTTAGCTGTGAGGTCAGACCAAGTTGCTCAGGGTTTTATCTAGTCTAGTCCTTACAGCCTCCAAGGACAGAGACTGCACAGCCACCCTGGGCACCTGCTCCACTACCTGTCTTCATGGGGCAAAAGTTTCTCCTTATGTCCGGTCTGACTCTCTCATTTCAATTTATGCCCATTGTCACTCACCCTTTCACGACACAGTGCCATGCATAGCCTGGCTCCATCCACTTAATAACCTCCTCCCAGGCACTGGGGGGCTGCTCTTCGTCCCCCCACAAAGTCACCTCTTCTCCAGGCTGAGCAAGCCCAAACCCCTCAACCTATCCTCGCAGGACAAGTGGTGGTGGCCTCTGCTGAAATCACTCTGGTTTCTTGTACCAGGGAGCCCAAAGCAGGATGTAGTTAGGGGGTGTGATCTAGCAAGTGCTGAATAGCGGACAATCACTTCCCTTAATCTGCTGATTATGTGCCTGGTGATACAGCACAGGATGCTGTTGGCCTCCTTTGCTGCCAGGGTGCACTTCTGGCTCACATCCCCTCTCATACCCCCAGGGCCCTTCCCACAGAGCTGCTCTCCCCAGCCCCTCCATCTCCCAGCCTGTATCCCTGCCAGGGGTTCTTCCTTCCCATGAACAGGACTTTGCATCTGTCCTTGCTGAACTTCATAAGGTTCCTGTAGGCCCATCCCTCCAGTCTGCCCAGGTCCCTCTGGATGGGAGGCCTGCCCACAAGTGCACTGTCTGGTCCTCCCAGTCTGGTGCCATCCACAAACCTGATGAGAGTGTGCTTTGTCACCTGCTCCAGGTCACCAACAATGTTAAACAGGACAGGCCCCAGGGCAGACCCTTGCTGTGTTGCATTTGTACTCTGCCAGGATGCCAGTGACAACCCATTAACCACTACCCCCGGAGCCTGATCACCCAACCAGACGGTTACCCATGTAGATGTCCACCCTAGCTTGGGTACAAGAACACCGCAAGACAAGGTTGCAAGCCTTGCTAAAGTTTATATTAATGACTACTCTCCCCTAATCCACAAATACAGTCATTTCAAAGAAATGAATCAGGCTGATCAGTCATGATTTACCACTGGTACATCCAGACAGACTGGTCCCAACCACCTTCCCCTCCATGTGCCCAGAAGTTTGCTCTAAGAACTGGAGTACCACTGCAGCCCCACCTGAGTGGAAGCCCCTGCAGTGTCAGGGCAGTTGCTCTGGCCAGTGCTGGGCATGATGCCCAGGGGAGCTGCTGATGAGCCCCACACAGTCTTTGGCAGTATTCTGCACCCCTTCCCTATGTCCTTCTACACAGACATCTACGTGAACTACTGCTTCCGAGAACTACACTCACACTCTGGCCCGAGCACTAGTGAAACAGGTACGTGATCCTCCCTAATCAGAAGTCAGCCTTTCCCAGCAGTACCTGCATCCAGAGACACCAGAAGACCTCAAAGCAGAGCTGGGCACTGCAACACCAATGGGGAACGGCAGCATCCCAGCCCCACACACAGCCCTTGCCCAGCCTCTCTTTGCTGCCCATACACGCCGTAATCTTAAGGAGCACTCGGTACCAAAAGTTTACTCAGTTCTGAAACTGTGTCATCTGTTGGGGACACAGCACTGCCACCTGCACTAGGTCCCACTCCCCCCAGTGCAGAGGACATGGACCTGCAGGGAACAGCTCTGTACCATACCACTGTCTGAGCAAAGGGGACACGCTGTACCCAGTACGTACAGCAGCCACTACCTGCTGCGGGGACAGCCTGTCCCAAGTGGCCTTTTGCCTCTTTTCTGGTCTGTTTTGTGATCCTGGGCACGTCTCAGGTGGTGCCGCAACCACCAGTCTGCCCAAGCCAAGCCTAAATCTTCCCTTCCCAGTCTCCAGTCCCGCACTGTGTTATGGGAGACCCGTTCCCACTATGACCTATTCCCAACATGACTATTACCATTCCAGAATAATATTTTCCATTTCCAAAGAGTTTCCAGATCAATATTTTCCATTTCCGAAGAGTCTCTGGGTGACCGCCAAGACCTCACTAAAACCAAGACCCTTAGTGGAGATACTGCCAGTTTTCTCTTTGTACCACACCTCTCAGAGAACTGGTCCAGGGTGGGGGTGCCAACATCCTGCAGTAAGGCAAGCAAACACCCAGGACTTAGCAAGGAGAAGTCTATCAGACATGGTCCATTCAAGCAGCTAGGCAGGAAGACAGAAGGAGAGGTGAGAGGGGAAAAGGGTTCATTACCTGGCTGTGTCAAACTGAATAAAAACAATAAAAGGGGGGGGGGGGAGGAAGAGAGGTTTAATTGTCCTGGGACTTAGTAAACAAGCAGCTGATTTTGAGTCTCAGAGTTAATGCCAACACAGCAGCTGGCTTTCAGAAGGGATTTACTAATATAGCAACTTGTAATTAACACAAGGTCATCACTAAAAATTACCAGGCCAATTTGCTGTAAATTGCTTCCTCCAGGGAATGTGTCCCTGTTGGAGTACGAGCTACTGCATTGTGTTCATGAAAGACAGACAGCCTGGGCAAGAGCTGCATTTCCCTGGGGAGCCAGGGTCACCATACGGGGCTCCCTGTGCCCCCCACATCTATTCATGCCCAGGCCCCTCTCTCCCCTCACTCCCCCACAGATCAAAGTGGCCTTCTGTTCCCTTGCAGGCCAACTTGCTACAATACCTGCAGCGTCCAAGCCCACCAGAGGTCTGTGTCAAGGTTGACAGTAATGAGCCAACACTTGTAGAATAAAATTGTGCAACAGCCTTTGGGCTGGTTCCACCTGCATTCACTTGCCCAGGCATCACAGCCATATAGAAGGATGGAGACCATAACAGCTGTGTCCCTCACACAGTTCCCTCCGCAAGGCACTTCCCACTGCAGATCAAGGTCTTCCCAAACAACCTGGTCCATAAGTCAACTTTGTCCTGGAAACCTTCCTCTGGGGTGAAGTCCATGTAAATGGAAGCTTCAAGAAGCTGGTGGAGGAGAGCAGTTCACTTTTTAGGGCTTCCACTTCCTTCAGATACACAGATTTCTGTACCTAATTTTATGCAGAAGGCTGGCATGGCATGTCTAGGTGAGTGCTACCACTTCCCACAGTTATCCCTGCTCTTTCTTCACTTGGGAGTACATGCCTCACTCTCCACATCCTGGCTGCTTTCCTAAACCTTCCCAACCTCACCCCTGGTTTCAGTGCACAGACTAAAACATCCGATTTGTTGCTTATTTTCCAGAATTAAGAAAAAACCTCTCATGAAGTGAGTCAGCAAAAACACTCCTTTATCTACCCCAAGGACAGATAGGCAGCTTGTGCTGATACGTGCCTTTTGCCTTTCACTGTCATTCTTCCACGCTTCGCCTGACAAGATTTCCAGCCCTCACTGCAGTGGTAGGCAGCCTTCATAAGAAGGCAATGGTGGAGGCTGTTCCTAGTACCAGGAGGTAGATGGATGCTGAGATACTTGATTGCCATTCCCTTGTGCTGCATCAGTATGGAGGCAGGATAAAAGCTTCCACAAGTGGTTGCTAGATGACTTCTCCTGCTGGAAGACATGGCAGGACCAGTACCTGCTGCTCAGCCCAACCAAGAGGTCTACCTGATGGCAGGATGGCAACAGAGGGAAGGCAGGTGGAGAGACAGGGCACTGTGGAGACAACTGGAGGGGTTTCAACCCACCATTTGGGGGTAACTCCTACCTCCAGGCTCCTACCAGGACTTTTGCAATAGGAAGGAGCATGTTAACACAGCTATAAAGCTCTAAAGCTAAGCAAAACCAAGAGGCGAAAGACCAGATGAGAAGAAATCCAGAGTCCGTCCATTATTGCCATATGCCAGCAGTAATTGGCCTAGTAATCTTCTTCTCAGCCTTGCCTCAGCATTTACCAGTACAACTACATACCAAGGTACAGGCTCATTACCTCTGTACACCCTTGTACACAACAGAACAAATAACAATATCACTTAAATAGCAGCTTCACTCATGTCTTATCTGAATTCTTCCCCTATGCTTCACTTAAAGGTATTCAAAAAAGGAACAGGATTAGCAGTTCAAAAGATAATGCTTAAAAAAGTCTATTATGGTAAAATAATTAATGTATAAATTGGGGTAGGCATGAGGACCTGGGCTACTCAAGACCGGATCCTGCCTTGTACCTTTTCTTAAGCAAGTCAGCAGACTTGCCAAGGCCTTTGACTCTAGGGCAGCAGAGTTATATTTTCCGGTTTTGGAATATAATTCATTTTAGGGGTAAATAAGCTCCTTCTCAGTCTTCATTCAACATGCAAAACGCCTCACAGTGATCTTGCTAAACAGTTCTTCATAGGGCAAACAAATAAGTGATTCTTTTTATCCTTTCTGAAAATTTCATATTCTTGAATCTCTTACAAGTCTGGGAAGCTGGAACTCATTCGTAAATAAGGTCCTAGGAAACACACACAGCCACAGCTTGGCAGGACCACAGCCCTGAATGAGCTCTTTCATTTTCATGACGTTTGGTAACTGGGGTTAAAGAGCAAATGGTGGTTTTGATAGAATATTTCAAACACAGAACAACTAGAATGCTACAGTTACCTTTACCTAAAAGAGACTCAGATAATAATACTACTACTAATGGATTTTTCAAAGCATTCCTCTCCATACCTCCTAAAGTAAGCAAAGGTGCTTCAAAAACACTAGGAGCAGTGGTATAATTTGGTCTGGCTAAGTGCAAAGTTGAAAACAAGTGGGGAAAAAAGAAAGAGGTTTGCAGCAGATTAAGCAGAAGAGAATTCACACATGAAGCGGCAAGTGGAAAGGTGTATTCATTTTCTGATTTCTCTCTGTAAATTACCATATAGCATTGCTGCTGTGCCAAAACTGATGCACCTACTCATGATCTGCACCAAACCTACACAAGTCTGTAGATTTATGACCTTTATAAGACCCCTGTACATTCAGAGATAACCAGGCTACTCTTGGGTGTTTGGCTGCACAAATTCAGTTGTTGTATTGGTGTCTGTATTTGGAAAAATTTATAAGCAAGAAACATATAAGGTGATAAAATACTTCAGCCTGCAAATAAAGCTGTCTGATCTCATCTTGTGAGTGTGCTCATTGTAAGTCCACAGAAGGAAGTGATGGATTCAGGAGGGTTTGGGACATAACACACAACAAAAACCACACATCCCCTCCAAGTGCCAAATGCCCAATAAAAGATTTGCAGATGCAAACAGTAGCGATTCCCATCCTTCAAGGAACATTTTGGAGCATCGTTTGGAGAACAGAGTCTCAACTTTATGATGGGCAAAATGAAATCTGACCTTAAAGAACCTGGAAGTGAAACTCATACACTAAGAGCTGCAAGTCAACCCACCTGCCCTGTAATCTGAACAGAAAGAAATAGTATTTCCTAAATTATTAGCACAAGCTGCAGCATGAAGTTGTTAAAAATATCAGCATCAAGTTAATGGTTAGTTTGGAGATTCTGTTCCTTGTAGGATCATGGTATATATTCCTCCTCAAGGAATATTTTTATCCCAGCCTCAACTTTATTTCTACAATTTTTTTTTTAAATTATTATTTTTGCATGGTATATTCCAGGTCAGCTGTTTAAACTGTCATATATCTAACTGAAGCTTAAACAGGAAGTAAAGGGAAAAAACTGAGGTGAATTTAACTTTTTCTGGCTATCTCAGGTAATTTTTCCCAGAATGTCAAAGCTAGAGAAGACTATTAATAAATTTAGCACCAATATCCTGTTATAACGGTTTATTCTGGCCAGATAAAACCACATTTGGTGGAAAAACATTGATTTCCTTTCAGCATCATAGCCTGGAACAGCAAAAGCTTTGTTTATAAAAATCCAAATAGCTTTTTCTCTCCAACCTGCCCAGTTGGCTTACATATAACAACTCTTGCTGTAGGGACAGAATGACCATTTACACTCTGAATTGCAGACCATCCAATTTCTGCAACTAAGCTACACCCCAAAAAGCTTGACTTATACTGGATAAACATTATCAAGGCTTCAGCATCCTTCTTTCTTCTAACATGAACTTGGTAGATTATTGACTTTAAAAAAAATATTTACTGTATTTATGGGAAGATTCTTTCATGAGATAGCTCAGAGAAACATTTTGTTTTGTTCAAAAGGCAGTCTATATACAAGAGAGCCACTGGGGTTGGGGCAAGACCAGCTGCCAGGCATCTGGCAGGTTTGTCAGCATTGGCACACATGCTGGATATCTGGCAGTTAGCTTTTGCATCTGTTAGTTTCAGCAACAGCCATAGCTACATCAAAAGCCACAAAGGCATGTCCTGGTTATTTTTCATGGTGTCTGCATTGATCTAACACATTCTAGGTTCACTGCCCAGTTTTTTTGTTTTTGTTTTTTTTTGGTTTGTTCCCTACTCCCCAAAAAAAGAAAGTGTGAAGTAAGAGGGCAAGTGCTGGGTGACAACTGGAAGACACCCGCCGTTAATATACCAGGGCTTTGTATATAGATACATATATATAGGTTTTGGGTTTTTTTTTTTCAAGGTCCTCTAGACACTAGAATGATGGTCTCACAGAGGCAGTGCTCCACACTACCTTCTCTTGCCGCACTGCCCACCAACAATAAATAATCCACATAAAAAAATAAGAGGAACAATTTTTTTTAATGTAATTCCATGTGTTTTAGCTTGTTGACTTTTTAATTGATTTTGGGCAATGTTACCCTCTATTGGTGTTTAATAAACTGTAGGCTTAGTGCTGCAATGAATGTTGCTGGCTAGCCTAGGGCCACTAGTGCTCTTCCCCGAATACTGAAGAGGAAAGTGAACACTTCACTAAAAAACAGGAAACCACATTTTAGCAAATCTAAAGTCTAGTTTCGTGAGCATCTCGAGGGCAGTATAAGGCCATATTGATCCTGAATGCACAGTCTGATGCTGTCCGCCTGCTCACCCCACATTGAGACCAGCACAAACAACCAGGAGGCCACACAGCAAACCAGAATTGGGAAGCTAATCTCAGCAAAAGCTAAGTATTTGGGCTGTATTTGCTGAGCTGGTTTCATTTGGATCAGTTTCCCAAGTTGGCTTCCAGGTACGTCTGCGCCGGCACACACTGGGGATGTGTTTGGGGCAGGGAGAAGCTGGGACTGCTTCTGGCAGTGGATGCAGCTCAGGTGCCAAAGCAGACGCAGAACAGAACCACCTGATGCTGCGAGGGGCACATTTAGCCCTGCGGGCTTTGCAGACGTGCTAGGGAACCTGGCCCTGCCAGTGCCCCCCCACTAGCACTTGCTGTTAGCTTTAACCTGTGCGGTGCCCCTACTTCTATCTCATTCCAATGGGAAAGTAGTGTCGTGACTTAAGTCACACCAGCTGCACCTCTCAGCAACTGGTGGCTGTCCATTTTCACTAGTGCAAATCCGAAGTTCACCACTTCTCTGGTGTTTGTGCTTAGGCCCTCTCACACTGAATAGTCCTCACCCTGCAAACGATGCCACAGCTTCAGCAGACCAGGTCAAATCAGATAGGTTGTGAATTAGCTGAGGTGGAGATTCACTTTCATGCCAAGGCAAAGTTTTGCATGGCTTATCTCTTGCACAAGTCTTGCATGCAGAAGAGACACCACCAGGAGATCTGGGCAGAAGCTGTCCCTCTACCCACACCATGTGTTTAAAATGCATGCAAATTTCACCTTTCCAGATAAAGGCTGCTTTCAGAAATACAGACCTTGTTAACAATACTGCCTCAGCATATGTCATCTGTTGAAATAAGTTTTGGGGGATTTTTACATCTCTACCAATATATCCTTGCCACTCACCTTATGAATTCTGAAATGTTTTACATTTATGCACTACAAGCCACTATCCCTGGTATCTAAGGTGATTTGATTATCATGATACTGCACTGCTTATCATCACTATACTGCAAGGAAGTATTTGTGGTCAAATCTATGCTAAGAGAAGCAAAGTTGATTTTTTGCTGTTGGACCAGTAGGAAAAATAATAGATTTGGTGTTGGAAAAGAACCTGGAAAACTTGGAGAGAAAAGCAGAATTGTACCATCCTTGGTAATATTACAGGATGAATATAGGTAGGGGGAAAAAAAAAAAAAAAAGCTATGCAGGGTTTTTTGGGGGGGTGGGGGGGGGTGGGAGGGGTTGTTTGTTTGGTTTTTTTTTTTTATTGTTCTTGTTGGTTTTTTTCAAGAAAAACTCACTGCAAAGTAAGTCAGAAGATCCAGAGGTACAGTGGATATTCTATACATTTCTCACCTGCCCTGTCTCTTTTTAGCACACTTCACAGAGCTTGCTACTTAGTGATCTCTGTGCCACTTCACTCTTGGCACCCTTGGCAGGACACTAAGAAACCTATTTTTCTACTTTTCTCTCCTGGGAATCTGAGGCTTTTCAGTCTGTGGATATCTCACCCATTTCTCCTTCTTTATGACCACCTTCCCAAGAGTTTGGATCATGGTGATGATCCCTCCAACAGCCTCAACCCACTAACATGCCTAAGCAAGAAGAGATGTTTTTGCCTTATCCTGTTGGTTCTGCCATACACCTTCACCATCCTCCAACCTTTGTCAGCCTGGGAACTGGGGGAAAAGCAGCTCAAACCGTAAGTCAGACAACAGATAGCATTCAGAGATAGCTGTTTATACTAGCTAGAGCCTTACAGCTGCAAAGGAATGAGTCTCGGGCAAGAAAAACATGGCTTTTAACACTAAGCCACAGTAGGATCACACTTAACAGCTCAGGTTTCAAAATCTGCTCCTGCAAAACTGTGTGCACGGGCATCCACTGCAGGTGTCCCACCATTTAACACCTAAAGTGGTGCCACTGGTATCACCTTAAGAAAACCCATCACATTCATTTTGTGCTCAAGTCTGTGGGGGATTTCTCCATTCCTAAAGATGCATCACCAAAATCCTAGGTATGCCCTCAGAGTCCACTGATGAAAGCTTACACAATACCAGTTCTGAAGAAACTGTGTTTTCGGTGTCATGGGCCATTATACACAAGCTATGGCAAACAATGGAAGTAGCTAGGAGAGAGTTCATTTACATTTTGCCACTTTTCATCTGTCTCTTCAGTGGCCTATAGTTAATCAAACCAACACCCCTTCTTTCTGTGTCACAAGCGCAAGAAAGATGTAGGCACTGTACATCCTTCCCGCTATTCTCTTGCAAATGGAGCCACAGCAGAATTCAAAAGTAGCACACAGAGGCCGAGTGAATTATGCATTTGGCTCCTCTCAAAAGCCAAGGAAAAGCTCAAATGCCAGATTTTCTTAAAAGCAAAGCATCCCATCAGCAAAATGACACTGACTGTCTGTATTGGGGGCAGCGGGCTTTTTCTTTTCAGAAATAGCATCCATTCATCTGTTGTTTTTTTAATTAGAAAAACTGATAAATACAAAACCAATGGGGAAAAACAAATACAAAAATAACAAAGACACATTTATCTGCTACAGGGAAGTGGCAAAGAGCAGCTGTCCTTTAATGATCACCAGGCATGTGAAATTAATCCACATCTTTATTACAAATTTAAACCAACAAAATAAATTAAAACTCAAGTCAGACAAGGAACCCGGGTGGGGAAGGAATAAGCAAAGCTTAGTTTACCCCTAGCCTGGCCAGTCATCTCTGCAAAAATAAGTACCTTTGTCTGCTGCCACCACAATTATTCTCTCATCACCATTGCTGAAGACGAGATAGGAAAGCCACTGCTCCATTCTGAACAACAGGCACTTTACACTAGTGCAGTAAATTAGTATCTCCAATTATTCATAGGGGCTATGGATACATGCGGTGTAGAAGTTTAATTTTTACATTTCCATGAAATACACGTGTTTAAATACAGCATAGGGAACAACAGTGCATTGATCTAGTCCATCCCCTAAACAAGTCTTTTCCATCACTGGGATCCAATCTTGCACTGGCAAAGTTCCCATTGAGTCCAGGGAGCTTTGCACAAAGTAATACTGCATTGTTCAGCTACTTGTCCCTCTCTGCTAGATCCTGAGTGCCGAGGAGACAGAGCAAGGGGACAAAGCACTAAACAAGGTTCAGACCAAAGGAGTTGCTGCTGGGATTGAATGAAGGAAGGGAATAGCCTCCTCCTTGCTCCCAGTAGCCCCATCCTGCAGAAGGAGATCCCCCCAAAATGCTGCAGGGAGCACAACATGCTCTAGGGCTAGAGCTGCATCTACGGTCCAGCCTCCCCTTCTGCAAGCACTCATACATCTAGGATCAGTGCATTTTTTCCCCCCACTGATTGATAACATAGTGAATTCACACTTAGCAAAAGAGTATGGGCTGTTTGAATACCATTCTGCCAAGGCTACCACATGATTTTATTATTTACGAGTTCCTTAGTTTTCAAACATTGTCAAAAGAAGCTTACCAAAGTTTTTATTACAGATTCCATTTGTGCACAGAAGTCAGCCGAACATTTAAAAGTGCACTATATACATCTCAGTTCAGAATCAGCTGCAGTGGGGAAAGGAACAGGACTAGCTTTATTTTGTGAAAAATTCGAACAGAGATTCATGTACCCAGATGTTTTTGTTCTTTGCAAAAAATAATAAGGTCACTTGTTCCTGTAAAAAGGCCTTTATAAAAAGATAGAATGTATCAGGCACAAGGGTCAGTTCTATAGATAAGTGATTTTAGTACACTTTAAAAAAAAAAAAACAGTAGAAAAACTCCTAAAGGCTTTTCTTTTTTTAGTTCCCCTAAAACTTAAGAATCAACTTCAGAAATTCCTATTTCCTTATGAAAGCTTTGACTTTTATTATAGTACAAATGGCATTTGTAACCTCCATCTCACTTTTTTGAGTAAGCACAGTTCAAGGCAGCAGGACACATTTGCATATGTAGAATGAATGAGGCAACGAGAGGTAGCAATTAGCATCACATGGACCATATACCATTCTATCTCCCTCAATTTTCCTTGAACTGAAAATATCCACTCCCCCCAACACACACTTTTTTTTTTTTTGTGCAGCAGTACTGCCAGATCCTAATCAAAATCAGGGCATCTTATGCTCAGCACAGTAGAAGCAAAAAAGAACAAAACCCCAACAATTAGAAGCTAATCCCTGTTCTGGTAGGGTTGCAGTGTAAATTGAAGTTAGAACTCCATTACTCCACCTTACAGAAGTAGAACCGAAGAACAGAGATATTAAGGGTTTGTGTATGCTATGGCATTTCACAGTTTTGCTTTCTTCTATGCTTTGTGCAGTTTGTTTATTTAGATTGCAACTCATCAAAACAGGATTATCTCTCATTTGTATTTATACACTCTCTAACACAAAGCAGCCATGAACAACTACAGAAGAATTGCTTTTCAGATGGTAATAGCTACAGGTGATTAATAATGATGCAACTACAAGCATGTAGCTGGCAATACTGTGTTTTCTCTTCTGGGTTACAGAGATTAATACTTCGAGTCATGATCCACTGATACTTATGTAAACAACCTGCACAGAGGGTGAAGAGAAATGGTACATCTCTGCTCCTGGGAGCAGCGGGAGGACTGAACTACCTGACATACCTATTTTTGAGAAAATAAAGTTATACTTCAGATGAAAACCCTTTCCGGAAGAAGGATGTGTCCACCAACCCTTGCTTCTAGCCTTATTTGTCAGACATACTAGAAAAGGAAAGAGAGAGGAGGAGCAGAAAGGAAGCTAATACTAAGTTAACTAGCACAAATTAGCCAAGAAACAGAGAAGACTGCTGATACCCCCTTTTTACAATACATACTTATATTGTCATCATCAGGGGCTCTTAGCCCCTGTCTTCTACCAGGCTGCTACAGCTATCACACATTACCTACACAAAACACCAAAACATAGACATTTAGTGTCATTTGAGCTGCCCTAATGCGTTTGGGACATTTACACAGGGTTGACAAATACACCATGAGAGCTGCAGGAGACCCAGCCTTCCTGGAGCCGTAGCTCTAAACCAGTTCTGCTAGGTTTGGCTGTCCTTACCCCAAGAGAGATAAATGGCATTAAATGTCTGCACTTAGGAAGTTGCATTTCATCCCCATGTGATATCTAGGTTTTGGCTGTGTAGCACATGCCAAGAGATGTGGTCTCAGGCAGCGAGTCCACAGAAAAGGCCAACTGTTGGGACAGTCCACCCAGCCTTGGCCCTGCCTCACCCTGTGGGCTCTCAAGGACAGGGGTCTGTTACAAGTAGGCAGCATGTTGGGGTAACACTTCTGCCAGCCTGGACCCAGTCCACGGGCCACACAGTCCCCGCCACAACCTCCATTGTGAGCCCTGCGACAATTCAAAAGTCTTGGCCCACTGCTGCAAAGCTCTTGGAGTGCGAGGAAGGTGGAGTTTAATGGGAAAAGTTGTATGAAATGCAGATTATTAATCAGATTTAAATTGCTAACTACTCAGGGCACAGAAACACATATTACACTCCATTATGTAACTGAACTCGAAAACACTTTGGCATCATCTCTGCTAAGATTTGTGGCTCAAACTCCCTGTGTTTCCAAGCAGAAAGCTTCAAAAGGAGTGATTTATATAAGAATTGAGTTTATAGACAAAAGGAATATATTAAAGAAAGCTATTTCTTATTTATGACCAAGAGATCATTTACTTTGAAATCAGGACTTGGGGCAGATACTTCACCATGAGCACAGCTCTGAGGAATGCCGAAATCAGCCATCAATAACTCTTTTCACAAGACAAGCTCCCCGAGGGCAGAAGGATAATACCAAGCTGGGTGGTAGTTTTTAAGCAGCTGGACACAAATTGGGACTTGTCGGTTGTTGTTCCCAGGCACTGCATGTCAAATTGGAATAACCTGTTATGCTCTCTCTCATTTTTTTCCTTGACTGTCTGGAGAATGCAGAAGAGGCACCTGTTGACTCCTGGATTAGTTTCCCTGTGATGAACAGCTCTTATCAATCATCACTCAACAAGAGATTTCAAAATAATAGTTTCTTCTCATTTTCCCCACAGCGAGAGGCATTCAGTGCAAATGGCAACCAAGCTGCAAGCTGCTTTTCTGACATCGGAGCTCTGCTGAGAAAGTTTCTTCACCAACTGGTTTTGGAGGCTTCTTACTGTTTCCAGGGCGATTTACAAAAGCCATTCCAGGAACCAAGCTCAAGAAGCTGCCTAGAAGGAGCAGAGCAGCCCAAGGCACATTGACATACATCTGTGGCACATCCAGTCTCACAGTAGCATTAGGCCCGAACGAGGGGGCCAGTATTTGAGCTAGCTCTATGGTAGCTCATAACCTGCAGCAGAGAAGATGCAGCTGCCTGGAAAGGCAGTGGGAAACTCAGAGGCCCACTAAAGCAGTCTACGGAGAGTGCTGTGCTCCATGTTGAGTGACAGGGCACAGGACACCTTAGCCAACAGCTCGCCTCATCAGCACTGACTCAGTGGTGCCTTTGATTTAGCCTTTTCGTAGCTAAAGACTCCCTAGGATGGATGGGGACTAGATGACTCCTTGAGCTTCAGTGCTGCCAACGTGAGCTAACCACAAGCTACCCAACACACACTCTAGCAGTCACATTTCTAATTGATGCATGCACACATCAGCAATGTAACCACTAAAACACAGTGAAAACCAAGCACAGCATCTTCCTCTGTTCAACACTTGAGGGTGTTTTATCTAGCAACCAAGAACAGACTTTTGCTTCCCTCTTTGCAACCCAGATCCGCTTTCGACTTGGTCATTGTCTCTTGTTCAGCACCTCCAAAACTCCTTCACTGAAAACAGGCTCAGAGTCTTCTTCATCTGCTTGGATCTCCCAGCTGCCTCTGTGGACATCCAAGATGGCTCGATAGGCAACTGCTAAGAAGATTTTTCTCATGTCCACTGTTAGGAGTTTCTCACTGGTGTGTCATATATTTGGCAAGATAAACACCTTAAGAAATCCTACAGAGCATGGGTTTCCACAACTTGTGAAGCTGCTTTTAACAACTGTCTTATAAGTGAGAGAGGCTGTTGTAGTAGACAACCCTTTTCAGACCTCGAGCCCCAAGTCATTAGAGGATGCTTTGGCAGTACAATTTTCTCGTTGAAAACATTATTTCTGTTGTCCAGTTGTTGGCTGCAAAGCAATATTGACTGTAGATTGGCTTCCTGGGAGGCAAGTCAAATTATTGCTTGTCTTCTGAGTTTAGTAAACAAATTATTGTCAAGAGAGCAAGAAATGGCAAAAAAATGTGAAGTAGACTTTAGCATTCTATCCATCTCAAAGTATAATACAGAATACATCTCCAAAAGGCCAGAAGAACTCTCCATTGAGAGTGAAATTTTAAAAAACCACCACATAGGTGTACTCTGACAGCAAAATATCCCTAAGAATGTGGACCCCTCATATTTACACATCTACTAAATGTTTCTCCCAAGCTGAAAATTCCTCTCCGAGAAATTAGGAAGCTCTGCGCAATTACGTAACTCTAGCTAAAAGACAGTGAAACTGCTGTAAGAGGAGCCAACATGTAGTTTGACAGATATTTTTTCAGTGTCAGTTTAAGCAGCCTTCTCCCACACACGCACTCTCTACTGCATCCCCTCAGGTGCAGGGCTGTGCACCACATTGTGTAAGTCCCTGCAGGCTGATCCGGTTCATTTGGTTTGCTACCCTCCCCCCCACCTCTTTTCCAGGGGTGGGGAGCGTACTACCACTGTGCTGGGTAGCTGTTGCCAAAATGATACGGGAAACTGGAATTTCTCCTAACGGATCTTCCCCAGGCATCCCAAAACTCCTGTGTCTCTGGCCAAATCCAGGTGGTAGAGCTGTGCCAGGGACACATGACTGCTGAGCAGGGGTCTCCAGCATGGTGGGTTCCCACTCCAGGTTTGGCTTGGTCTGGCTGCCATTTCACTGCCTACTGCACCTCACCTCTACTTCCCTGAGATGCAGGCATGGCAACTTATTCCAGTATTACATACTTTAAAACTGAATTTACACTCCTTTGAAACCAGAGCTGGAGAGACTCTTGGAGAATTCAAAGGAAGAGAAGATTTTTGCTGCAGAAACAACCCATAGATGGAAACTGCCCAGAAGATGGAGAACATGTACTGCCAGCCACTGATGGATGCACGCTAATCAATCTTTTAGCACGAGCAAATACATCTATTATTTGCATAGGTGCAATCTATACCTCCTTGACATTAGAGTGAGCTCTGTCAGACAAACATGAGCTCAAATGAGATCAGGCTAAACACCCCCTGTGGGTTTAGCAAATAGGAGGAAAGCAGCCACTCCCTTTCCTAATCCTCAAAAATCTCACATATAAAATATAAACTTTAATTAAAAAAACTCAAGGAAGACAAAATATTATTTGAAACCTTAAAAAGGCCCAACCACTAAATGTGGCTTGCAGTTTAAGTACAATTGTTCTGGGTGGTCTGCAAAGCACTAAGCTTGCTGTGTAGAAAGAAGTATTTTAAGAACAAATCAGTGGGGTACCAGAGTGTTAGAAAAGATGAATTCATGTTAGAAAAAACACTTTGTGAAGTCATACACAGAATGCAAATGTTGAAAAAATAAATAATAGCTTCCCTTACCTATTTATTTTCATTTCTTATGCCAAGGTCATAATTCCTTTTTATGTATTTTGAGGATAAATATTAAGATTAATAGATCATCAACATTACGAAGACTTAGTCTGAGACACAAGGTCATTGGGAAGCAAAGATCTACAGTCACTAAACACAGTGATAATAAAAGCCAAGAACTCAACAAGTCATTTTCGTTTCAGATGCAAACAAAATGGTTTTGCATCCCAAACAGGCAAGACACAGCTTGATCCCTGTCCTAGAGTCCCCAGAGGTTTGAAAGACACTTACCAAGGCTTTGTAGACTGGACTTACTTTCTGCATTAGTGGGTGCGTATGTAGACCAATTTAATAATGCTGAGTGAAAAAAATAATTTAAAAAAAAAAAATCTGTTTAGAGGGATTTTTCTACACCCTTGCCACTGGAGTGCAGTCACTGCAGCTCTAGATAAGGCTTTCTCTCCCAAAACTAGACTGCATGCCTTTTCTCTCTCATCAGAGTCATGGCACAGTCCCCAACAACAGCAGTTGGCTACACCTACCTGGTAATGCAGATCACAAGATTTAGTCAGGTAAGACACTGCTGGAGGTGCATGCCTTTAAGAGCTGTACAAGTGAATGTGCCCAATATGGGAGAGTGATTTGCCACGCCAGAAGCGTTCCTTTTGCCCGTAGCTTTCAAAATGCTTTGCAAAGCAGGCATGCATTGGGCCATCTATACTGAAGGGAAATAAACACAAAGGGCAAGCCTGTGCAAGATGACCAAAAAAAAAAAAAAATATTTAGCAGCTTAGAGTCAGAGCACCTGGGTTTTAACACCACTATCCTCTCCACTAGACACAGAGTATAAATTCTGAGAAAGTGCAAATTCTCACCAGAACTGGCATTAGAAATATCAAGGCAGCAAGTGAAAACATGAGCTATTGTTTTCACACTCTCACATTAAATGACACCCACCGCTTTTTAAAATGATGCCCAGTTCTAACACAGCCAGCATCTCGGGCAATGTCCCTCATAGCTACAGACCAAAGGCAACTTCTGGTGCAATTCTAATGCAGAGATGCACCTTCTCTACACTAAGGCCCCATTTACATCTACGAGACCCCAAAGCACCCTCCATACACTAATTGCCCCCAGAAGCAGTAAGAGTTTCCAGTGAGATACAAATTTTAGTAATTAAAAAAAGAAATTTTTTCATTCAGGTTGCCAGAACAAAGTCCTGCATCCAACACGTCATCCAGCTCAATCCAAGACACTGGCACACAGGCTGCAGATGTGATTGAATCAGAAAGTTAGGCTCCCTCTTACAGCAAGTTCCCAATAGCTGCAAGGAAGAGGCAGGCATGATGGTCTCTTGTTGGTTTCTGACATCTGTATATCCTAATAAAGGACTGCTTTCCCAAAACACATGCCAACTGAATAACCCCTTATTAGAACTGGCATCAATAATAACATCTGTAAGTCCCTCCAAACCAAGTAAATAATCATTGCCAAACCATGCACCAATTACAACCACCGAGTGTTATGTATAAGAGACACTAGCCATTCTCAGGTGCCAGGGATGAGTCTTTTGGGGTGGATGGAAGGGGAGGGAAAGAGGGGAAACAGTCTAACACCTTCTTAAACTAACCTTGTTTTCAGTATAGCACTTCAGACCCATAGGCAAGTATTGTAACCCCGCCTGTGAGTACTGGACCCATCACATCTGTCTAGGAACTGCCATATAAGAGGCACTACAATGTCATTTCATCTCAATAAGGACACAGGAGTGATTGAATATTAACCACGTCAACCACCACAGCTTGTCCAAATACAAGCACACCTGAATCTAAGCCTACAACCAGTCTTTCCATTTCTTTCCACAGAGGTCAGTGAAAAATAGGGATATAGCCTACCTAGTTTCTAATGGAAAAAAACCCTGCTGTTAAAATTCTGTCCTAATATAAACTGATATGTGAAGCAGCCTTCTTCTCAAGGAAGCCTTCAGATTTGTACAGAATAGTTTTCAGCTTCCTGACAGAGGAAAGAAGAAAGTCAGGACCGAAACCCTCGGACTGTGTAGACCTGAGCCAGAACAGCAAGACAGAAAACCATTTCCTTGAGAGCTGTGCAATACCAAGCAAAACCCAACACCCCAGGTTAAGTAATTAGGGTATCAGGAAGTTAATCATATTGGGGCACGGCATACATAACTTGAACTAGCCTTGGAATAAATTACCTCAAGAATGGCAAAGCTGCCACTCTAAATGACATCTGGACAAATGGATATAATGCTATGGAGCAGAATCAGATGCCTGGTGATTCTCAAGTGATTAATATATGTTCTCTTCTGACGAGAATGCAGGATATACAAGGCAAGTACACACTGTAACACTTTTCAGCCATGGAAAGTTTGCCTCGGAACTGCAGAACCTCTTTCCTACTTCTTTACAAATGATACAATTTCACCTTAAGTGGTACCTCAGCATCTGCTGGAAATTCTGCCAGCAGAATAGAATAGAATACAGCCAAATGCTGAACATCACTTGCTATATTGATAATGACTTTAAAGATGGTGCAGTCACAACTGTCACATTCATAGACCTGTCATATATGTCACGTTACTCGTCAGCAACATACACAGCATGATAAATTGTCACGCAGCAAAAGTAAAATGCTCTATTAGAAAAAAACCAACAACTTTACATCAAACTTTTTAGGAAACAGAGCTGATGGCTCAGGTAATGAAACAGCCTACCACAATTAACTGACTTGTGTAAGTATTATTAAACAGCGTCATGAGTGACCAATCAATCTATCCTCACAGAAGAAATTTTACCTCTACAACTATCTTGCACATCATGACCAACCAAGGTATTTGCCCAGATTGAAGCCAAATGGATAGCCAGATTCTCATGTTGCTATTATTAAATATATATATATTATAAATACACAGTAAATAAATATACACCTATATTTATTTAAATATATAAACTATAAATAAAACACATATGCATGTGTAAATGTACACAGCTACCCATACCACACACCAGCCCAGCTAAAACACAGGCAACTCTTTCATTTCTACAATCACAAGATCAATAAACAGCTTTGCACAACTTGGAACAGGGTGCAGCTTGCCCACTACCGAAATCTGCAGTTCATGTCACTAATGCCAGGCTGCATTTTTTCCATGAAGGAATATGTAGAAAGACAAGACGTAAGGTTAACGCTAAGAATAACACATTGAGGAAGTTGATAAATTTTAAATGGGAGGCCAAACCAATAACCCTACAAACTGCAGCAAATGCACTCTTTTTTAGCAACCAAATCTAAGTCTGGTGTGGGACAGTTCAGTCAGTACATGCAAGGACATACAGCAAGTAAGTGTCAGTGCACTTATGCATATGTTCAGTCAAATAAAGTGGAAAAAAAATTAAAAATGCTCCTGTCCTGGTCCTTCAGACATCAGAAGATCATTTTTAACTGAAGCAGAACATACACAACAGAGATACAAGGGCATCTACTCTATGGCTATACTATAGCCATTAGCCAACTAAAAATTGTTAAAGCAGTTTTCCTGTAATGCAGAGGGATTTACAGGGCCCTCTGGAGACCACGTATTTGGAAATACGAAGGTTGCAGTTCAATGTATTCAATGATGGATTGGAAGCAACTACTGAAGTTGCTGAACATCCAGTTGAAGATACAATTAATCTATGCCTATAACCATACCTGAATCAGAGCTGGCAAGACAACAATAATATGCAGGAACATACTGGCACATGTGAATGAAGGAAACCAGCCAGCACAGGACACCTTTAGGGTGCGGGACCCAAGCATACCAGCAGGCTGTGTGCTTGGTTGGAGGAAAACCACATAGGAGTGGCAGCAAGTCATGAGAAGCAGCAGCCAGAGGCTGTATTACCTACTGGGAGATGGACTGTACGTGAGACAGGGGATGATGCACATTTCTCCATATTGTTTTCTGCTTTGGTGCCACCGGCTTGACACAACCCCTGCAGAACAGAGTATTTCTTCCCAGGCCCACCAGAAGAAGTTGCAGCTTCCCAAGCGACCAACAGCACAGCCCAAAATGGGACAATGTCTAGGTAGGGCTGGTGTTTTTCCAGCATTGACAATCTCTGAACACAGGTAGTGTCACAGGGATGCTACTAAAAACTGGAGTGGGCGAGGAGGACAAACTCAAAGGAGTTTGCCTGCTGAAGGGAATTTATTACTTTTAATTATGAATTACCCTTCCCCTCCACCTCATATTCAGAAAGAGAGATCCTCTAAATAGTCCAAAGACACTAGAGAGAAATAGGAGCTCCAACATATGTGGAGAAGAAGGTACCTCTATCAACAGAACAGGATCTAGCATGACCAAATACATACAGACAGCAAGTGTCGTGAACAAGGACAGACAGCACAGGCAGCATTCACAGCCTCAGGCAGGCAGGGAGGGAGAGGCAAGCCTTACTAAATTAGAGGTTCACCTTAGTCAAAAGTTTACTCTTTGCCCAGCCTTTCCCACTTGCTTCAATTTGGTTGGAAAAAAACCCAACCAAACAAAAAACTCACAAGGATCAAGTTTCTTCAGGATTTCCAGAATCTTCCAGTACCCAAACCACCACAGCGCACCAAGGCCCCTCCCATCCAGGTATATGGCAAACTAGAAATTAATTTCATTTTAGAAAAGTTAACCAGATTGGGGGGGAGTGGGGGGAGAAGCTAAACTTTAAAGGTTTGGGCTCTCTCAGGGCTGGGTCTGAGTCCCTGTCAGCGCTCCCAGGGAAGTGCCAGCAGCACACTTGGGACTTCAACACAACTCCTAGCTCTACCCTGAAGAGCTCACTCTTTGAAAGCAGTTTTCTCACATTTCACTGAAGCAGTTATATTTATCAGGTGTCATGATATTTACCAAATAAACTAGGATTTCTCTTTCTTATTTTCTTTAGCCCTCTCCAAATTCCAGCTGCATACCTCTTGTGCTGAGCAAGTGCAGAGAGCCCTTCACAAGAGGGCTTCAGGCTGAAGGAGAAAACTTTCCTGTAAACTCAAATCCATCACTGCAGCACAGCTTTGGTCACTCTCTGTCTTCCACACCAGAATTCCAACATGAACTCAAGAAGCCAGGTGTACAGCTGATATTATGAAACACTGATGGTGGAATAAGAGAGCTCCATCATCACAGGCACCAGCGTAACCCTAAACTTCCCACTCATCTCAATTACTACAAAGAATTGTTCAAAAAAATCAAACCTTTTATTCCTCAGAATTCATAAAATTCCATAGAAAATAATTACTAAAAAATCACATACTTATATATTTCGCTGAAAATCACAGCATGGCAGCACCTGGGGCTCATAGACACAGAGCTCTGCATGAACATGAGGGTTACAGAGCAGATTTCAAGAAGAATCTGACCTTCTATTCACCCAAAGCTCACCAAGATTGCTAGGTCTCTGCAAGTCATTTTGAAGCACAAGCATTTCCACCTGGACTTAATTGGGCTTATTGAGAAAATTGAGAACAAATTAATTCAATGAGATTGGGTTCTGGTGGAACATTTTAGTCCCTGGGAATTGTCCAATTCATAAAATGATGGACCATTTGCATCATAAAAGCTAACTATACTAAGAGGTTGTGGGATATTGAACGCTTTAGTGAATTATTTATTTTATGTAGGATGCAGTACAAGGGGAAGTTGCATACAACAGTATTTACAATTTCTTTCACTTTTCTCCACCCAGCCAGGCCAACAAGGCTACTTATACACTGTGGTTTCTAACTTACAAGATGCTGTCTTTTGCTTGTGTAATGCTAGTACAATCATGAAATGTTAAGTTCTGCCCTTTTCTATCTTATTGCAATCCTAACTGGCTGATTTTCACCCTCCCTCTTTTTCCTTTTCTACTACTGATTCTGGAATTACAGAAAGTATATTTCCTGTAATTTCAAGGAAACTTTTCTAAGACATTTAGCATTTGCTTTTCCATCTGGATAACATTATCTGCTCCATCTCCATGAATTACACACTACTTGAACAATTGCTCTTTCCAATCAGTTTTTAGAGTTGTAAGGAGAAAACGCTCCATGTTATAAAGTGCTAGATAACAAAAAAGCAAAGAAACCCAGACAGGTCCTTCCCCCTTCACATCTCCTGTGTCAGCAGAGGACAAAGAGCTTCACCTCATTAATGTTTACGCTTGTTTTCTCAATAAACATGCCCCTGCTTAGATACAACATTGCAGCCCAGGAAACAACTTGACACAAGGAGAGCATCACACCTGGAACCAATGGTCCTTTGTTTTAGGGCAGAGGGGTAAACAGGACAGCCACCTGCACCTGGCAGCTTACCAGCTCTTCCAGGCTTTGAGACACTCACTGGGGACTCCTGCTACACATCATGGTAAAAACTATGGCCAGCTGAGCTCCCAGAGCCCCTGCTAAACATCTGGGGCAATTTATAATATAATATTAAGTATTGGATTAAGATCCCCATGTCAATTACTGCAGGAGCAGTCTCTGCAAGGCTAAATAGTATTTCTGAAGAAAACAACTAAAATCAGTGACACCAGTAGCAAATGTGTCTCTGATATGCTGGAGTAACACTCACGCATCTCCTGCAACAGACTGAGCAGGATCCTGCCCCTCCTGGCTTTACTGTCCCAAAAGGGTCTTCTCCAGAATAAATCCCAGCTATACTGTGAGTCAAACTCTTCCCGATTTCAGGTGGTGAAAGCAAACTGGGAGCACAGACCCATTCTGCTGCTTACCACCACTCTTCGGCAAGGGCTGCAGTCCCTCTGACACAGGCTGTACCTCCGTGAGAACAAGGACTTCTTGAGGATACGATGACACACACCTAAACACTGTTTTTCCAGATGTAAAATATATGCAGGTATTTCCGTGTTCTGGAAGGTTTTAGTAACATGCATTTTAAGAAATAAATTTGTAAATCTCATCTAACCTGACCATCTTTACAGTTATTAACAGTGAATCTATTTTTTAAAAATTCATTATCGCATTTTATTTGTTCCTACTAACCTAACAGCACCTGTTCTATATTAAACTACGAATGACTGCTCCCTGGATCAGAAGTTTAGCATTGCCCAATATACATACCATTGTATATATATTATATATATACACTATTGTCTATGGTATTCACGTTACCTCTTTGAGAGCTGGTATTTGCCAGTGGTTTGAAAGAATCCCTTCTAAATCTGTTGCCACTAGTCTTGCAACAGTAGATTGTACTCACCACTCAGGTTGCATTTCTGTGATTACTTTAAGAAAGAGGATTATTTCCACCGAATCCTACTTACTCCCCAGGTGCCGAACGCTTGGGACATATTTCTTTTGGTCCTACCAACTCAATCCACAGTTGTCCCTGATTGTGTGCCCATATCTACTACCAGATGAGAAAATGGAAAGAAACTTTTTAATGAGCTGCTGTCATCTTCTTCAGTAGAGCTGGAGATTTCAGGCGTATTATCCCTTCAACTTCTTATGATTGTTCCTTTGTGAAAGTTGAAGAGTTGTATTTTTGGAAATATTCACTGGCCCCATGCCTTACATTTTGGCTTGCCTTATATTTGCAGATGGCTCTTGCAGCAAACAGTTTGGTATTAACTTTCATGCTATGAATTCTAAATTCCATCTTGAATTTCATTTTAAGATGCAGGTTACCATAGAAAATATTTTGAGTGGACAGGAGTGGTCATGACTTGGTGCTCATGTTGACACTAGCCCAGAGCAGTGCACCACTTCCAGGGGAGACGGCTTTTCCAGGCTTCCCCTTCCTCGACATCATCTCCCCAGCTACACCTTCCCAAATGCAAAACAGCCAAACTGAAGCAAAGAGCTCAGGTTCAGCTCTAGAGAGCTCAACACAGTTTGCTGCACGAGGCTGTGCCTCCCCCTGTCCCCTGGACATTATTTGATACATCCTGGGATTTCAACCATGTATGCAGAGAAAAACCCCACAGAACATAACTTAGGCTGCGGTTTCACAGGCAGTTCAAGTCAATATAAAGTTGCACTGATGCTGAAAGCAGAGGTCCGAGCCTCACGTTACTCACGTACTCCTGCCCTCACTCGTGCTTTTGTTCTACAGCCACAAGGCCATGGGATGAGTCCAGATCAGAGCACTAATCTAGTAGAAAACAAATTCCTGTCTTTTTAGAGTTAGTGTTCATTTGGATTGGCAAATCGCTGCATTCCTCATCTAATCTGACCTTTAAAAAAAGTATTTGTTAACACTGAATTCATCTCCTAAGATTTACAGCAGGCTGTTCAGCCCTCTTAACACAACAGCAGCACCCTGTATCGAACCCTCCCTGTTTATGCTGCTGTGCCACTTCTGCAACACAGCCAAATGGCATCCAACACAAGAAACAATTTGCCCTCATCCAGGTGCGGGCACATGACAGGCAAGGGCTCTGCTGCCCCAGAAGGAGATACCTGGGCCTTCCCTTTGATGCACATCCCCACCACACTGCCGGGCAGCAGCGAGGCATCACACCAGCTCACAGACCCTTCCAGGGTGAGCAGCTGGAGGGGCCGAATTCCTCTTCTCCCTTGCCCATGCTGGCTCATCCATGGGAAGTGTAAACCACCACCCAGTGTCATTAGCTGGATTACGGCCTCTACTAAGAAGAGGAAGTCCAATTTCAGATTTGACAGTATTTAGGAGATTCAGAGCTACACGTGCACACACACACACACACACACACACCCCCCCAGCCAGCAAGAGCTACAAGACCACTGCAGGGGCCAGAGCTACCTACCATCCACAGCCAGCAAAGCTGGAATTTTAAAGCAATTAAAAATTAGGGTGAAAAACAGTCATCCATGGAAGAGTCAGAAGATTCATATATGTGGATACAAGAAAGCTTAATAATCACAAAAGCCAGTTGTTGGTGCTCCTCTGCAATGAGGGAATGGTTTTCACACTGCTATTCAGCTCCCTCTGCATACAGTACAGGGAAACCTTTTCCAACATTTAGGTGCCGTTGAAGGCTAATCAAGATCTCACAAGTTACCAGGCCTCTTACTGTTATTGAATTTCCCTCCCTTTCTTATCTTGAGTAGCTATTATGATTCCAGGTATTCAAGTGAATGTCATTCAGAAAAGATAAGGTAATCATCCGTTGATATAGGACCCTTGTATTTAGATTTCAGCATATCCAGCTCCCAGTTTATGTTATTAACCATGGTAGAAAAAAAGGGAATTTAAATTACCCTGTATTTCCTTCTCAGATGGTGTACAGAACAGAAATTACTCAGCAGATGTCATCTATCCCTCTTCAGCAACAGAGAGGAGATTTGTCAGGGTCATTTTGCCTGCTTTCCTCAGGAATGCAAATTTTGGGGGCGTTCACCCCAAAATGCCTCCATTAACACATCCATTATACCTCTTTGAAAGAAGAGATGAAATTACTTGTATTTGTTTGACTAAGCTTTGAGGCAAAAAATTCTTTTTAGAGACAAGGTCCTCTAGACCTCAAGGGAGGAATCTCATTCCTCCACCCTCCCCTCCAATATTAAATTCTTAATATTAATAAAGGAATTAGACCTACAGATCAATGTCCTTCAGTACATATGCTGCAAAAATTACACAACCTGCTAAATCTATGCCAGCTGATAACAAGCGTTTCCTTTCACATTCAGAACTTCTCAGAAGATGCCGAGCTTTGCCACGCAACTATTATTTGATTTCCAGTAAACCAGACAAAATCACTATTCAGGGATACATTCACATTAATCAAGCCCTATCTTGAGCTGAGCCTTCCCTTAAATGTTGGTATCCTTTCAAATGGCACAAGAAATACTCAAGGTCCACGTGAGACATTTATAATCACCAATATAGAAAAGCAGTCTTAAAATGGGCAGATCAAGAATTTCCCAAAGAACGGTGGAGGAAACAATGTTTCTTCAAACTGAGCAAAACCCACACAGGAGGGGTAAGCCAATCTAGCAGCTTGGCTGGGGGATCCCTTGTCCTCCATCCCGTCACTCTTGCCTCCTCTCCGGGATGCGGGGCTCTACCTCCCCCTCCTCCCTTCCGCCAGCTCTGAAACTCATCAGACTCCTCACTGACCCGCTTCAACTCTATGCCAGCAGAAAACATCTTTTTTTTTCCTTTCTGCCTGGTTAATAAAATGCATCAGCCCCCAGGCAGATGTGGCGAGTGCCAGAGCTGGCTGGGATCAAGTGGACCTTCTGGTGGCAGTGGACCAAGCGCCCACCCCCAGCCACGTCGTGCAAGCTGTGAGCAGGGTGCCGGGGTGCTCTGCCGGATCAGCGACCCGAACCGGCGCAGGGAGTGGGTCAGAAAGGGCTGGGGACGAGCAGAGCGGAGAAACTGCTCTCTTCTGGTGGAGGCAACTTGCTACATCACCTCAAGTGTATAATTTTTACCCCAAGCCTCCACTTACTTCTTTAGCAGATGAGCACTTGCAGATCTGGCTGTGGTCACTTGAGATATTCCTGCCCCTCCCGGGGCAGGTACCAACCAGCTGCAGGGTTGGCAGAAGGGACGATGTAACTGTACTTCAGATGCAACAAAGTGAGAAGCCCAGTACCTTCTCCTTAAACCACTGAGGAACCGAGTTTAAGCTGAAGGGTCAGAAACTGAAGTTTCAATTTCCAGAGCTAATGTGCTGCCAAGGTCTGTAGGCTCATCAGGCAAAACCTGAAATGTCCTATCTTATCAATGACAGAGCAACACCACCTGCAGCTCCATCAAGTAAGCTTCACACTCAAGGTCAGCAAGAAAAGACAGACCACACAATTAAAAATATATAGTACAAGTCCCTTAGCTTTAACGCTATCTAGCAAAATGAAAAAATTAAAGTACATCCCGATCACAAACAAAAATGAAATCTTGGGCCATCTTTGAAAATGAGGTTGTCAGATGCACCCTTTTTAAAAAAAAATTCCAAGCTGCACACCTAATTGGGATGGGATGGGGGCAGAAAACAGGAGGAGGGCAGTAATTTCTTTTTCAAAGTAATGTAAGAGTTGCATTGGACACTCAAATGATATTCTGGAAAAGGGCTCATCCCTTGCCTATGTATTTAACCACTGAGGTATTGGTTTGCTATGTTCTACATTCAACAACACAGCAGAGAGAGGAGCCAGCAGCCTACCAGCTCCTCCGGTGGCAATGTGCCCTCTTCCACAAGTGACACAGACTGTGCTGTAATTCCAGCTTCTACACTTGAACCAGGGGTTAATCTGGGGGTACAGCGAAATCAGCTCGTGCTTCAACCATGACGCACTAAGCGAAGAGCAGCATTCCTGTTTGTATTTTCGGTGGTGTGCAATCTGTTCAGCTGTGTGCTGAACCGGGTTTAATTTCTGTATTAACTTGGGCCAGGCAGCAAACCCCAAAGCGCAGAGAAAGCAAAAGCACCAGAGTTACAGCACACCCGCTCTACCTGAAGAAGGAAAACTGAGAAAACCTGAACAAATAAAAAGCCCGCAAGAAACTTGAGAGGACTAGGGAGTAAATATCAAAACTGCTGATTCGATACATTTGAAAACCCCCTAATGATCATCCCAAGCCACATTAAATCAATTCCTATTTCAAGATCTATACCATTACACCTACTTCTTCTTTGCCATGGTATCTTTCAGATTATCAGCCGGAGCAAGCATACAAGACTCAGTCCTAAGCAATTAGTAAAATCCCCACATTCCAGCTCCTCAAAGTCATTTTAAGTGCCCCAACTGTTAAGAGAACTACCACATCTCTAACGGGCAGTAGCAGAGACCTCAGGGTTCCTTCCCAACCGAAAGCTCTTGAAGAAAAACAGCTTCTTTTTATGCAGAATTTATCGATTTATTGCAAGATATCAGGAAATTTCTGAATGGTCTGACCAGCTTTACATACTTCGCTGAATTTTGAAATGAAAGCAAAGGAACATTTGCTTAAATCAACAACATAAGTCACCGGTTTAAAGGTTAACACTTGATTGTGCAGCACAAGAAACAGACACTTATCTTCCCAGTTCAAGGACTTCTGTTTTTCTGAACAGCAGCACGTAGCACTGCAACAGATTGTTTCGCAGTACGTTTTTGCAGAGATACAAACAAAACAGGGTGCAGGACAGACAGCCTCAGAGCATCGCTCACTTGGAGCAGGGCAGCGGGTGGCTCGGGCCCTGTTCCCCCCATGTACTGGCACGCCACTAGCCCCCCAAGAGACACTCGTAGGCTGTCACCCATCCCGTCCCGGCAGTCTTTTCAACACAAAAAACACTGGCATTGACACCAGTGCAGTTGTACTTCACGTGGGGCAGCTGCTGTAAAGCTTCCAGAGCTCTTCTTCCAGCCAGGAGACACGAAAGCCAGCCCCGGCACCCTCAGCGAGATCCTGTTCAACCAACAGAAAACCGCAGGGAAGATGAAAGTACTGCACTGATGGCATACAGCTGTCCTTGATAAGTGAAATACAGCAATAAGTAAGGTCCTAATCTACTGTGGCAAGAAAACGGGAGGTGCAGGGGAAGAGGTGGGCAAGGGAGAGAAGCAAAAAACATACCTAGGGAAGAAGGAAAATCTGAAACTGAGAGACATGCACTCCTCATCAATGCAGTTTGACAATTAAATTTCAAAATCCCAGGAGTTAAGACATCAGCTTAGACACCAGTCAAACCAACAGCTACTCTCTGTTCCTGCAAAACACTGGCAAACGCCTCCTCCTTGCAGCCACGGTCTCTGTACCAGCGATGCCTGGGGAAGGACCTGCCGGTGCTCGGTGCTACTGTGCAGGCAGCACCAAAATGAAGTTTCCTCAGAAATTAGTTTGGGAATCAAAGGGAGCAATTCTGAGCCAAAATGTCAGACTCTAAAAAAAGAGTGACTGCTATAGCTGGGCTGCGTTGTCATACATTGCTTATGTTTGTTTTAATTTTAAACTGAAGAGTCAGTCCAAGGTTTGTTACACAAACATATGGCACCGGTATTGCATTCTACCTTGTATTTATAGAAAGTACTGTGGCGGTCCAGGCAGCACAGAGATGCCATAATGTTAACAACATTTATTATTAGTATGACAAAAGAACAAAAATAAGCCGCTAGAAATCATGACTTTAAGGGACTGATTGGAATAAGGGACCGAACTGTGGAGTTATTAACCAAAATTCCTCCAGTATTAACAAACACACGGTCCCCAGGCCGCCAAGTATTTTGTTATGTAAATATACTCTCAGAAAGGTAATTTGTTTAATACCCAAGCCCTGAAAACTGATTAACACATTTAATGCTAGCCTGATTAACACCAATATGCCCTCAGCTGGCTGATGGGAGCGTTGAGGCAGAAGTCCGCATTCCTGTGAGCGAAGAGGAACACAAAGCTTTTGGGACAAAGGGTGAACCTTAATTATGCCTGTTTATTACCCAAACTGCCATTTCCTCCTTACCCCAAACAAGCTGGGAAGGCTAATGGCACACTCGTATATCCCCATATGCGATGCAACTGATAAGTACCATTCCTAGATTTTTCCACTCCAGCTGTTAAGCTACAAGCAGCAAAGGTTTGATTCTTCACCCTCTTTTTAGAAAAAGAAATAGGAGGGAAAAAAGAAAAAAAAAAAAAAAAAAAAAGGAGGATACAGTACACTGCTAACACTAATACTCCCAAACTTCTGGAAGCGTTTTATTAGCTTTGGCCGCTGACCAGTGACTGCTGCAGGAGTGGACTGGAGCTGCGGTGCAAACTGGTTAATCGCTAGCTAGACATATTTGTGACTGGGGGGTGGGGGTGGTGTTCAGCAAGAAATACTTGCTGCGTGGCAGACAGGGCTTCAACAGTTTGAAGGGTTACTTTTCTTTTTTTTTTTTTTTTCCAAAAAAATTTTATTGGGAGAACTACAAAACATTTACAGTACAAAGTTTACAGTCTCACACAATTTGTAGTGAACTGACTCCCGAAAAATATATTACAACTCAAGTTGACTTATCCTTTAGTTACATTCAAAACATACTTCTGTTAAAGTAGTCCAAAAGAGTACATAGTGCTCAATCTGTACCTATGTACAAACAAAACTAAGCTACTGCTCATTCATCCACCGTCCAGGAAAGTTCTGGAAAACTCCCGACTTTCTACATATGGAAAAAAAAAATTACAACTTTTGGAATTCAATTAAACAAGATATGTTCATGTACTGTATAAAGTTTCAGATCCAAAAATGGCCTCCATTCTTGTAAAATAAAGAGTGGCGAAATTTTGCTGTAGTTAAAACCCATCCCTACATTCAAATTATCTCAAGCATTAAGAAAAATACTTATTTGGTTGAGAGATATTTAAGGCAAGCATGGACCCTCAAAAAGGCACTGTGAGACATAATACTGGGACCCCCAATTATTGCTACATACTTTGAGACTATATCACAGTGTGATTGGTGGAGTTAGGCAACAAAAAATACTTTTTGGTTACTTTAAGTGAGTCTGAATTAGATTTGCCACTTTGAAGTCTGATTGCTAAGTCAGTCTTTGTTTTTTTTGTTGGTTTTTGTTTTTTTCTCATTTGTTTTTCAACTCGGACGGGCTACAACCATTTACATTCTAAAAAAATCCATAGAAATTCCTCAAACTACTTCCACAGCATCGAGACCGATTTCTATAAAGAAACCATGCAATCTTTCAGATTTACGTAAACAAGGAAAGAAATTAATGAAATAAATATTACATACAATCTCTTAAATTAAGAATTTTACTCATTTACAATAAAATAACCAAGTGAAGTTACAAAAAGGCATATATTACTGTGAAAAGAACACACTCCACATTTCGCCGATTAATAATGGCAATCATAATTTAAACATAATAAAAGAATATATATCTATTGCTTTTCATCATACCCGATAAATACAGTATGAACAAATTACCAATGTATACTTTTCACAAGATAATAAATAAGTTAAATAGTTTCATATTGAGTTGTGTGCAGTGACTCATTCATGCAATCAACTCAAACAGCTAAAAAAAAATTAAAAAAAATCAGCAGTTATTCTCCAACAATTACAAACTAAACTCCGTTGAGTGCTTCCAAATAAAGCAACAACAAAAAAAATTGTTCTAAGCCAAACATCCACTAAGTGGTGGCAATGGAACCAATATTAAACTTTGGAATGAAGGTTTTAGCATTTGTTATAATAATAATATATAGATATATAAAAAAGAAGGTTGTTATCAAGGCATATTCTCGGCAGGATGTTGGATTTTTCTTTTTTTTTTTTTTAATAAAAAAAAGCTTATAGGTTTAGTACGTTCTGTGTTTTTATTTGAACTGGATTGAAAGACAAAACTAGTTTGTAACTTTTTTTCTGTGTGTCTGAAGGTTTGGAGGAGCTGGACAGGCAGGACTCGCACTCCCCGGATTGTTTGTTGCTTTCTGGTGGTGTCTTTTCTAATGCTCGCTCTTTTTTTTTTTTTTTTTTTGGAACACAGATGGAATGGCTGCTGCTGGTGCATATCATAACTTGTCTCCAAAGAACAACAACAACAAAAAAACCCCAAAACAAAAATCCCCTTCTTCCAAGGTCTCTCTATAAAAATAGGTTTGTTCAGTTCGTGTCATTTGCCCTTTTACAAAATGGTTTTTTTGCTTTGTTCAGCTCTCGGTGTACATATAGATAGATGTATGTATAAAAAAAAAAAAGAAGAAGGAGGAGAAAAGGATTCACTTTCTTCGCTCGGTAACTTACTTGCTCGGCAGCCGCAGGGCCGGGCGGCGGCAGCCCGCCCCCCCGGCCCCCCTAGTCGTCGGAGATGGAGAGGCGGCTGAAGATGGGCAGGCGGCGGCCCGAGTCCAGGCTGGGCGACTCGGAGCCGCTGAGGGAGCCGGAGCTGAGGGAGCCGCTCAGGTAGCTCTCCCGGTCGGAGAGGGAGTCCGGGGGGCTGGGCGGCGCGTCGAAGACGGGCGACTCGGAGAGGCGGCGGAGGGGCTGGAAGCTGAAGGGCGGCGAGGCGGGGGGCGGCGGGCACCCCCCGCCGGGCGGCGGCGGCGGCTGCTGCTGGCAGCGGTAGTAGGCGGCGGCGGCGGCGGCCGCGGCGGCGGCGGCGGCGAAGTTCTGGGTGTGGAGGGCGAGCGGGGCGATGAGGCTGCCCAGCTCCTGCCCCGAGAAGGCGAAGGCGTTGTTGGCGCAGGGCGGCGAGAGCAGCTCCTCGCAGTAGGAGGCGGAGGCGGGCGGCGGCGGCGTGCGCGACCCGCCCGGGCTCTCCAGCAGGGCGGCGTCCAGGCGGCCGCCGGGCGGCGGCGGCGGCGGCGGGGCGGCGCCGTGGGGGTGCGGGTGGTGGTGGTGGTGGTGGTGGGCGGAGAAGCCGGAGAAGCTCAGGCTGTGGTGCAGCTTGGGCCGCTCGCCGCCGCGCGGGTGCCCGAAGCCGCCGCCGCCCAGCGGGTGGTCGCGGGGGGCGAAGGCGCGGAGATCGCCGGTGCTGCCGGCGGGGTGCGGGGGCGGGTGGTGCGGGTGGTGGTGCGGCCCCGCGGCGGCGGCGGCGGCGGGGGGGGCGGCGGCCGTGCCCCCGCCGGGCGCCGGGCGGCGCTCGTCGGCGTTGTGGATGAAGTGGCAGCGCGGGCCGTAGGGGCAGAAGCCGATGGTGTGGAAGGTGCGGCAGAGCTCGGTCTTGTACTTGGGGTGGCGGGTGAGGCTCCGCAGCTCGTGGAAGCCGTGGGCGAACTGGCACTTCTCGCCGTACTTGCAGGCGCCGCTCTCCTCGAAGGGGCGGCACAGCTCCGTCTTGTAGCGCGTCGAGTTGATGGGGGCCCCGCCGCCGCCGCCGCCGGAGCCGCCCCCCTTGCCGGCCGCCGCCGCCTGCTGCTGCTGCTGCTGCTGGAGCTGCTGCATGAGGTGCTGGCTGCGCTCGCCGTTCTCGCTGAAGGAGCGGTCCCGGAACTTGTTCTCCTTGTTGAGCAGGGCCGTGGGGCTGCTGCTGCCGCCGCCGCCGCCGGAGCCCGTCTCCTTCAGGCTGCCGAACGAGGAGGAGGAGGAGGAGGAGGAAGAGGAGGAGGAGGAGGAGGTGGAGGAAGAGCTGGAGCCAGTGGGGCTGGGGAACTTGGAGCCGCCGGCCAGCGCCGGCAGGTTGCTGGTCGAGTGCCGCCGCAGGAAGCCCGGCGCGAAGCTGGAGCTGGGGGGCGTCACCGGGGTCCCCACGGCCTTCTTGTCCAGCATGCTGCTGAGGTTGGTCAGGGACTTCTCCGTCTGCCGGGGCGGGGGGAGGGAAGGGAAGGGAGGGGAGGCAGGGAGGGGGCGGGGGAGACAAGGAGCGGGAGAGAGAGAGAGGGTGTTGCAGGGTGACCGCCAGCCCGCCGCCGCGGCTCCCGCGGGCGGCCAGCGCCCCCCCTCCGCGGCCCCGCCGGCGCACCGCGGGGGTCGGGGCGGGAGAGTCGCGCCGCCCGGCCGGCCCCGAAAGCGGGTGGGCTGCAGGCGCCGGGGCGAGCGAAGCCCCCTCGCGGGCTGGGCCGCGTGCGCAACTTCGCGAAGTTCCTCTCGGCAGCGCGACGCTGGCGGGCGAGCGCCTGCAGGGCAGCTCGGCGCCTCCGCAACTTCGGAACAAACCCACCCCGAGAGGCCCCGTGGCGAGGGGGGCAGCGCGCCTCTCCGAGGCTCGCAGCCTTGCATCAGCCGCCTCGCGGCAGGACCCGCGCTGCTTTAACCCGGCCAGCTGTCAGGCGGCGACCCGCCCGCAGAGCCCGCCGCAACGCCCCGTCCCGGGCGGGCGCGGGCCGCCCGCCCCGCCGGGATCCGTCCCCCGGCCCGAGCAGCCCGGAGCGCCGTCCCGCAAACGGCGGCACCGGCCCGGCGCCGGCAGCCCGGGCCGCGCCTGGGGAAGCGCGCTCCTCCCTACCTTGCACAAGAAGTCAATGTCGTAGAAGGCAGATAAAAGCGTCGTCGACATTTCTAGATCCTGTAATGGTCGGAAATACAGGAAGGACCGAAAGATCCCGCTCTCCTCGGAGGGTTTGGAAAAGCCACGACTAGATAGGAGGGGGCCGTCTGCTTGAGATCCGAAATGGTCCCGTCTCCTTCCCGGCGGGGCGGGCGGGACGGCGGGTGCCGGGCCGAGGCGGCGACGGCGGCTGCACAGCAGCGGGCGAACTGCGGGAACTCCGCGGCGCCCCGCGCCGCCCCCATATAAACGCGGCCGCCGCGGCCCGCGGGGGCGGCGCCCCGCTCCGCCCGCCCCGCTCCGCCCGACGGGCCCGCCCCGGCCCGCCTCGACCGGTCCCAAGTTTTGCAGAGGGGCCGGCAGCGGCGGGACGGGCTGGGAGTTGGGGGGCGGTAGCCCCGCCGTGCCGCCCGCCGTCAACCTCCGGTACCCCCGAGCCGGGTGCGCCCGCGGACGGGACGCAGGGGAGGGGAGCGGGGCGGGGGCCGCTCCCGGCGCGGAACCCGCCGAGGCGGATCAGGACGGCGCCTTGCGGGCTCGGCCCCTGCGAAGCGCCCTTCTTCGCACCCCCCTCCGAGCGCCCGGCGCCCCCGCGGCTGCGGCGGCCCCAGCCCCCCTGAGCGGCCCGGGAACTGCCCGCGCAGCCGCCGGGCGGCCTCCGCGGGCGGGTGGCGGCTGCCACCGAGCGGAGGCGGGTGCGCAGTGCCGTGGGAGAGGCGCGGCAGCGCCGGGGTCACCTCTTCCTCCCGCCCCACCGAAAATAAACTTTTGCCACGTAATTGGTTTGACACAAAGGTCGGGCCCGCGCTGCCCCGGTGCGACCGGCGGGACGGCGGCTGGGGACGCGCGGCGCGCCCCGCCGCTTCTCTCCTCTTTTGAGGAGTTCGGGGTTTGGGGGGCGGGGGGTTGGGGTTTTTTTCTTTTTTTTTCTGCTTGGATTTCGGGGGACGTTGGCGGGCGGGCGCGGAGGCGAGGCGGCGTTAACACTGCACCGGCCGGGCTGATAACGCGACCCCCTCCCGCCCCGCACCCCTCCGTCGCTCACCCCCTACGCAGCTCGCCCCCGCCGCGCCCCGGCAGCCGCTAAGGTCTTGAGAGCCGCCGGGCTGCGTCAGCCTCTCGCCGAGGCCCCCGCCCGCCGCCCCGGGAGCCGTCCCGCCGGGCTCCTCCTCCCCCCCCCCCCCCCCCCGCCGCCGCCGGGACGAGGGCGACAGCAGCGGCAGGTCCCTGCCGGCGGGGCTCCTTCCCCGGGCCGGGAGCAGGCTGCCGTTCAAGGCGGGCCCGGAGCCGCCGTGCAAAACACCCCCGCCCCACCCCCCGCTCCGATAAGGCTGCGCAAACACGACGTGGGAAAGGCGGCGGAGGCAGCGGCTCCGCACCCCCCGTCCCCTCCCGCGTTTGCTCAGCCCCGGGACAAATGGGAAGGGGAAAATGGACGGACGTGTAAAGTTTTATTGCTGCTGAAGCCAGCAGAGGCGTTTGATCCTCTTTCGCTTCCGAGGCGGGATGTCAGGCCCTGGAAACCCAAGGGTGCAAATCTGACCACGTCAGCAGGAACCCTGCACTTTGAAAACACATTTGCAAAGGAAAGCAACTTGGGCGGGGGGGTAATGGAGTACTTCGCGTTGGGTTTTCACACTCGCGGCCCCCCTGCCGCCATGGGGCTCTCGCTCCCATTTGGTTCCTCCCCTCCTCCTCCTCCTCCTCCTTCTCCCCCCGCGAGGCTGCGGGGGGGCAGGAGGCGGGACCCGCCGGGCGCACCCCCGCCAGCCCGGCCCCGGCTGCTGCACGCCGCCGGGCACCGCCGCTAAGCCCTCGCCCAGGGAGGAAGACGCCTGGCCTGCGGCGTTAGGCCTGGGTTTAGCGACAGAGGTCGAAGCAACGCCCGGGAAAGAGGAGGGGATAAAGGGCCCGACCCTCGCTTCGTGCCCTCCGCCGGCACTGCCCTTAGGCCAGTCCTCCGCTCGGCGGGCGCTTCTGGAAGCGGCGGCGCAGCGCCCCGGTTCCAGCCCGCCCCGGCTGCGAGGCCGCACGGCGGGGCGGGAGGCGGCTGCGCGGGGATCTGCCACCCCCTAGTGCCCGCGCCCGCCGGGAGCCCGTTCTGCTTCCCCAGGAGTTTCCCAAACAGAATTGAAACGCCTCCTACCTTTCCCTGCTCCAGCCCCGCGGAAGGGTTACAGCTCCCGACCGAGCGAGGAGGGACTGCGCCTCGAACGGGAGCCACCTGAAAGCGGGCGGAAGGCGGCTGCCCGGCGGGACGGGCGCCTTCTCCCGTCACCTCCTCCCCGGCCCCCTCGGACTCGCCCAGACCAAACTCTTCCTTCTCCCCACCGCCTCTGTGATGAAAGCATCACCTTCAGAGCGGATCCTGCCCGCTAGTGAACCGCGCACACGGTTTACGGTGATGATCATGCAAGGAGCAATGTGTCATCGCCAGTTGGAGGAATACTTTGATAAATTGACTTTGATCAAACACCTGGCAGATAAGTACTCCGGTGTAAGATTTTGGTAACCGTCTTCTGCAATTGCTGCTTAGGGTTTAAAGGTTCTTGATTGAGTAGTTATACAGTAACTCAAGTCACCAGCAGTGTGTGGTGAAACGTATGTGTGCCGATACAATTTTTTTTTATTTGCTCTCTATAAACTGAGGTGGGATGACACAGGTTTCAGTTGCATTTTAAAACCATGATAAGGAAGACCGAGCTTTCAAGCTATTTGGCTTACCGATTAACCAAGTCCTCAAGGCTTCATAAAGTTTTATGGTCACTGTGGATCTACTGCTGTGCTGTTACCTGTCTGCGTTTATCCATTTGTTGATACCGAATATATATGCATGTACATGTAAAATTCTACCCAATAAAACAAAAAGCCAATGTTACTAGATAGTCTTATGCTAACCACTGACGTGAGCAAGGTCAGACAACCATACCGTACTTTTGATCCTATACAAAGCTCTGTTTTCTACTATAAAAGCTGTTGCTACACTAGTTCAAAAATGTTGGAAAAGGTGTGGCAAAACCAGTAGCTGTTAATTAATTGTGCAGGTCTTGACTATTTTTAAGAGTGGCTTCCAGACATAATGTGGGCTGTTCTTCCCCCAGGAGCTCAAAACAGATGCAAACTAATTTTTAGCCTAACTTGGAGTGTGGCTTCTTAAGTTGGATAGAGTGCATTCTGTGAAACGTCTTTTCATCTCGGATTCCAACATTTCCCTTTTGCCCATGGAAGCCTCAAGTTTCATTGTAAATTACTTACATAAGTAACCTGAAAACTTACAGAACGTGCTTAAACTTTTGTTCCTAAATTACCGTTTCTTTAGTAGCGACTTCTGCAGTTTTCAGATGTCCACTAAACCTCATTCGGAAGCTCATCTTGATTTACAGCAAATTCTACTTAAACTCAAGAAGCGGGAAGCAATCGGCTATCAGGCACTGCAGCTCCCAGCTAGGGCAAGTGGTGCAGGCCCACGCCTTGCCCTGGCAAGGCCAAGCCAGACCCCGGCACTTGCGGGGCCTGAGCCCGGGCTGGGCGCGTGGCTGTGTAGGGCGGTACTGCAGCGCCACCTGCTGGGCGCAAGTCGCAGCGCTCCCTGTTGCCGCACTGGCCGTGGGAGAACTGCTTATTACCTGTATCATCATCATCATCATCGAGATTTACGACTAAACTGTGCTAATATACAATTACGCGAAGAGACTGAAAGCAAACAGTCGTTTATTGGACGTGTTACTCTTCCAAGGAGATGGAAATAACGACGTATACCGACGTACAGCTTTGTTTTGGGTGTGCCCAGCTACGCTACAGCCAAATGTAAGGTCACAGCCCTTGGCTAGAGGAACATAACATATCCTTTTAAAATAAATACTTATTTTCGATGTCTCATTTTCATATTGAAACCCAATTTCAGTTCCCAGAAAAATACATCTGCAAAGCACAACAAACATTTTTGTGTCGCAGGCAGTGACGCCATTGAGCACTCGGTACGGTCCCTGCAGCTGCCTCACCTGAGCGCCGGTGACAACATCTCCGGAAAGTGAGTGCTGCAGGACAAGATCGCTTCTGGTACACTCCCGGGGGCCTCACTCTACTGAGTAGGACCTTACTTTCTGCAACTGCTTGCAGAGCAAGGTGTTCTGAAGTAAAGATGAAACTGTATTGTTCGCAATGGAACAGCTGCTTTGTTTTGAACACAGCGGTCTTCATTTTAGAGGAATTTTATAAAAGTAGTAATTTGATTTACACGAACAAAGAGGCATGCAGAATTCTAACTAATGCTGTTTCCATGTGCAAAACAAGGTTACAACCAAAATGAGAATCCTTGCCTTCCTCCAGAAGAAAATGCAGTAATATTTAAAATGCAGTCTAAAAATTGTCATGGACAAAGAAGCCAAGGTTTGTTTCTTTTCTTTTAGAAACACTTAAAATAAAAAAAAAAAATTAATTTAATAATTACCATTCTATATCTTGAAAGGAGACAAAAAAAAAATCAACTTTTTCTTGGTATTAAAATACAGGAGGTAAAAATGTGGGATAAAACGTAACACAACTACAGGTGGCCTGCACCTGGACGAATGGAAAATATTAGATTTAGCTGCTTTACTTCCTACAGTAGCTATAATAAACCATGCTCAGCTGAATGAAATTAGCAAATGCATTTAAAAGGAACAGTCTCCCACAGCACATCTAACAAAAAAAAAATAATCAGCAGACTTGTATAAAAAATGTGGGTTTAGCCTGAATAATAAAGTTTGTTGCAGGTTTACCAGAGTCATTACAGCAATCCTTTATTCTTTGAACATTGTTAGAATTCAGTCCCCCCGCCCATCCAATAACATGTGCACAGCTCTCTGAGGATGAACTTTTAGTAATTTTCCGGATTTTCATTTTTGCAAGTATCATCAGACTTAAGCAGATTCAGTATTTTAAGGCATACCGATATTCTCTCATTTTGAATAGCCAATCTTGTGAATTCTGCAGTTTTGGAAAATTCTGGAGTCGGAGGTAGCACTCTAAGAAGGTGTCCAACAAGCTGGGCTTGGTCCAGTGCTGTTCTTGATAGTTGATTAAGTTCTCCATGATCTGGTAAAGTTAGATGAGTCATTGATATAAGCTGTAAAAGGTGCTTACTAAGTTGTCTGACAAGAGTCAACTTCTCTGCCCAAAAATTCACTTCCCCTTTATCAAACAGGTAATCATCTTCTTCCTTAACAAAAAAAAACCCACCAAACAACAGTGATTAGAAAATGACTTGTGGTCTTGATAATAATGAGAAAATTATAAAAGATAAACAAGGTAAAAATTCATATGCATAATTTTTTAAAGGTTTGAGAAAACGCAGTAAAAAAAGATTCCTACTTTGCCAAAGAAAAAAATTTTACCTTCAAAAATCAGGCAGTTATGGTATAACTCTTGGGAAACAATGGAAGTAAATAGTAGTCCTAATCCTTAACATGTGCTTGTCTTCCCCTGTGAAAGTGTCTTATATTTCACAGAGACCTCTCTGTAACCAGTATGGTAATTTGCTATATCATGGAGCTTTTTGAGTGGATTAAATGAAATAGGAAAATTTTATCAGTCATTGAAACATCAGAAAGTCATACCTAAACCACAGACTTAAGAAAAGATATATAAAATATTTCATAGGTCATATTAATTGTCAACAAACTCCTCAAAGATGTAGCTACTCCTGCTCCTTCCAGTTTACCTTCCAGCATTATTTTGATTTTCACAGGCTTTTCAAGACAAAGAGAGCACAGTGTATTATACAGCACTAGGTTTTACAGAACCAGCACGACAACGTTTTTCTTTACGTAAATAATCGTTCCGGAGACAGTGACTGATGTGAGTGAGGCTGTTTTGTGTGCTATGCAGAACCAGCCATATAGAAGATGGCACAAAGTTACCAAATATTTAAATGACATCTCTGGAAAAGCCAGCAGTTGGGAGAGCACTGTTCTTGAATGCCAGATGTGCTTGGCACCAACAGCAGCAGTTTAAATTCAAGGCAAGCCATCATCTGCAATGATACTGAACACAATTAGTTACAGCCTCAAAATGTTTCAGTTGACAATGGCTTGTTAAGTAACTCTTGATTTATTTCAGTGTTTGCTTGTTGGTCTCTTAATTTTATGCTGATATTGCCAGGAAACAGACATCAAACTCTATTTTTATTCTAAATACTGTCCATATGATTTTTTTTTTTTAAATTGTAGATCAATTAATACTGGAGTAGTGATCATCAGGCTTCATCAGATGAGATATTTCATTCAATTCCTACCATAAGACTGCAGAAATGTAGCGATCCCAACATGAGATGGCAACTGGTTGTTAAAATTACCAGGGCTGAAGTCTCAGAGTCTCTTTTCAGATCGCTGTCTCCCAGCAGCCACTCCAGCAGGATCGGTACACCGGCACGGATCTCCCCCCACTGCTGAAGCAGCTCACACAGTATGCCAAACGCTAAATCCAAGGCCATCGGAGCATTCACTACCCTAAGTGCAAACTCTGTTGAGAGAAAACATGCGTAACAACATATAGCAAGACCACAAACATTTTCAAATCAGCACAAAAATGATTTCTTGAAAACAGATGCTGAATTTGCACAAACACATTTAGAGTGATGAATTATACTGCAAATAAGTTAGATGAATGTTTACTTCTGTGCCACTTGGGGTCTCTTCTCAATTCCAGAATAATACATGAAGCAACTGAAAATGCTGGTGCGGAATACTTTTTTCCTGCCCATGTAGTGACATTCATTAATTTGGGTTTAAATATACAAAGATGTCTGTTAGAAACAACTCCAGAGACAGTCCTGACACTATTACATGGTGACTATTTTTGCAAAACTGCAGCTATGCCTTAGATCTGATTTGATGTTTTCACTGAACTCAAAACCTACAGCACATTATATGTTTTTAAAGGGCTGGGATGTAAAATGAATCATTATTTGGTGTGCAATCTCTTATTATATATAAAGATATACATATATATATATATATATACACACAGACACGTAAGAGGTCAAGCATGCAAGACAGGCTTAGAGAAGTTGTTAAAGAAGGGAAAGGCAGACACTGTTTACAATACCATCACAAAGCTATATTTATAGAGGTTTTGCTATCATGCCAGAACCGTACACAAAGCCATCATCCACACCATATTTCTTCTCTAAACTTCCCCACTGCTGTCATTTGGGCAGATGCTGTTTTAACTGTGTGGTTCCTAGGGCTGCCCTCAATAACGGAGTACATAAAAATGCCACAAGTCCCATTTGCATGAGAACTCCAACAACTGCGTTCACAGGTACGAGTTTCACCGCTAGTAGCAACATTAATGCAATTTTTCTTTCTTTAATGGGAATGCACGAAGAGGACTGGAGGAGGAGAGCTAATGAACAAGCTCCTGTAAAATCCCTGTTACTGTAAAGTGGATTTTGGCAAAATTCATCCTTGTCCGTAGTCACCAGCAAATGAACAACTGTTCACTGAATGGTCTGTCTTCTAAGTAGTGATATCGTAAGGATATGTCATTCTTGAAAGCTGTCTTTTGCAAGCAGACAACACAGCAGAGCCAGAATTATTTGGTAAAAATCCATACAGACATGGAAGGCAGACCTTACTTTTTGTGTCTGAGTGTATTTAAGTGTTTCTCACAAAGGAAAATGATTATTGACATGAAAGAGGCATAGCAGTGCAGCTGAGACCTGTCCTTCACAAGCCACGTTCAGAGCTGCAACATGGACCTCTCATCTGCACCACCTCCTGAGGCCTCATGCCAGCTGCAGGTTTTCTAGAAATGTACAGTAAAACACCAGGACTAGGCAAATACACGTGCCAACAAGTAAGGAAGTGCAGGAAACAACTAAGGGCAAAACAGACTGATGGGAAGATGGGCACATGGTATTTGACAGACCAGGCAATGTACCGAGGATATTGGGGAGGATGAATTAGTATTTGAGACCATGAGAACAAAGGACCGTAATAAGGAAGGGAGTGAAGGAGAAAGAACAGATGGTCCCTTCTTTATCTTGGAGTTAGATGAGGGTAAATGGAAATCTCCTTGAACAAGCAACAGGAAGACAGGCAGTCAATCTCTTGGTGACACTAATAATGTTACATATGCAGTTTGTCTCTGCTAGACAGTAAAATCAAATGCTCAAATCTGTTTTCTTCATGTCAGGACTTATCACTGTATCAGGACACTCCTCAGCTTTGTCCATGAGGGAGAGCTTGCAGGGGTGCAGTGCAACATTCCCACACCATTTATTTTAGGTATTGGGTTTTTTAGGTATTGTTTTTGCTGACATTTCTTTCTAGGACTTTTTTTTTTTTTTTTTTTTAAACTTCCTTTCTCTTTTGCTGTGCCTGACTTGGTACCAGTCTGATACTCTGAAGAATGGGTATAATGGTTGTCCTCTCTGTTTTGATTTGCTTAGGCTCAGGTAGAAAACACAGTTTCATTCAAGTGCCACGGGGACCTCAGAAATACTCGCAATCCTCAGAGCTCAAAGAATAGAAATGAAAATGGAGCACGGGGTTCTGAGCCTGAAACAAACATTCCAGTTACAAACACAAAACACAACATTTTAAACCCAGCTCTTTTGAATTCTGATCATCCTTCGGAGTTTTACGGATGATTACTGAATGCCTATGATTGTCAATATTTATGTAACATCTCTTGCTTGTGTCACGTTATTTGTATTTGAATATTTAGCAAATTAAGTGACACTGGGAGCTAAAAAAACCAAACATTATTTCCCACTGCTGTCTTCCTGAAGTCAGCTGTTGCTTTGGAGGACTGATTATAAATACAACCACAGATATTTAAAATACCTGCCATTTTCTGGGGCCTTTTTTCCCTTTTAAGATTTAGACTCCTTAAGTATCAATATGGTGATGCTTTCTTTGTGAGTGAGAACACTAGACTATGGGGAAATGCACCAAAACATATATATTGGGGCCTCTAATTCTGTTGTTAGGTGAACATGCTGAAAACTACCAAGAGATAGCAAAACAAGTACTGCTGAGGTACTGCTTAGACTGAACTTGCTTGCTAGCAGTTTTTCAACAGCGTGACACAGCAGAAGAGGCAGTTTGGTGGTCACATAGCACAGCAATCTTGTAGGGAATCCTTGTGTTGCAACAAAGGAAACGGTAAGTTGTTTGTTTTTTTTTTTTCTTTTCCAAAGAAGAGAAGAGAAAAAAAATTCAAGAAAAATATATAAAGGGGGTCTAACACACAGGAAAAACATGAAGACCCTGAACACAGTACTGACCCAAAAGATGCCGACGACCCTTCTGTGAAATGCGACACCATTTAACTGATCAGCCAAACTCATGCATCAGTTCTGACGCTGAGACCAAAGAAAAAGCAACATCACTTTGATAATGCTGAAACTTAGGCTTCAAAAACTGGGGTAAGAGCGTGCCTACCTTGGGCTTTGTGCTAGAGAAGCTAGCACAGCAGCCTCCTGGTACTTGAGGTGTTGACACAGATTCAACAACAGATCAAACTCTGGCAGATGAAGAATTTTCACTTCCACCTGCCCTGCCCTGCCCATCCCACCCCATGCCTCTACTGCAGGGCATCAGGAATGGCTCCGTGGTTTCTGAATTGCTTCCTCAGCTGCCATTACTTACAGAGCACACTGCTTTTAACTGACTTGGATACCAGTTCCCACAAATTTCATGCTAGAATAGGTCAAGATCAGATTTGTGGACTACCATTGCCATGAGGACAACAAAGAGATGGAGCAAGTATCCAAAAAAGGTGTATCAGCTCCCTCAGCTTGGAGTGCTGAAGCAGTACAGATAAATAACAGCAAGCAAAGTTATGTACATACCCATGATTTAATAGATAAAAAATGCTTTCAGAGGGGAAAATGTTCTATTGCTTTGATGACCCTCAGCTCCAAAAGTAACAGCAATGGATGCTGCAAGCACGTAGAGAGTCTTTTAAGATACCCACAAAAGGTGTATGCCTTCTAAAAATATACATATGTGTCTTCAGACATATTAACTGTTTACAAGAACTTCTCCTTACATCATCTTTTGCCTGCAAACCAGGGCTGATTTTCAAGAAGCCACATATTACACATAATGCTGTGTTCATGACTCACGCTATGACTTCACAAAGTGGTCTGAGCAAGCTGGAAGTTCACCAGGGGCAAAAAGGGCAGGTGGCTCTCCTCTCCCTCCAGCCCCCTTGGGCCATGGGCTCCTGATGCTGACCTCCAGCCAGCTCAGGTACTCTGCTGATCACCTGGTAAATTAATGCTCAGAATAGCAGAATACAAATTTGGCAGGCAACGTGGTGTGTGGGTTGTTCTGCTCGGCTGGCAGGCTGGACTGGTTATCCTGCAGTCAGAATTGGTACACCTGGGAGCTGCAGAAGGGAAGATCACAGGGCAGTGGGGACAAGGAAAGGGGCCCAAGGGAGAGCGAGACCTCCCCGTTCAGCAAGCTGTTAGCTCAGGTCAGCTATAATCCGAAACTTCCCCACCAGAGTCATGTAAACAAAACAGTAACAGAGATGATTCAAAGGCCTGAGTATTTATAGCCTTTCATAATGTAACTAACTATTTAAAGTAACTGAATAAAAACTTTGAAACGACAGATTTCTAGAAGCTGCTCACAGCTGATTACTGCCACAGGAACTAAACCAGCGGAAATGGAACCTGAAGGCACAGCTATTACCAAACACTGAAAATACAGTAGTGATCCTACCACAACAGTTCTACAGACTATCAAAACTGTGTTAAAATGATCAGTTTTTAAGATTCTAAAACATGTATATGTTCTAACATGCAAAAACATCACAAGCAAGATAAGCATCTTGCTAAATAAGCCACTACAGGGGCTGAAATATAAAAAATTCTCTATGCCTTAAACAAGCAGTTACAAGCAGAAGAATTACTACTACTCCTTGAAATGAAAAACAAAAGATAAGAATCAGGTACTACATGCTTTTTTCATTTTGAGGAATTGAATTTTCATAAAGGGAGAGGGGTTAAGTACTGCAATGTTTTAGTCTTTGTGAATCCACCCACATAAAAATTAGACCTCCCACATACACATTCATATACTCCAAAAGCTTTGATCATGCCAGATGTAAATATTTCTTTTAGTAGCCTATTTCGTGTCCTCCAACTATACAATTGTTCTCTGTTAAAGCCTTGGTGACATTATGGGGAACTGGAAGGATGTGTTAAGAGCATATACACAGATTGTAAGGACAACTGTGATAAAATACAGGCAAAACAGAAAAGCAGAACATATTCCTTGCCTAACAAAAGCATTTTGTAATTGGTTTTACACTGGATATTGTTAACTAAAGTTAATTTTAGATCAAAGAATAATGCAATTTTTGTAAATGTATACTGTGTTCAGAACAAACATAAAGAGAAGTAAAACCGCAAGGAAGCTTAGTGTAACAGTCCTGAGAGAAAGCCTCACAGTGTACTAACAGCAAGGGTATTTTCAAAGAAAACATATAGGGTAATTTCTCCAACTGAAATTACAGGAAATATTTTAGATAGACCAGGTATACTCTAAATTGGTAAAATATTTTTTACTTTTTTGCACAAAGTGCTGCCTACCTAGGTATAAACATGACTGCATCACTATCAATACAGTACCTCATAACACCGTGGTAAAATAAGGTAGTATTCTTGCTTCAGAGACAAGCATGGACATTTAAATCAACAAAGCTCACTGAATGATTGCTTGACAAAACCGGAGATTTATCTCAGGTCTTCTTATACATCACCTTAACAAGATGATGAATATCAAGCAACAGATCAGGTTCCCATCCAAATGATGGCAGATCCAGTATCACAGTCACTAATACCTGTAATATTAGATTTGTAAATAGAAAATTTCACCTATTGAGTCACTAATCACTTTTTGTTGCATTGAAGGTTTTCTTCTTGTTGGTGTTACGTAATAATCAAGTGTGCCCCTATTCTCAACATATCGAATATAAGGGAACTGAGTGAGGCATTGCAACAGATACGTTTTTTAATTAAAAGACTTTGTTTATGTATACGCAGGCTTCACAAACTTAAAAAGCCTTCAAATTTAAAAAAGAAAAAAAACCACTGGCCCAACTCAAGAGTTACGTAGACTGGTAAATAAAGTGAGGTTAGAAACATGAATTTCTATTTGAAATTTGAAATAACCTGCTTGTATGTTCTACTTTGAGCTAGACAGGAATTGTGCAACTCCGCAGCAAGGCAACACACAGGTGTCTAGTGACCAGAAAAACAACAGGACAGAAGAAAAGCAGTGGCAGTAGATAGAAAGTAAAGGGGTTTTCATACCCACTCCGTCTCCACAAATAATGTTACAGTGCAATCATCCTTCTGGGCAATAAGACTGAAAGAGGACAACTGAGAAGTAAAACACACAAAAAAGAAAATGCAGAAATGGTAACTGTTGTGTCCAGATAGCTGGCAGATGGCTCTTGAAAGGGTGCTTGTTCATTGCACTGTGTCAATTTAAGTTACAAACATCAAACTTTCCATTTTTTAAAATGACCATTTATGTAAAATGTAATATATAAGCAGATTCCTTTTTATAGTGTTTCATAAAATCAAAGGCGATTAGATCATTTCTATCCTCTCGAGAAATATCATTCCCTAGATGATGTACAACTACTTCATCTGTTTTCCATTTCCCTGCCTGAGTCTGTTTCATAGCTGTACTTTTTCAGGATAACTTTAAAAAGAGGCTCTTCTTGACATCATGCAACACGGTGTCAAAACACAACGCTATTACAAAACAAACTAATCAAAACTAATTTCTTAATAGTTGCAGTTTCTGAATAGAGTGGCAGTGACTCTGCTCTCAGCTTTGATTATAAACAGATCTGAGTTAATAACATGCCTGATTATGACGGAAACTTATAGCTCAGGACTGAGCAGAAAATTAAAGTTCCTTCTTGAACAAAAAAGTACACCCATATTCCATCATCTTTTCAAGCCCTTTTTTGGAATATGAATAGAACAGTATTTTTCAACTCGGTAAACTAGATTTTTTTTCCCCTCTTTTTAAATATATATATGCATACATAAGTTTTTCCCATGCAAGCCTTGCCTCCTGTACTCAAAGGGTTTTATTACAAAACAAACACAGCTCACAGATCTGTCAGAGGAAATGAACATTTGGACTTTAGCACTTGCATTACCACTTTTGCAGAACGTCCCCCCCAAGCCATGTTCTAATTTAAACAGCAGAAAAACAATACCCCCTGCATAAACACACAGAACGCATGCTTTTTCCTTTTGAAAAGGTAAAAAATAATATTATTCAGCCAATTGTTTAAAACACTGCCAATGAGAATGTAAGTATTTTTTTTAACTCAAATTATGTATTTATTGGGGAAAAAAAAGATACATACTCACAGCTTCAAATTAGTGTCACCAGAACTAAATATATGACTGAAGGCTCTCTTTATTGGCATGTTCCAACTAAGGAACTTTTTGATTAGCACTGATGAAGATTACAGAATGTGAATGAGATGCATGTTACAGCTCTGCTGTAGGAACACAGGAGACCAATTTCTGTCTGTAACATAGCTGGGATTTTAGAATAGTATCTGGAGAATGGTGGTGAAGGTTTGTTATGTGAGGGATAAAGGAATAAGGAAAGGGTAGGTAATTGATACAGGAGACTGTACACAAAAGTCTTCTCCCCACAATATTTGAAAACCAACATAATTTGGGCAGAACACTCAAGTATGTAAAAGCTGTTTTTAAAGCAGTAACAGCAAGGCAGGCTTTCCTTCATTGCTATGGAGTCATAGCCACAACCATCACAGCTTGCATAAGGAGCCTATGAAGATGTGTAAGCTGCTGTCCCATTTACTCACTTGCAATTAGAACGCTGATAAGAACAAAACATTTTAATAGATTATTCACATGACCAGTCCATTTAACATTTACCACTTTCAAACTCCACTGCTGAGCACATACAATTTTTTTTCATGTATTCTTTCTTGATTTTCAAGAGTGTAACAACTCATAACCTTTACATAACGGTGCCACTGTAATTAATAGAGCTAAATGAAGTGCTCAGTAAATAATCAGTAGCCAGTCTTTGACAGATGAGCTGATTCTAATTCAGTCCATTCACTTTCAACTTTAATTAGTGGCATTGTATTCTACAAAGCAAACAGTTCCTTCATCCATGTGATGATCTAACGTTGTATAAGTGGGCTGAGAACAACTTGTAAGGTGTTGAAATAAATTTGGGAATACAAAGTAAAAACTCACAGTGATTACACATTCTTATATAATGTAATTCCTTAAAAAGAAATAAGTAATATAAAGTTCCCACTGCAAAAGCTACTGATTTTAACAAGTACAATACACCCTAATAAATCTTGCTAAGACAATTATGAGTTTCAGTGCAGTAGTTCTCTTTCCTTTTTCCTTAATTAAACCAAGTGATCTCAATTACTAAGTGTATGTTGGTGGAATTTTTTGCAAGACACAAATACAGGCATAAAAATGCTATGTATTTCTACGCAAGTACTGATGCAACACTGTACTTACTTTTTTTGGTACTATAACCCTTGTTCTCTAGATGCATGCTTGTCACAGCTGGTGACAACTGCTAAGCAAACTCTTCACTTTTGAATTACTAGAATTTAGAGTAATTTTAGACTACTGGAAAATTTTCTAATAAAACATACAAAAATTTGAACTACTCAGGACCACTTAGGTTACAATATGCTTTGATCTTGTTCTACATTTTCTCCTGAACGCTAGTTTGCATTAGTGTGTCTTATCCCTTCTTCCAGCAGTTCTGCTCTAAAGGGTGGGACAATACAGAGTTGCAGATTCTTGCAAGCTGTGGCTATTGAGTGTGTCTGAGTAGAGAAGACACTTGCTAACTTACTACAAAATACCTGATCCAGGTGTATATGCACTTACTGAATGCAGGTATTTTTGAGCAGAACAGCAAAAAGCGACTTGGGAACCTCAGTAACTCAGATTCATATCAGTTCTGATACCTTGTAATAAAATAGTATGGGGAGAGACTGTCTTTAAGATGATCTATATTTAATTTTTATCTTTGTTTCATATTACTTATTAAAAAAGGGTAGCATCTGAAATGAAGTGACTATAAAATTGTTCTTATGGAAAGTGCCATAAATTTTTTGTATAATAATTTATGTCAAAAAGGTTCATGATATATTCTCAGCTTCTGTACTGGTCAATTTTCTAAGCCCATTTTCTCAGGATGTGAGAGCATATACTTAAAGAGCAAAACCTCACAGAAGGTGTTCACTATACAAACACTTGATGAAAAAAACGCCAAACCCTTACATCAAAAACTTCCAATATAGTACAGATAGACAACATATGAATAAGACAAAGCAATGAAACTTGGGTGTAAAGAATGTCTCACATTATTTTTATCTTTTTGATGACACATATATACACAGACACACAATGCCATAAAAATATCATTAAGTTTGCAAACACACTATAATGTTAGAAACTACCAGGACCACAAAACATTCGCACATCAGTAACAAATGACCAAGAGGATAATCTCCCTTTTTTTCTTTCCCTGTCAAGATCCAAATGCCTTCCAATGCCTGTTGCAAGCTGCTTTCCATGCAGTGTAGTACGATCTGTTGTTACACAGTTTTCTGACATTCCAATGAAAAATGTCAGCCTGACTCTCGAGCTGTGGTCTAGACAGGCAGGTGCTGCCAAGGATCTCCTGTTCAACAATTCAGTGATTACAGATCACTTAGGGGTAGTTCTCCTGCAAGTAACAGATAAATTAAGCGCAGCTGCATGTATCAATCCTGAATGGAAAATACCTATCGCAGAAAAATTTTTCAAGAGCATTTTCAGTCCATGAGAGAACCATTTGCTCTTCACAACAGGAAGAAGATGCACCAATGATTTCACTTCAGAGTGAGTTGGTTTCTAGACCATTTCTTTCAGAAATACTCTGAAATGAGATGAAGAATACATAGTCCTCATTCCTCTACTACCAAAAATTTTGGTCAACATAAAGGCTTGCTGAGCCTAATCACCCTAGTGTGGCTGAGGCATTTCTAGTATCAGGACTCAGTGTTTCTTCCCAAGATGATGTTCACGTTTCACCTTAAAGCAAGAAACTCACCTCCTTTTTCTTTCACACAGCTCTTGCCTCTTAGGTGACTTCTGGATTTTGCAGCTTCAGTGACTCCGCGCATTTCCCTTTACACTGGCAGGTCCACAGCTCATCAGAAATCCTCTGGGCTTACTTATCTCTCTTACTGAAATGCCTGATGCTCTTACATTTCCATACAACTGTCATCTAAACGCATAACAGCTGGGTCAAGACTTGCTAGGAAACTTGTAACTGTCATCAGGGCATCCTCTAGCAGGGTCCAAGTGACTTGGATGGTATGTCTCTATCCCAGACATCTGTGGGGTGGCTACCTGCAACTTCATCTGCATCTTCATCAGACACAACACCATTTTGGAGGTCTTAACATGCTCAGGTTGATCAGTAAGTCATACTATGGTTTGTTTGAATTACTTTGAGGCCTCCTTCCAAGTAAATTTGCAGGAGGAGTAGGAGCTGCTTAGTCTTGCATATAATGTGAATATATACACAGACTCTTTGCCTGATAAATATTATTCAATCAGCAGAGCTCTTCAATGCAAAGTCTAACACAGATACCAATATACTTGTCTAATACAGATTTTAAATTTGTCTTTTCCATTTCCTTCAAAGTCCTTCGAGGAATTGGTTTGTCTCTCTTTAACTGGGAAGGAACTGAGATAGTGCTGTGACTGCTCTCCCCAATATACTGATGTCCTGAATATAAGTGCTCCTTGCACAAGATATCACAAAAGTGAAAACGTTTGTGTCTCATATGAATGCAGACATGAACAATGCAACACCAGGAACTTCCCAGTCACTGGGAGGAAACCTCTCTTTCTATTCTCTCCGCATTTAATACATAGTTTTGAACCTTTCTTATTCCAAATATTCCAAAATACTCTAAACAGGCAAAGAAGACAGAATGGCTAAGTAACCTGTGACTCTGTCATTCATCATGATACAGAGTTCTTCACAGATCACTTGTATTTGTAAAGATGTCCAGAGAAAGAAGAAATGGCACAATCTAGCCTGCAGGCAGAGTAGACAGCCATGAAGATGAGAAAATCTTGACTGATTTTAGATGTCTGATCTGAGATATTATGACCTGTTTCACTGAGGAGTCAGCACTCCATAATGCTTTAGTAGTCAAAATGCATTTCCCTCTGGCTTCAGCTGTACGCACTCTGAACTCCTGCAAATCATGCCTCCAAGGTACCTAGCTAAGCACTCAGGAAACCAGTGACCTCCTTTCCAAACTCTGGTCGGAGTGACTTGCTTACCTGCACAAAACAGCTCTCTGGGAGAGGCAGGGATAGAACGCAAGTCACAAGAGCAACACTAAATAGCTTTGGCATGTCCCTTCTTGTGATCCCGGTCTTACTCTATCACTTTCAATTTTGCAGCTGAGGTAGTAGTACTGTTGGAGATGATAGTTTCCTGTACTGTATGTTCCCGATTCATCATCAGAGCAAACCTGCCCTGCCTACTAAATTATAAAAGAACTTCTGTAAAAAACACCCAAACAGCGATAGTGTAGCTTATCCTTGCTTCTTAATACACGCAGCACAACAAGGTTGAATTCAAGTTGCATTTCTGAACTTTTGGGTACTTGACCTTGCAATCTTACAACTATTCTTAGCATGGGGAAAGGGTGGATGGGGAAGATGGCAAGGTATACGTGTAATTTTCCAAGTTCTGAAAAAGAAATCTATACCTCACCCAAATAACGTGACATTATATTGAAGCTCATGAGTCAGAGAAACAGTGGAGCCACAAGGCCGACCACTCAGGCATCTGCCACTTGAAACTAACAGAGTAATAGGAAACAGTAACATCACTGGAGATGGGAGGTATACCCATAGCACTGCTCCAGTGTCTTCTACCTAGCCCCAGTCACCAGACTCCACAGTATCTCAACACACATCTAATTATCTTGTCAAGTTAAGCCCTGGGTTTGACACCCAGCCTCACAACTACCTCCAGTCACATTGTGTCCTACAATGCAGGAAAGTGTTCCCCTTTTATCTCCTTTGTCCATTCTGTTTCTTCCTTACATTCTTCCTCTTCTGGACCCAGTTCAGTCTCCCTCTTGCCATGGCTTTCACGAAACATCTTTCTCCTCCTTTACGCCCTCCTCTCACATTGGCAAGAGCAAATCTCCTCCCCTCACCACCTCCCCTTCCATTATTCTCACTGGTTCAGCTGGACTCTTTCAGCAGTCAGCTGAATTTTCCTGTATTACCTTTTTCCCCTTTTCTAACCCGAAGTGATGGCTCATTCCTCCCCATTTTGCTGACTACCTGCAGGTATTACTGAAAGCACAAGAGTTTTCATTTCAGGTGCTTAAACGCAGCCTGGCCCAGAGCTTCCCACAGCCACAGCTGCAGAGACCCTCTGAGGCACAGTGTTCCTGGCACAGAGCATCCCCTGTGGCACAGAGCATCCCCTGTAGCCCTGCTGGGAACACAGGTAAGCATTTCAGGAGCAGAGAAATTTAAGCTGCTTAGTGAACACAAGAATCTTTGGAAGTTTTCGCTTTTAGGCTCCTTTCAGTCTCTACTGAATATATATATATAAAGTACAGCGTTTTTTAGTCCTATTTCTCAGCCAAATTTGTACACATTTTACCAAAAATATCTTGCTCCAAAGCACACGTTTTAACGCATTCAAAGAAAAGGCCTTCAATTTTTTTCACAGCCTGCATGAAGATAGCATTTTCCCCTAATTTCCTATGTAGAATCATGTCTACTGTAATAAAAACAAATAATTAAAAGTAAAAAAAAAAATACAGTATGGAAGAATCTTAGTACCAACTAGTAAGGATTTAACACAAGTAGCTGAAAATCAGGATTTTATAATGAGAAGCGTTAGACAACCCTAACAACAGAACACCAACCCTCCTTATAAAAATACACAGTTCACACAATTAATTTAATTTACAAAACGAATTATAAGGAGAAGATGGAGTCAAAAAAGCAGAAGGCAGTAAGTTTACAGAAGTCAATTCAAGGTCTGTTGAAAAGGTGCAAGAAACATGGAGGATGAAGTGGGAGGGCAGGTAGAGATGAAGGGAGCACTCAGTGCACAGAAAAGAGTAACAGCTCTGGTATATTTTATTCAATCAGACTGGCAATCTACAAGAATAAACAACATCAAAGGGGCTTTTGTCCAATTTTTAACAAAATAAGGAAATCAGCAGGCATGCTTCTGTGTACATCTTTTCCACCACAACTTCTGAACCACCTGCAAAACTTCAATCCAGTTTGACAAAAAGGATAAGGGAATCCAAAATATGGTCTTGTTTCTATGAAATGAGCCAGCTGGGTAAAGAAAAGAAACCCTATTGCTGTCCTGCCTCGTGAAAGGCTGAAACTTCAGTCATCAGACATGAGAAAATTCACTTATCTGCAAAACAAATCCATGAAAAAAAAAAACCAAAACAAAACAAAAAACCCAAGCTCCCTTGAATTCACAGCTCAAGGAACTTTTTTTCCTTCTCTTTTTCTTTTCTTTTAAATAAAAAATTCCATTGGCATCTATGCTCCACACTGGCATATGTCTTTAACATAAAGACTCTTTCTGTCTTTAAAATCTTATTTTTCCATCTGCATGTTTCAAATGAGTTTGCTTCAGGAAAGCCCATATTGTACTTCACATTGCCATGGATGCCACTGGTTGAGCCTTCACTACTAACTGTGAGATTCAGGCAAAATCCTCTAATTTGGAGAATTTACCTTTACTCTGTGACAGCCTTCCACTGTGTCACACAGATGATCATGCCAAAAATTAACACACATTGCAAAAGAAGGCAGCTAACAAGCAAGGGCTGCCTGTATTGCCTCTACCACTTCTATGAATTTGAAATCAAACCACTGATTGTGTTCTACAGACCAACACAGAAAAGAATTCAGTTCACCTATATAAGTACTATTGCAGCCTGAGATCCCTTTATCCCTAGGCTCTACTTACACCCCACTGTATTTGCACTCCAAGGTCTGTGCCGACCTTGCATTAGAGGAGCGTGAAGTCATTGGCTCCAAAGAATAAAGTCCTCTGTACTTTGGTATACAACCTCAGAGACTATTTCCCATCTCAGTATGATCTTGCCTAATTAAAGTAATCTATGCAACACACATTGCTTTAGGAGAAGGAAATCGATATTGGGAACATCTTTTCTGAAAGACCCTTGACTTGTTCATTAACACAGTTTACTTGGTCCTAAAGCTACTAGGCTTCAGAGAACATGGCACATATCTGTTTTCCTGATGTTTCTGAAAGGTGGTGGTGACAGAATATGGGATGCTAGTGTACTACAGTGCAATATGGTGATTTACTTGAATAATTTACATTTGGGGAATTTGAATTAAAGAGGAAAGATATTCTGGAAATTTAATTCTTAGTTGTGCTTCTTAATGCCTGTATATTAGACAGAACTTTCACTGGGGTGGGGGTGGGGGGAGCAGGGGCAGTGAAATATCTATCTTCTGCTCTTTATAGCAAAAGTAGTTCAAGTTGAGCACCTAACTGTAACAATCTACAGTCTTGAAGTTCTAGTATTACAATATACAATACACAGATTCTGTTTGGTTTTGTTTGGATATGAACCTATAAATACTGGAAGGAGAAGTCTGCAAAGTGTAACTGTGGTCTTCAACACAAACGGGAAATCAGCTTGTGTGTTTCTGCACATGAGGGAAAGTAAAAGGGTAATTAACAGAGTACATGAAAAAATGAATGGGTTTTATTAGTCCTGGTAACAAGATATTGTAAGTCTAACCTCCACTGTGATCAAGCCAAGTATATAAATTAATCAAGACCTTCACTAAAGCATTTCTGTTAACACTTTCATCTTACCAGTGGGAATTATTTATAAAACCATTTTCCACTGCTAGCATGACAAGGTGATCATTAACACAGCACAGACCATGCGAAGGAACAAAATTAAAAACACGCAAAGGTGGCATTACACTGGTACTGTAAGCAACTGCCATAAATAATTCTGCTCCTCAAGGTGATTTCAACAGTCTTGCTCTAAATCTAACAAATCAAAGCCCTTTATAAAAAGTCTAATTCTCAAAATTTAAATTTCTAGGCTTCCCAAGGGTGTTTAACTTGACTTTCTCATGCATGAGAAATCAATTTGTTCAACCAAGGCAGTTCCAAGTTCCCCTTGTAAGAGCTCATTTGGAACTGATTATTGGGGGGGGGGGGGGGAGACGTTGAGTTTTACACATCTTAGGTTTTGAAGTAAGAGCCTATTGTGTCCCACAACTGCTTCCCACCCCCCCATCAACACACCAGGAATTAAAGCAACCAAATCAGTGGGAAGGCTATGGCTCAGGGAATTGGTAATACAATAAAAACACCTTTCATTCTAGGGTGCTGCTTTGACTCTAGCACAGATAGGTACTATCTTGGTCATTAAAAATGCTGAGTGGTGACTTACGTGAAAACAAGCTGGTGGTTTAGGTTAGTTTGCAAAGGTATTTATATTCTCTACCTCACTCCCACCCACACATACACAAATGAAATTCTGTGTGCAAAAATCTGCTTGAAGGAATGTACCATCTCCTCATTGTTGGTGAAATACCTCTCAGTGCAAAATTACGTTGCAAATAAGTATCAGTATCCTACATGCATGCCTTGAAATGTGGCATAGGCCTTGCCGGGGACAAATATTTTGCATAGGGCTCTATTCTTGCAGTGGTGATATCTTATCATGCAAAGGGCAGAGCAAAAGGAAATTTGCACCATTGGTATCTGTTCAATCTTTGCTGCTGAAAGATAGAGACCTTCATTCTCCACAGCTGTTGATAAGAGTTTTCCATAAGCAAAACATGAACAAAAAAAAAATTATTTCCCATAGCATTATGCATGCACTTCCTGGCATACATTTTAATATATTTTATATAGATATTTAAATAACATTTCATATATTTAGCTTAAATATGAAGTTTACAAACTAGATGTCTACAGTACTGAGACAGACTTTTAAAGTTTTGCGCATTTAGGGCTATGAGGTAACAAGGGTATGGAAATAGTTAATCAAAAACTTGTACAATTTAGCAAGCCCTCCAGCCCATCACATGATTTCAGCAGGTATCCCATCTCAGCCTTTATAAAAAATGCCATGTTTGTATGCATGTGCCTACCCAGGGCTCTCCCAAATCTTTCAGATTAGAACTTCTAGAATACGGTTCTCAGCTGCACTGTACGTTAAGTTGATATTCAGGGTAACTAAAGCCTTTTTGCGCACAGTCCCAGTTAGAATAGCACCTCATTTGTTCCAGCTTTTACCTGTGCCAGGTAACGAATGATCAAAAAGTTACCACCAACTTCCATATCCTGATTTCAACTGGGTCTAACCCCTGGTAGGATGCTCTGAGAAAGTGAGCTCCCTATAAGAGAAAATTATTTTCTTTTAAATTGTATGCAACTCCCTCTCATTGCTCCAGTGTTGTTCTTTCCCCTATTTCCTTTTCCCAATTTCTAATCATTAAACAATTCTTCAAGCAACAGGATTTCTTTTCAATTGTTGTTTGGCTGGCTGTTTTGCAACACAATCTAGCCTAATTTTATTTTTTTTTTTTTTAAATAGCTGTCCCCTATATCAAATTGCTCAGGTCTGTAGCCATTGGTCTTTCAAACAGAAATCTCTTGGGACAGCTTTACCCTTTCCTAGCAGCAATGAAACAGAAGGAGCAGTATTAATAAAATTACAAAACTGCAGCAACTGGTCAGGAAAACAATGCAATTTGTGCCCAGACTTTATTTTTACAGATGAAGGACAAGCTACAGCATTATTATTGCAAGTTTCAGTTCAGTTTTTCAAACCAGTAAAATCAAAGTCCATTTACTCAAATAATACATTTGAACCTTGGTATAACAAGAGCTGAATACAGTAGCAATATGTCATACAGATTGTAGGCAAGGTCCTGCAATCTTCATATATCATAGAACCTCTATTATGTCTCTAAATAAATCTGTTAAAATCCTATTTTAGATATGATTAAAAAGCTGAACACTTTTGTTGTTTATTAGTATGCCCACAATTAGCAACACAGAATGCCAGCTGCAAAAAGCAAACAAGAAACCAAAACAACAAAAATCCACAACTCTTCATGACCTAGCTGTAAAAAACAGTCACTGTAGGGTGGATAACAAAATTTATTTTCACCTGGCATTCCCCGACATTCTTTCACACTCTGGTGAACAGAGTGCTTTTGTTCCAAAGCACTAGCTCGTCGGCAGTTCCAGTTCGTTCAGAGAAAGCACGGAATAGCTCTGTTCAGAAGAATGCAATCAGCCCTTCAGTTTTTGTTTACTCCCAGAGAGGCTGATTTTGCACAGTTTATTGGCCTGGCTTGCAAAACTATTTTTTAAATTAAGATAATTAACAGTGTTACTTACTTTTTCTATAATTAATCCAGGAGTAAAAACCAAACCAATAAAAGAAAAACACACAGGTTTTTTTTTTTTTAACACTACAATACCACAGATCTCTTAGAAATAAAGTGCAGTGTTTTAAAAGCAGAAGTTGATAAACAGTGGTGCTATTTTGCTTGTATCAAAAGGGCACACACTTGTTAAGCTAAGAGGGACAACAGTTTTACAGTGTATCTCAGAAAACCTTGTTTCATAAGCTTAGGAAGTTTCATAAAAAACTGCAGGAGGCTGTGAATTCACTTTGGCTTTAAGTAAATGGTTCTTCATTAATATTTTACTCAAGACACAAAGACTCCAAGTTAGTAGGTAAGCTGTGGATAGCAAACAGCCTTCCTCTACACTGGCTTTGTGACTAAAGAGAAAACAACTAGCATCAGAAAGAAAAAAAAAAAAAAAAAAAAAAAAAGGCAGTCAATATATTCAGTGATGGGTCCCAGAGCCCATTTTCTTTTTCAGCCACCTTTTACTCTGTATCTAAAGACAACAGCTAAACATTATTCAAGAGGCATCATTAAACCAGGAAACAATCATACAACAAATGCAGTCTAAAAGACCTCAATTATTTCCCAATCAGGTCTTCCAAAAGTTTTCATAACAATAGGAGATATTTTTAGGGTATAAAACTAGAATGTCAAATATAAAAGAAATATTATTACAAAGACCCAAAATATACCTATTAGCATAAAAATATGGTATGACTAGGCTACAGGTCAAATCTGCTCCTGTAACAGCCCTAAATTTATTCTAGCAGAGAGACCAGATGAATTCATTTACACTCCTAGACCTCAATTCTTTCATCCTTGCAACTGACCTGTAATTGCTACCTTCTTGGAACTATTACAACAGATGTAAAAAACCCCAAATTATAGCTTCTAGCCACAGTAAGTATTTCATAATCTCAACCACGTGTCATTTGGCTTTCTGGAACAAACTTCTTAAATGTAAGGTCACCACAGTCATCAGGTAGTCACCAACTAGCACAGGTATTTATCATCTATTTAGTTTGCCAGGATTTAAATGGTTGTTGTTGCACATGTGTCTCCCTGCATAAATCCTACTCTGTGCATGTGCATAAGGAAGTATTCGCCATTAAAAGCATGGAAGGGAAAAAAAGATGCAGCCAGAGGTACAGTCCCTTAAGCAAAAGGATGAACATTCAACGTTTTAAGGAGAATGTTGTCCTTTTTCTCTGTGAACTCTATTCTACTTATGATCCTATAATTACAGATAGCGTAAGTGCATTATCAGTGATGTTACCTTCCACAGTTTACAGTACTTTCAGTAACATCTAGTGCACTTAGCTGTGCAGAGTGTTCTAGCAATTCTCAGCAGCACACCCGCTGCCTCCCTTACTAAGACCCACTTCAGAGGATTCCCAGAATACACTTGCAGCTGTTTGACCTTTCCTCCTGTCCTCAACACGCCTTATCTAATATAACCGCAGAGATGTCATCACCTTACAGTGTCTCTGAATACAAACTCCTATACCGTGTTTGAATATAATACTGCAAACTGCTGCCACTACTTTACACCCCTCCACTGAGGCTGCAAGAAGTATTGTTTTTAGCATAGGCTATTAAATAGACTCCATGCACAATCTTTTGAAAGTAAACGTCATTTGTAGAAAAACATCTCATTCTGCAACAGGAGCAGCCCTGCTTTGCTGCGATTTTTTTCTGCTTTTGATTGTATCACATCTTTATCATACTCTCTTCTGCTTCTGCCTGGATGGGACTTGTCTATGTGCCTTTTCTGCTTTCCACTGCTTAAAGGCCATTTGGATAAATGCCACCACCCGTTTAAATTTAGCATTCAGCTCAAAAGACTCCTCTCTCATAGCAGGCTTAGAAATCCAGTTCTGTTTAGTGAGCTCTGCAGCTAGTTACCAGAATGCAGTTATCAAGAAGACTGTCAAAGCAGAAGAAAGAAATCCTGGAGCTGAGCCCAGAAAAAGAATTCATTAACCCTCCTTCCACTTGTCCCCAATACAAGGAACATAAACATATTTTGGCTAACATGATTAGCAGTTTTCCACTAGTAACCCAGACGATGCTGTGAGAAGTTCTGGACTGTTCCCAAGCACCCGTGGCATATCACAAGATCTGACTGGGAGTTTTTTCTGACCAACAGATTCCAAAATTATAAGAGACTCTCCAGTTAGCTTCAAAATCATGGATGGCAATAAGTACTTTTTAAATGCTCTTTCCAATTTGCTGTTTTTTCCTACCCAGGGCAGTAGGAAGGACCTGAAATTGATCCAATTGCGGGAAGCTCTTAACTTTCCGCACCACAGCAGTTGATGTCACCTATCTAGAATGAAGATGTACAATCTTCTGTATGCAGCTGTAACCATCCACAGCACTATCAACCAACCTCCATTTTCTGGCTGGCTAGTGGAAGAGCTCCAGAGAGCAGTTTCAGCACAGCTCTTTCTACAGATAAGTGCTGACTCTGCTTTTTACAACCCCTCCATCAAATCTCTAAATAGAGAAGAAATTCAAATCTCAGAATAGAGAAGAAAATGCGCAAGTCTGACTTCAAGAAAAGGAAATCTAGCACCTACAATCCTGCCACAGACTCCAGTTAATGGATTCTCAAACCAGTTTGCATGCATGCAGTTCCCTAGTTTATGCTCAGGTAATTACCACTTATTCCTTAAAGCCAGGCAGCTGCCAGAACTGGTTTTAAGAGCCACAACTAAAGGAGCTGTCTAGAGCCTCAGAGGTTTATTAGCTTAACCTGAACATCAGGGCAAATCATCCAGTGCATGAGAAAAGTTGAACCCTACACATCAATCTTTGTCCAGGATCAGAGTAACCTGACACTTTTTTATTCGGCACAGTCCTCATTTGCCTCATTGGAATGCTATGCCAGTGCAGAAGAAGTAGAGCAAGAAGTGGTGAATCTGTCCCGAAGTTTGGCAAGAGGATGAACACATTAGTCATGTGAAAAGGAGAGTTCTGAACAGCTAGTCAGCATTGTCATGCTTCATCAGGAGAGACAGCGACTTAAAACTTGCATATTGCACACAGCAATGGTGCACAGGTTCTAACCCCCAGTTATTTTCCATCTCCAAAGCCACAGCATGGACTTAGCACTTTGTAAGTAAACAGGTCTGGGAGAGGAGGGTTAACTCGACATGCTGATGAACTAAAGCTTTAAGAAATCTATTTAACACATTTACCCAATGGTAAACATGTGGAAGAGAAGCTCCTTTTGCTATGGCCAAAGTTTGCACATACTTTAAGAAATAGTTTGAAAACACAGTTTCAAATACCAACAAGTAGTTGACGCAACAATTAAAGTAAAATATCTTTCTTTACTGTTTCCCGTGCAATATGTGGGATGCTCTTATCATGCAGCTGAACACTACCAATGACTATTATTTTTAGCATTTTAGGTTTGCCCAGCATTTACTCTTAGCTCTTTCACTAGCAACTGGAGCAGATTAAATCTGAGTCACTTGTCCTGAAATACTTCATGGATCAGTTGTAAAGGACATTTGGGGTCCAAGTTTTGGAATCATGCCAGTCACCCATGATTTGCTGGTATCACCTGTGGTGTTGATGAATGCCAGACCATTGTGCTGCCTTAACATCACACAGACTGCATTATCTCTTGCTCAAGTGATTTAGTAGATCTTCTTAGGGCACATATGTATGAAAACTTCTGCACAGCTTTAGGTTCACTGAGGAAGATTTTTGGAGGATAGGAACAAGAAACATAAATCTGAGTAGGATTTCTTCTCTCCTTGTCTCTTTCAAATGTTCATATAGTTACTCTCATCATTTAACTTCCTCTGCTTCCATGCTGCCCCCCCCCAACATGCAGATAAGCCTTGCATGCACCTTCATGATAGAGACACCTACTCTAGACTCATGAAGAAGTTTATTTTGAATTTACCTTCTATATTCATGATGTGTGAAGAAAACAGAGGTGCAAGAAACAAGCAGCTTTGCTTTTCTTCATGCCAAGGAGACAGCATTGTTCACAAAGAGAAAGGTTCTACTCAGTCAAATGCTAAAGTCTAGAAAAGAATTCAAAGTCACCTTGAAAATGTTTTAGTTCTTTAATCTAATTAAATGATACTTCCCCCCCCCCCCCCCCCCAGCAGCACATTTTAACTTCTCCCTTTACTCACATTTATACTCTGTAGTCAATAAGCAAAATAAAAGTTGCTCAAAGGCTCCTACATGCATTTAGTCTGACACAGTAAGATAGGGCTGAGATACTATGGGCCACTAAAACACAGGTCAATACCCAGCAATGAAGACTTCCACAAGAATCTCAACCCAATCTGCTCTGTAGAACAGTGCCACTCCCTTCCCAAGAGGATGCCCTTCAGAAGGGGGAGTCAGCTTCTTTAAACCAGCCAGCTAATCATGTTTTTTTGCTGGTGAATCAAGAAACAGGACATTTGTAATTTTCACTAATTATTTTTTTCTGAAGATGAAAAGTAGAATCTATCAGGAAGGGAACAACCATCAAGAGAAGAAAAGAGAGCTTTGCATTGCCTTTTGTTCAGAAACTCCCGGCACAGGAGTATCATCTATTGCTTATCTCTTAAGCATGTCGAATGGGAACAGAAGGGACAGTATTAATATACCTGAATTTTTGGCCAGTGGATTAAATCAGCAATATGTTCAAAACTGACTACATCATTTGTAGCCCCAATCCTATTCTCAGAATTACTCAAGAACTAAGGGAAATAACAACAACATTGGACTGATTTTCAAAGGTGCTTACAACACACCCAGTGATGGTGGTGCTCAGAGTGGGCCATTTAGCTAGCTGATGCTGAACAATGTCACACAGCTTCCAGTCCGTGAACTAACTTGCTCATCTCTATACAGTACTGCTATTTCACAATAAATGTAGCAGAAAGCTCCTGAAGGCCTAAATTATATTTGAGAAGAATACTTAGGCTGCTAAATCATTCAGGCACTTTCAGAAGATTTACTCCAGTTCGCGAATCTAATTGTTCATCTAAGCCTTTTTCAACTCAGTTTTAAAAATTGGCTAAATAAGGTGCTAATGTTGACAACACTAAAAATGCCCTTAAACTCATTTAAGGTTAATTTGGTAATTTACCAACATAAAGGTTAAGCTAACTAAAGGTAGTTTTTTATATAGAATTTTACAGAATTGCACTGGCTTAGCTACAATAGTAAAAAATAGTTTATTCAAACTTCTCTAATACTGACAAGTTCGTAACATTACTTAAGGTAACGCTTCTCTAGATAAAAAAAATCCATAGAGGAAAATGATACCAATGAATACAGTTTTTGTTCTAGCAGTGAGTCACTTGAATTTTTCAGGATATTCAGTAAAGCAATCATCAGCAGAGAAATAAAACTCCTATTTCCCTGACTTAAATGATCTTCTTTCTTGTAAGGAGTAACCCTCTTGGGTAAGAAATGCTGCTGTGAATAGGTCTAGACTTTACACAGCCATGGGTCACTAATTTAATTAGATTTCAAAGCCGCTATTCTACATTTACACTGAATACAATACTTCCTGTACCCTCCCTCATACAAAAAGGAATAAAACAATCCCCCAGAAGTTTACACCTCAATGCATGAGGAAACAACAACAAAGTGTATATACAATACCTTGAGTTACAGATGGGGTTTATATTGTTCAAGTTATTAGGAAAACCTTAACTACCTGCTAAGTTGGTACTTTTAGCAAGGAAAACAAAGGGTTTCTCCTTTCTAGTGAGATAGGATTCTGTTTGACCTGCTCTGCTCAGAAAATGACTGCCATCAGCCAACCTCAGTAATGTCCCCTCCTAATTATGAGCTTTTACACATATTACAAAATTAAATCAAGTGTCTCTGTATGAATAAAAGAAATTTAAAAAATGAACTTTACTGGTAACAGTGGAAGTCCTTGCCTTCTATAAAAAATAGTAGGTTTTGCAGGGGTTTCCTTGGGGGGTGAAGGGTAGGGTAGAATGAGGACAGGAGCCCTGCTGTGTGTCAGTGTTTGGTCTTCTAAGCTTTTCTCCTTTCAAACGAAAATGGGGGCTGCAGTTTTCACTGGGTTCTTGTATCACGTTTGTTACCCTGCATTTCAGACTCTGCAAGGTTACTGTTCTCATAATTTGAGTGATCCAAAGCTGCATGGATTAGTTACTTGAGGAAACTGGGGGGTTTCTCCTCACTAAAAGCCATGAGGGAATAATAAGAAACCAAGTTCATATTTTTTTCCAGGAGCTCACAAAACATTTCAAAGAATTACAAAAGATAGGAGGTGTTACTGGAAGTGAAACCACACTAGCAGGATCATTAGCCTCCAGTTTCACCATCTGTAAGTGACCTGAAAATACCTATTATTTGATAGTATCATACTGCTGTACATCTGTACTGTTATTCGGCAACATGTATATAAAGGAAAAGTGTCCTATAACAACTATATGAACAATCTATGCAAATAACTTTGTTATTATTAACAACAGTCCAACTTCACACATCTGCTGAAGCAGAGTACAAATTCAGTCTCAGTCCAGCTGTTATACTCAAGTATACACCCTTTCATACTCCTTTCTTTCACAGGAAAGCCAGATGCCAGCTTGTATCATGCATGAAGGGCAGGGGCAGATGTCTGGCTATAATCAGGGATTCCTTTGGGTCTCACATGTAAATGAAACACTTCAGGTGTTGATTCCTGAAGCCGACAATACAGTTCTTCTGTAGGTAGCTACAGCCTACTACCTTACTCACTGTGTACACAGCGAGAGAGAGAATTTTGTGAAGAGTGGATATAATTATGCTAGTGCCAACATTTCTGGCAAGTCCAGTGCTTGGCTTTTGTAAGCAGCATTCCCTCTCTCTGTATGGCAAATTAACAACAGTAAAAGGTGAAACACACCGTAACTTATTTCTACAGTGCAGTATTTCTGGAGATATAATGGCTACTAGGATATAAAAATTTTTGATGCACAGATCAAGCTGAAATTATAATAGTCTCTTTGCTCTCTTATATTAGCTAGTGGTAATGGCAATGAAATAAAAGTCAAACAATTACAGATAGTATGAAAATAGGTTTCTCAACATCCATTCCTCTTTCTGATCTCTTGATAAAACTGCTGGGCCACAATACTTATTTGTCATCATATAATGGAAATGAAAAGTTAGTCAACATAAGATATCCAGCAACTTGTTATTAAATAAAAGGTTTAAAGAGAGCTCTTTTATGGTTTCTAACAGATTTCAGTGTATCAGCTTAGATATTTTAAAATTAGTGCTGTGATGAAACAGCAGACTTTCATGGTATGAAAACTGAGAAAAAATAAGTAGGTATTTTAATGCAATTTAAAAATTGCCAAGACAGAGAGCACTGGTGATCTATGAATTGTCTAAACCCCAGGCCCAAACATATTGCTTACTCTCACGTGCACACGAAAAGAAAGGGGGTAAATGGAAGTAACAAACAACATTCAAAGGTAAGCTTATTTTAATCTGGTTGTAAACAAAAGCCACAGGGGCAAAATTCCTTGCCCTGCTCCCCCAAAAGCTAGAAAGCAAAGCACAAAAAGTGAAAGGAGTTTAGTGGGGAAAAAGAGGTCACAGGAAGCAACAATAATAATGTCAAATGGAGGTGGAAAGAAACTGAATTCTATCTTCTCAAAAGCAGCGTTCTTTGCTAGTAACAGATGAAAGACATTTATTTCATTAAAAGCAGTTTAAGAACAGGAAGGCACAATTAAGTATAACTAAGGGGTTAACATAAGTTTGGGGAGGGTGTCCCTACCCTAACTAGGAACATAGCAAATAAAAAACAATTATGATGTTATTTCCTCGATTATGGCCACTTCTGCTTTACAAAGTGAGAAGTTATAAAAGCAGGTGCTGATGTGACCTTAGTACTAATTAGCAGGACAGAGCCCTCATCCAGTTACAGGGCAATATTCCTTGGCACAGGGATACAACAAGGAAGAAGGGAGAAGATACAAGGAGCCAGAGAGAAAATCCAGCATTGTATTATCTCCAAAGAAAGTACCATCTTGTGACATTTGAGAATGTCCCTCAAAGGCCAGCATCGGGGACTTGAGGCACACACACGCAGAGCCTCTTGATACTCAAGAGAGCTGTAGCTGGGACTAGATAAATTGTGAGAGCTGTGATGAGAGTGCTAGAATGAGAGCCATGGGATTTAACAGGAAGATGAAAGCCATCCGTAACACATCCCTCCTTTTACCTTATCCTACTCCATAGCACTGTGCCTGACCAGTGCCAGCTCAAAAACACATCTGCCATGTAAGCATATTCCTGGCTACTTCTATCTACAGTAGTGGCAAACATACATTTTTACTGCCTTTTCTGATTTTTTTTTTAAACCACAGAGCTGCTTTATCTCCAGTCTAGCAGAAGTTCACATGGAGATGGCTGACTACTTTGAACTGACTGCAGACAAGCCGGTACAGGCATTACTGAGTAGCACAGACCGGTAGGGGCCACCAGCAAGAGATAAACTTGGTAGCAAATTCTAATTTATTCACAACACATGGAAGAATGCATCAGCAAAGGCTCTCAAAGTGAAGCACATTAGTTAGTCAAGCCTACTCAAGTTTTGTGGCTATTTTAAAATTAATAGGGTTGAGTAAACTAGAGCATGCAGACAAAAAGGCCCACATCCTCGAAAGCACATTGTGGGTATGCTGAGAGTTGTCTTTGTTGATCTGGATCTAAATGGATTTCAAAGTCTAATAATGAATCAATGAGTTGAATACAGTTTCCCAGATTCCTATTTCTCTGTGATCAGGCTACTATAATGACCTGGGATTCAAAGAGCGTCTTCCACTGCATTATATTAGACCAAAGCTGGTATTAAAGAACTTTCAAAATGTGAAATTATGTGATAGTTGACTCATCACAGCAAGAACCATAAAGCTGAATACTGCTGTGTCTTTTTTACATATCCATGTAATCATATGCAAATTATACCAAGAACAGTAAAAGCAAAATAATAAAGCATGGTAGGTGTCAAACATCATAACTTGTTTTCTTCCATGGTATGTGTTTATAAGAGATGCATGGATCACTTTACAGTTAGCAAGAAGTTTGTGATGAGAAATACTTTTGTCTCCCAAGTATCCAATAATATTTAAAAGTAAAGAAAAGCTGACATACCTGTTCCTTTACTGCTCTTTTTTTCAGACTGTGCCACTTGTATAACCTCAGCAGCAGCATCTCTTACTACCAAATCTTCATTCTGCAGCAGTAGAACCACACATTTCCACATAGCAAGGGTATCAGACAGTCCTATATTTATTTATGGAGAAAAATTAGAATTCTATTTCTTACATGCATTCAAAGAAGTTAGAGAGCTCTGTTTCCACATCTAAATGCAACAAATGCAGGGAAACACTGAAACATGGGCCGAAGTGCACTGGCAAACCACTGGGAAGACAACTGGCAATATGATCAAAGTTTTCAGCATGTGTGAACTTTATCTAGGTGATGACTCAGCTTGGTTTAAACAGTGGGAAACAGATACTAGAATGGACCTCTCTTAATCTGGGTTCAACTTTAAGTCGTGGGTGCTCTGAATTTTCTGCAGTTTCTAGGAGTGCCCAATTCCTGTTTGGCAACAGCAAAAGTTTTGCCACTGGAGATTGACCAACGCACTGTGATCATGGATTTGGAGCAGGGGCTGCCAAACCAAGTTTTGTTCAGACACTGCCAGTAGTGCTGGCCACAAATGCCATTCCCCGCAGGAAAGGGAAATGATCTCCCCCCTCCCAGAGATCTACCTGTCATCTACTTCTCCTATATCCACCTCACCCCACCACTCACCAACATGCCCTGCCATCCTTGTACTCACTACCTGTTGGAAGCAAGGCAGCTTTAATCCATGGGGTAATTACCTGCACACAGTTAAGACTAACCAGAGATAACTGCCAAGAGGGAGGTGTTCATTTGGTAAACCCCAAACAGGCAGACACTGCATACCTCCCCCGTGGCACTTCAAATCTCACAAGCCATATTCCACTTGCAAACCCTTGTGCCGTTTAATGGTGTCACACTAAGGATGACTAGCTGAAGTCACAGAACTGTACACATAGGTTTGCTGGGGTACTTTTCAGCTGACTTTTCCACTCTCTTTGAACATCCTCATTAAAGGAATTCACTGAAAGGTCTCTTTTAGAGGCAGCCAGCTGTTACTTATTACTTTCTGGTGATCACAGAGAACAATAGAGTTGGTGCCTCATTGCTGTGCTGGTTTTCTTCAAGCATGTTATCAACAGGTCTATCAGAGATTTGTATTACAAGGCTAGCTAGACAATTAATTGTATTTCACTGCTTGGCCAAAATTAATTGCTTGAGGCTTTACTACACAGGCAGAAGAAGCATTCCTGTATTTCATATAACTTCCCCATGTGGGAATAGCATGGAGTATAATTATTTCAGAAAGAAGTTGCTTTTTTCTGGCAGGACACACCCAATAATGTTATACTGGCACAGCTAGGGCAGAATAATTATTTCCTTCTAGACACAATGGCCAGCTTGCCCACCTAGACAAGTTTCTACTGTAACTCCAGGAGAAGTGGAAGTCTGCAAATGGGTCTTCCAGAAAGACTTTTTCTGAACCCTCAAGCAACATGATGAAGAGATGATGGAGTCATCCAGAAAATAGTGATCAGCATTCACCCTCTTCCTCTTATGAACATACTTAATGGAAGCTTATGGGAACAACTACAACTGCATTTCATACAACCACAATTTTCTTTAACTTCTACTTTCTACTATATGTGGTCAAGCAAAGTGATGCAAAACAAGGCATAAAAGTAAAAACTGTTTGTATGTGCATAACCTCTTTAACTTTAAGGGAATGATTCTGGGTTTGTATCACTACAACTAAACACCAGATCATGCTCCTGATTTGCTAAACTTCTCACTGCAGTACTGACAGTTTCACAGTTGTGAAGAACCCTAGATTGACAATTCTAGGTAGTATAAAGGGTTGGCTCTGCATCTTTCCTCCCCCTGGCCCAATTTTCAGAGCAAAGAGCTAGTTCAGATGGCTTGCCCACTGAGGCCTTGGGGCTTGCTTTTGTGGGATGTTTTTTGGGGGATTTGGTTTTTTTGTTTGTTTTTCTTTGTTCTGGTAAGATTTTATGCAGGATACAAACTGCTGCTATTTTTTATTTCAGACCTTCACATCTGCCTGATTGGAAAGCATGGAAACCAGAAACTGTTCTGACAAGATCAAAGAGGAAACTGTTCTCCATCAGCTATGGACCAGATCAAAATGGCAAAAGATGAGAAGCACAGCATTTGGGAGTTTTTCACTCCAATACCTCCACTGTCTTCATTTGATATAAAATGGTAATGTCTGTCCTACTCAGAGCTTTAACTAGATGGTAGAGGTCAAGATTTCCAGAGTTGATACTATGAACACTTAATAGTACACTGCCTACCTCATATAACAGATGTAGCTCTGTTAAATGGTATCAATACCTCTTAAAAGACACACCTCAAAATAAATAGCTGACTTTTTAAAAAACACCACTATCTACAGTCTAAGAAATACACCATTCTTCTCATCTAACAAAAATTTGGATCTAGTCCATATACATGGACTTAAGCTACTCAAACTAAAAACATTTAAATAACTACATTGGAATAAAATATCATAGAATCATAGAACCATTTAGGTTGGAAAAGACCTTCAAGATCATCGAGTCCAACCATCAACCATGCCCACTAAACCTGTCCTGAAGTACCCCGTCCCCTCGCTTTTTTAATACCTCCAGGGATGGTGACTCAACCACTTCCCTGGGCAGCCTGTTCCAATGTTTGACAACCCCTTCAGTAAAGAAATCTTTCTTAGTATCTAACCTAAATCGCCTTTGCCTCAACTTGAGGCCATTTCCTCTCATCCTATCTCCAGCCACCTGACAGAAGAGACCAGCACCCACCTCACTACAACCCCCCTTCAGGTAGTTGTAGAGAGCGATAAGGTCTCCCCTCAGCCTCCTCTTCTCCAGACTAAACAGCCCCAGTTCCCTCAGCCACTCCTCAGAAGACTTGTGCTCCAGGCCCCTCACCAACTTGGTTGCCCTTCTCTGGACACGCTCCAGCACCTCCATGTCCTTCCTGTAGTGAGGGGCCCAAAACTGAACACAGCACTCGAGGTGCGGCCTCACCAGTGCCAAGTACAGGGGAACAATCACCTCCCTGCTCCTGCTGGCCACACTATTTCTGATACAGGCCAGGATGCCGTTGGCCTTCGTGGCCACACTTGGGCACACTGCTGGCTCATATTCAGCCGGCTGTCAACCAGCACCCCAGGTCTTTCTCTGCTTGGCAGCTTTCCAGCCACTCTTCCTCAAACCTGTAGCGCTGCATGGGGTTGCTGTGACCCAAGTGCAGGACCCGGCACTTGGCCTCGTTGAACCTCATACAATTGGCCTCAGCCCATCGAACCAGCCTGTCCAGATCCCTCTGGAGAGCCTTCCTACCCTCGAGCAGATCGACCCTGCCTCCCAACTTGGTGTCATCTGCAAACTTGCTGAGGGTGCACTCGATCCCCTCGTCCAGATCATCGATAAAGATATTAAACAGAACTGGCCCCAATACTGAGCCCTGGGGAACACCACTTGTGACCTGCCGCCAACTGGATTTCACCCCATTCACCACAACCCTCTGGGCTCAGCCATCCAGCCAGTTTTCCCCCCAGCGAAGAGTACACTTGTTCAAGCCATGAGACACCAGCTTCTCAAGGAGTATGCCATGATGAGAGACAGCGTCAAAGGCCTTGCTGAAGTCCAGGTAGACAACATCCACAGCCTTTCCCTCATCCACTAGGTGGGTCACCTGGTCATAGAAGGAGATCAGGTTGGTCAAGCAGGACCTGCCTTTCGTAAACCCGTGCTGACTGGGCCTGATCCCCTTCTTATCCTGGACTTGCCATGTGAGTGCTCTCAAGACAAACCGTTCCATAATCTTTCCCAATACCAAGGTCAGGCTGACAGGCCTGTAGTTCCCCGGATCCTCCCTCCGACCCTTCTTATAAATGGGAGTCACACTGGCAAGCCTCCAGTCCTCTGGGACCATATATATGTACACAATACATCTTAACTCATGTATTAATGGGTTTCATCTAAAAAGATCCAGAAAATTAATGTTCAAACTACTCACCAAGAATGAGCTTCTCATTGATCAGAAGGAACGATGTTATACTTTTAAGAACTTCAGCAGCTGCTAACAGCATCTCTGTCTGTTGCTCATCTCCACAAAAATAAACTAACAGCTGAACCCATGTTTTCAGGACTTCTTTTGAAATCTGAAGGCACAGAACATGTGAGAAATATGCTGTACAATCCAGTGTTACCACTTACCATCACATTAAACTATGGACCACCAAAGGGATACCACTCATCATTAAATGCTGGGGTTTTTTTGAGGTGGTGAACCCCACATGTCCATTCAAAAGTTGGCTTAATATGTCACAGATAGTCAAGATGGGAGATTTTCTTCTAGTCAGAGCAGTATTCATAGGCAATTCTCTCACCCTGTCCCTTCACACCAGACTCACCAATGACCACACAAGTCAAAGCCTATCTTTGTGTCCTCAGTTCTAAACATGCAAGCCAAATATACCAGACTATAATGAAGAGAAGCAATTCTCAGAAGTGTCCTACATGTAGACACATACACATATCTGGAGAAACAATTAAGAGCATGTGAACTGTAGAATGAATCTTAGGCTTTGGTAATGATAAAATGCTTCGTAAAGGGGTGAATGCGGCTCCATCTGTCTCTTCTGCAGATACTGAGGATGGAAATTTTTTTTAACAAGACTGCTAAGATATCTTGGGTTCTGATAGCATGTTGTGCTGGTTTTGGCTGGGATAGAATTAATTTTCTTCATAGTAGCTAGTATGGGGCTATGTTTTGGATCTGTGCTGGAAACAGTGTTGATAAATCCACAGGGATGTTTTTATTCCTGCTGAGCAATGCTTACACAGAGTCAAGGCCTTTTCTGCTTCTCACCCCACCAGTGAGGAGGCTGGGGGCGGGGGGCACAAGGAGTTGGGAGGGGACACAGCTGGGACAGCTGACCCCAACTGACCCAAGGGATATTCCATACCATATGATGTCATGATCAGTATATAAAGCTGGGGGGAAGAAGGAAAAGCGGGGGGGTGTTTGGAGTGATGGTGTTTGTCTTCCCAAGTAACCACTACACATGATGGAGCCGTGCTTTCCTGGAGATGGCTGAACACCTGCCAGCCCATGGGAAGTGGTGAATGGATTCCTTGTTTTGCTTTGCTTGCACGCATGGCTTTTGCTTTACCTATTAAACTGTCTTTATCTCAGCCCAAGAGTTTTCTCACTTTTACTCTTCCAATTCTCTCCCCCATCCCACTGTGAGGGAGGTGAGGGAGCAGCTGCCGGGTGCTTAGCTGCCGGCTGGGGTTAAACCACGACACGTGTGCATTCACAACACTGAAGGAATCTCCATGTTGACCTATACACAGCAAAGCTTGCTGTCCTGGAACATGAAGAATTACAAAAAAAAGAACAGGAAAGAAATTTCCTGGTTCAAATAAAATCCAGTTGCCATCTTCTGGAAAATACTTAGTCCTCAGACATACGCTAGGAAAACTACTACTTAGTTATAATGGGACAAAGCTTTCCAATGTGTGGTGATACCTACTAGATTTTTTGTGGAAAGAAATAACGTGCATTTTACCCATAACTCAAATAGCGCTTCCAAGACTTGTAAACTCTGACCCCCGTTGGGACAGCTGGGCCATAATTGGGAAGAGAAAGTCCCAACTTCCATAAGTGACCAAGAAGGAGCTGCGATCCCCTGCAAGTGCCACCCTCAGGAGAGTGGCAGGTCAGTCAAGGCACAGCAATCTCAAGTGCAGGTTAGATAACAGAACATGCCAACTGCAGGGGGTGGCACCCACGCACAGCCACAAACAAGCCTGTGCTACAGCTATCAGAGGAAGCTCCAGAGGGAAAAAAAACCCTCAAACAGATTTCGACCTCATGCACAGGAGAAGAGGAAAAGCAGCACCAGCTCGACCTGGAGACACACTTGAGGTATGCACAGTTAATTTTTTTTTTTCCTCCTTTCTTTATTTTTTTTTACTTAAATTAAAGGAAGTGAAAAACAGAACAACCAAATAAGGCAAAGAAAAGAACCAATGAAAAGGTGCCTTGAGTTAAAGGGCAGAGAGGCGTGGGAGGACTCATAGAGGGATAAATGAAACCCCAGTAGTACTCTGCCTCATTCCGCATGGTACATGGCCATGCACCTGCACTACACAAAGGGACAGAGCCAGAGCATGTCCTACAGTTCTGTAACAGGTTAAAAAAAAAAAATATCCAAAGATGTTACAATTACTCAAATTCTGAACAGACACATGGACTATCTAGAAAGATAGAACTTGACTTTTACCTTATGGAAGAGAAACAATCCCTTCTACAGATGCAAATACTGAATGCAAGCCCAAAAAAAGAATTTAGATGGAAAACTGATGTACTTGGTCTTTTACAAAGCAGAAGACACCCTCTGTACATATATCTTACATCTCACATGATTTACATGATTATTAGATAATGTTGTTTTAGCATTACTACAGTTAAGATTGTTACAACATTTTTCATTAATTCCTCTTTGTAAATTAATACAAAACTTCAGAGCAATAACCTGTTCCATGTCTATTTGTGAAACCAGGTTTACATGGTTATTTTAATGTTTATAATTTGAAGTCCTTGCATTTTGCCTTTCTTAAACAAAAAGATTTAACATCACAATTCATGTTCCAAATTCTTGGGTCCAAATCTGTGGCTTCCTTTTTTTTATGAGGCAAGATTACTAGCATACAATATGAATCAATTCTGCTGCACATTCTATAAAAAATAACAGCTACATAAGGAAAAAAAATAATCTTCATTTTAAAACAGATCACGACAATTTTGTCTATTTTAAAATATCCATTAAGTGTTCTTTGTGTCTTTGACAACATAAAAAACCCCCTAAAATTGTCTAGCACTAAAAGCTGCCTTAGCAGTGCTCTATGCATACAAATGTAACATCACAGACTGATAATTTAAAATCAAAAGAAATCTGAGGCAGTAATTTGTGCTGGTATAAATCTAAATTAAATAGCCCATAAACAGGAATGGAGAACACAGAGCCTTGAACTTTGCAAAGGTTATTATATTTACTCTAGGTTTTAAAAGCAAATTTTAAGAGGAAATTCAATGAGAAACTCCACGCAGACAACAGGCTGGTGTGCTTAGACAGTGATTTCAGGCCTGAGACTTGGCAAGGTCACACTGCCCACAGCAAAGAATGAACTGCACCCAACCACTGCTTCAAGCTTCTTGCCTTCCCTTCTGACCTGCTCCCCAGCAATCAGAAACCACAACAAAGTTGCACTTTAGTAAATGGACTGGATTCAGTACATGTGTTAATCACTGTAGGCATTTTTCTTTCCACATTATAGCAACTATTTTGGATGCTCTCAGAAGCTGAAATTAATCCATCAGAAAAATTCACTTACGTATTTAACTTGAAGTAACTTTGAGAGGGATATACTGAGATGATATTCATGGCTGTTTCATTTCAGAATGTGGCAGGGTATTTAGAGAGGAAGACATAATGCCAGAAAAGGTGCAATGACACAAGAAAACACAAACTTGGGGCTTCTATCTAAAAGAAGCCACATGACTTCTATCACCAAAAACTCCAGAATTACAAAACTGTTAAGCAGCTCCATTTCTCTTACCTGCTGATGGTTCTGCAAAAGATGGATAACCAGCTTGGAGGCAAATTTGAGAGCTATGCTTTGTACTTCAGTGCTGAGAAAACAAGGTAAAGAAAGTATCAAAAAAAAAAAAAAAAAAGCAGCTATTTCTGCCATCATTTCATCTCTAGAAAAAAAACAACCAGCCAGTTCTTAATCATTCTTGATTATCACCAATGGGTATTTTGCAAGCTGAGCACTTGGCATTTTTACTTTACAGATCTTGATGTTAGTTAAGTTTTTAGTTGAGATGCAAATGAAATATGCTCTTACTTTCAGCTCTCTTGTGTTTATTTTCTACCTGCATACTTGCCATAGAAAAACACATTTGAAAATGGAAGCCAAGTCAAACAAACCAGACATTATTTTAAATGATAAACAAAAGCATTTCTTCAAGCTGGTGTTAAGCTCCAGAAGTACCTCTTCTAGAGCTGCTAAAAACGTTACTAGTGCAGAATACGAGAACTGTCGTCTGCTGAGCCTCCATGCTGCCCAGCAGGGTCTAAGGACTTGGCACTTGGCACCATGGCTCCTGAAGGGCTGGTCTCACCACAAGGAAAGGCAACACCTGAGCAGTAAGGTTTGCTATTTCAGCTATTTCCCTCTAACAGCACCAGTCAGTGTTACTTTACCATAAGTACCTTACTTCATTCCCGAAATAAACACTCCACATCATCATTTAAACTTGAAAAATTTAGTGCAAATAAGCAGCAAATGTGCACAGCTATAAAATGCTGTTCTACACTGTATACTGTAAATATTCTACATTGGCAACACTGGGGTGCAATGTTTATATGGCTGAAAAAAAGAGACTATTAGAAACAGGATGGTCTTGCCCCTAGAGCCTGGACACTTTAACCCTGTCTGTCCATTCCATTATGAATAGATGGACACAGCTTCTAATTCAGTACAAACTGGCTCCAAATTTTCAGTGCTTTCTGGTGACTTTATAGTCTGATTAAGGAGTGCGAACCCTAAGGATTAGGGTTAACCATTTCTGCCAATCCAACAAGTGAAATCAGATCTGTCACTCTCCCTGCAGACCGTCTGCAGATAAATCAGGATAGCATGGATGGCAGATTCACGGATGAGTGTATGTTTGGATCATCTATTCTATGTGTTAAGGTGTTTCCCAATTACCATTCAGGAAGAGCTATGCTCACTGGCTATCATCTAACAGCCAGAGTAAATTCTTATTTCAGGAACTGTATTACTGGACATTTACAAGATGCTTGCCAGTATGACTTCTGGGCCTTTTTAATAATTCAGATCTGTGTCTAACTTCTCTGAAAAATTCTCATCAAAAACTCTCTTTATTCAAATGAGCCACACTCACCTTTCTGAAACATGGATTTTTAAATCAACAGTCCAAAACCAATAAATTAATGCTTCAACATTTAAAGTTTTTAAAATATAAGTATTTTAACAAGCATAACAGACCATACCTGTTGGCGATATCTACAATGTTTAAACTCCAGGTTAAGAGCTCATTTGGATTCATTTTTATAGAGCATTCAGTCTTTGGAAGCACATTTCTGAGATCCATAGTATAAAGAATTTCCAGCACCTGCACACACAATTCACAAACAATGAAGTTGCAAACAATCTCAATATGAATGTGTACATTTGAGATCAGTAAAACACTGACTGAAACCCCACTCCAAGAACACAAAGGTCCTCTTCTGACAGTGCTAAGATAGGAAAGAGGAAGTTCTTGCTTTTATGCAAGAACATCTGTTACAGAATTATAGCACAGCTCCTATTCAATGTAAAAAAAACCACCACCAAAACCCACTCATGTACTATTTAAAAAACATCACGCACGTTTGAAACATATTTTTAAAAATGAAGAGTATCATTTACTGAAAACATATCAAATGTCAATAAAATAGCACCCTCCTACCTTGCAAAAACACGGGAGGTTCTTTTCCTTCAGAGCCATTGTGAGAAGAGCGCCTTCCAAATCAATGAGTAAACACAATACACCTCCTCCTTCTTCTGCAATCTGCTTGGAATTTATTTGCTTCAGCCAGAGCAGTATTGCTTCCAATGCAAGCAGACGTACTTCATGAAACTCACAGTGAAGGAGATGAACTATTGACAATGGTGGCTTGGCTATTTTCTTCGCAACAGGTGAACTGCTGCTCTGGATGTCAGGACCTGCAGTCACCAACAGCACTTCTATCACAAGTTTGGTGATGCTCTGAAGATACTGTATCAGTCCTGGTACTGCAGATGAGTAGGGAATACCAGACATCAATTCAGAATCTGAAATGACTCTGTTCATCTCTTCCCAAAATCCAAACAATGGCATTCCTGAAATGAGAATAAAACTAAGTAAAGTGACAAATAGATAATGTTACCATCTTCTCCAGATCATGAAGCGATTCTGAAGTTGAAAAACATCAGGTATGCAAAAGGTATCACAAGGTAATTTCAGGCATGAAATGAAAACATAGTTCTCCTTCATTTTAAACTGATTCTGAATTATAAACCAGCTTTCCTAGATATCAGGTGTATTCATATTTAAATAGAAAGAAATAAGGACACAAACTTTTTTGAAAACTGTAAATTGTTCAACACATGGGATGAAAGCTTCAACCAACTTAAAAAATCCTACAATACTTTGCAGATTGCCTGTCATCTTCACCAATTACAGCTCTTTGATAAGTATTTCCTTAAATCAAGCTACTAATACAGTCTTGCAAATTGTACATGCTTTGCACTACCATTGTAGAAAGTGATTAACACAAACTGTATTAAATACATTTGGAAAAAAAATGTAGGTAGTTTGGAAACATCAAAAAGCACCAAATACAAATATGCAATCATATTATACTAGGTAGAATAGCTCTAAAATCAGAGGTTAGACTGGAGAAAGTGCTGTCTGTCAGCTTACCCAGCTGCAACTGAAACCAGGAGAAACAATGACAGGGCCATTCTGATAATACTGAAAATCTCATGCTTTGCATAGCTTTAGTCAGAAAAGGTTACTATTAAGAAGATGATACTTCTACATAAATACATCTGTCCTGTGTCTATCAATCTAAAGAATTTACTGATTAAAAAAATCCAGTGTGCTTTTCCTATGCTTATCAACTTCAAACAGGTAAGACAGGTAAGAAAAAAGGAGCTGCACTGTAATCCCTCTTATGTACCAGCACAGGAACTGTGACATTTCAGCCATTTACACTGGTTCAACCTGCTCACATGGCACAGCACAGCCCAAGAACCTTCTTTAGTGCTTGGCCACCTCCTGGAGTGAACAAAAAGGTCACTGCTATCTGTGATGCCAGAGGGTTTCAGCCTTCAGCAAAGTTGGCAATGTTGACACAAAATGAAAGAAAAAAATTAATCAATAGTCCTCACACACACACAGACTGAAATCCTCACGTGCCTTGAGTTCAACCTTCTTCTCCATCACCAGCAGGAATGAATCATTTTATAATACTGAAACCAAGATTTTTGCCCCGTTCAGATGTTTGTATAGCTTGTACTGTGAGGAAATTAATATGTTATATCCCACCAAATTCAAATACAAGTAAGAGAACATCATGAAGCACAGAAGAGAACAATACTGCCACTGGTGTTAAGGGATATTAGAAGTTTAGGGTTTTTAAAATGTCGAAATGCATTAAAGGTAAATACAAAGATTAAAGCAAACTTACTTAGATTTCTTCAGTATCTGCAAGAAGAAAATTCATTGCCATGTAACTTTGCTATTTATAATTAAGTAAGCACCACGTACTACTAAAAGCCTGTCCAAATATTACTATTAAATTGCTGAATTTGACATGAAGCTGCAACACAAATGTGGATTCATTTTGTTGCCCTTGAAGACATTTCCCTAAGCCTTCTATTTAAAATTAAATACCCTTCCCTTTCATATTCAAATTCTTCCAAAGCCATCTTAATTTTTTTGACATTTACATAGAAACTTGACATGGTTGTACACTGTCTAGCATGTAAGGCAGAAGCATTTTCTGAGTAATTCTGGACAAGCTTCAAAGAAATTTGGTATTTGAAAAAGATTTGCAGACATATTACCTAACCATTAGTTCTGTCATTCATGTTTTCACTACAGTTTCTTTTCTGAATGGGCTTGATGTAGTCAAAAAAACTGCAATATCACTGCAAACCTATGTCACAGCATAATCCTCTAGATGACGCAGATGGCTTCCATCTCATAACATGCAAACTTGTATATTTTATTTGCTACATTTTCTAAAACCCCTCCAAATAGAATGGCATTACATACTGGCATCGCAGCATGAACTAGCATTAATGCCTATGTCACACGACAAGTATCCAACTGCCAGAATTCCTTAATTTCCGAACTGTCTGGTTGCCTTGGAGATGGATTAGGCCTTCGTCCCAGTTATTACACAGTCTGACTCCACAGACACCAGTTAAACAACAGAAATAATCCCAGGCAGCTGAAAGAAAAAGGTTCAAGTTCAAGCACCTTGGTTTGAGAAGAGAAACAGCTTCAGTTTTGAAGCCCTGCACCCTCTCAGCTTCCTATGTGCTTCCCTCCTCAGCTGCATTTCAGCAATACACGAGCCTGCTAGCTCAGTTGTCTGAACCAAGTATGTATTTCTAAGTATGTTGCAAGAGAATTGCTTGTATTTCTTATCAACGTTGCTTTACATTGAGGTATAGCTATCATACATGCAAGCAGTAACACAAAAACCAACAGGATGGAAGGGTCAAAGCTCTAGGGCAAGGCAAGGGACAACAGTATTAAGCAGACAAAAAGAGATAGAGACAAATGTTAGGGTAAGAGGGGGAGGGTGTCTTTCATTTTGTTGGTGTCAACACTGCTAACTTTGCTAGAGCCTGCAACCTAATATCAGAAGGAGTGGTGACCCTTTTGTCAACTCCAGGAGCTGGCCATGCACTGAGCTTCAGATCCAGTTCAATAAACTTTCATTTGAATTTTCCAAGGCCAGCACAACTTCACTCGGTGTCTTCATCTTTGAAGGGGAAAATTATTTTTATATGAAAAACATAATGGAGCTACTCACTCCTAGAAGTACTAGTTTGCAGAGACTGTGATACAAGAATCTTCTGCCACAGATCCTCTTTTTCTGTACATATCAGACACTTCTGGTTTGGAAGCCTTATGGATGATTTCTGGTTTCCCCATGTAACTGTGAAAGACTGGGCACTGTGGCTCATCTATTTTACAGAAAGTCTCTTTAAAACTGGATGTCTCAACAGCAAGGCTGTCAGCAAAATAAGACTGTCTGCATATTTGCTTAGCCTCAGCACGCCATAGAGCAAATCTTTCTGTATTCATCTCGTGCTCCACATGCTCTCCAGCACTCTTTTTTTCACACAAATATGTACAGAAGGAAAGAAAGCCCTTGTCTCATTACAATGCAGTGGAAATATTCCTTCTTTCAACGTCATCACTAAGAAATCTTTCCTGGCTTTCATGTAAATGTTTTCTCTTCTGCTTAACTTTAAGTAAACTCTTTTTCTTTGGCTTACATCAAAATATCCAACTAAACCAAAAAAACACACTGGTTCCCAAAGTAAATGTCTGTCTCTGTTGTTAAGATACAGTAAAGACATACTTCTATTTACAAACAAAAAAATCACTGTACAGTTTGAACGACCAGCTGCTGTGAGAAGGAAGAACAAATTTTGGCTGACCAAACCAGGATCCTGGCAAACAGCGGTCTTGTCCAGGATGCTGACAGATGCAAAAGAGCCCCCAGGAATTAAGTGGATTAATTTCCCCCCCGCCCTTAAGGACTGCTTCATTTGTGGGACAGTAAGAACTTCATCTCTCTTAGGAAGGGACGCACCTTACACAATAACTTTGTTCTCTTCAACACAGTGCATCAACATCCCACAGTCCTCCTCAATCCCTTTATGTCCACTACACTGAGATATGCATACAATGTCTATGTCACATCATCTAGGTTTGAGGCATTGTTTTTTAAATCCTATTTGTGATCAACTGATGTTCATAGTCAGTTACATGAAGTTAAATGGTCTTTCATAATCTGAAAATAAAGAGGAAAGGAAGAGGAGCAGAATGGAATTAGCAGACCTGATGAATCTCGAGCTAAAATCTCCTCAGAGTTTAGCCAGCTCCAAAACCTGTGCCCTGCCTTTCTTCTGCTCTTCCCTGCAGTGGCAGGCAGGCACTATTCTATAGTCTGTTTCCAGAGTAAGCAGATACATACAGTAAGGACAGCAAAACTTCCCTCCTCAGGGATTAACAAACTGTCAGCTGATGGACAGTTCAGCTGATACTTCACCTCAGAGATTCTACAATATGTTCAAAAGTGACAGAAGTCATCTGAATTCCTTTCATATTTAAAACCTAAACTTGTTTCATTGCCTTGCCAGGTGATGTACAGGACTGATTATGTATTTCTGTTGAATTTAGGTAATTTTACAGTGGCTGTCTAGGCTACTGCCAATTAGACAACTCTCCGTATCATCAAGTATTTATTGTGTGAGGGGCTTTTTTGCTGTATCTGTGATTATGATACAACTAAGTATTTGCACACTTGTAGATAAATACTGAGATCAAATCCTGTATGCAGCCCCTCGAGCATCCATGCCATCTTCCTACTAGGGGCTCCAGAAAATAAGAACAAAGAAGGGAAAAAGGGGAGAAATTATACTGACATCAGAAAACTTACTGACACTCTGCAAAGTCAGACAAAAATTACAAGAGCAGCAACGAAATGCTGCTGTGTCTGCAGTACAATGTTATAGGATGGGGGTCCAAGCATAAAAAATCTGGATATTCATCATTATTCACCAAGACCTGCAAGAAGTTGCAATTATTTAAGGACTGAGAAGTTAAAATCCCTTGCGCTCACAAACTACCGTCTATCTAAGGGTTTCTGAAGAGATCATATGAATAGAGAGAAGGCTGAAAGGTAATCACTGCCAAGAAGAGATTTTCCTAGACAAATATTAAGGAAAAGTATTTTCTTTCATATTTTCCCTTTTTATTAAAAGTGGATTAGGCGAAGTCACCGGTAAATGGAAAAAAAACCCCAAAGAGAACAGAAAAGCTATTACAATGTGGAACTAAGATAACTGTTGATGATCAGGAAAAGGGCATATTTTAAGCAGGATATTTTCTTTTAAAGACATCTGCAACATCTTTGACATCAGAGACTGAGCATCAGTACTCAAAATAAAATTCAAACCTACAAACATGAGTGATTAACAGAATCCATGGAAAATATATCATTGAGGACAGAAGCATCCCACTGCATTTTGTATAGTATAAGTTTTCAAAGGAAAAAAAGGGGGGGGAAGGAAAAAGCATTTGATCTGGACACTGAAACTGCAATTTTTCTTACAGCTTCTCTCTGGCACAGCACCAAGTTTTCCACTTCTTTTGCATTCATAGAAAACCATAAACCCCCATGGAGTCAGTGCAAATCAGTCAGTGGTACATGCTGGAATCTAAAGAGAACCCAAAACAAGATTTCAGAAGGATGAGCAGTCTCCCATCTTCACATGGGGACGGAATTTTAACTGCTAACATTTACAAACACGATCAACTGCACTCTCCCCTAGCGTCACTTACTTCCTCTTAACACCTTTCCATACTCCCTGTTCAACACAGCATTCCAGCAATATCATGCTCTACCCTCCACAACCCCCCTCCTTTCACCGTGTCCCTGAGATCTTTCTGAGAACACTTTTACTTTCCTCCTCCCTTGTCTGTGCCAAGAGTTCTGCCTCCGACATTTCCTTGACCGTCTGTTGTTGTTGCACACCTCCATCATCTTTCTCCCAACATTTCTTCCTTTCAGCCTTGGTCCATTTGCTTTGTCTTTCTGTCTCACACTCACTTTTGCGCTGCCTTTGGGCCACCTTAACATAGTACGTCCCTCACTTGGTCTGCCTCTGGCATTTCACTGTCTGTGCAACTCCCAGTCACTCCCTGTCTCTTGGACCTCCAACAGTCCCATCCTCAACTTCTTCATTCTCCTGCCTGCACTGAATTAGAATATTGGGTACGCAACCACACTTCCTTTTGACTTGTCAGTAGGTCTAGGCCATTTAGGTGATTTTATAAATATGTTTTAAATCTTTACCTTCCCTGAGTCAAAATAACAACATTGACCAAGTGCCACATGAAGCTTATATAATTTCTGACATAATAAATAAAAATTGCTTTCAATTTGTTCAGATGGAATTCCTTAAGTTTAAGCTAATTAGACCAAATAACCAAAACATGCATTAACAAGCTGCCAGCGTTTTTGTTCAAATAACTGTTTGGCCACACTTCTTAGGGACCTAGGTAAAGAAAGTTAAAGTATGGCTAAAATAACCAACCTAGTTATTCCCGTCAAATTTTTACCATTTAGACATTATCAGTTTTTAAGTCAGCCTTCAGAAAAAAATTCTTTTAGCTACCATTTAGCTTCTTTTCAAAATAAGAAAGAGTAAGAAGTACAATATAGAAAAAAAGTGGGCACAGCCTTCAAATGCTATTTAAAAGTCCTACAAATCATATCATTCAGGCAAAACATTTAAGAGATTCCCACTTAAAAAACGAGATGTGCTTTCATTGCAAAGCATCTAGAAGTTTGATAATGCATACTATTTCTACCACTACATTTTATAACTTCTAATTAAAAAGGACAAATATCACTAAGAGAATGGTATTTGCATTATGTTATTTAAAACAGAGTATTTTGTCATATTTGAGAGCATAAAAAAGGACAAAACCAGCTGACAGTTGTACACAATTGCCCATGTTTCTGATCTCATACACACATGTGCGATGCACAGTATTTTTTGCACTTGTTTCTGTTGCTCCTGAGCAGAATTTAAGAATCTTAACTAAGCTACATCTACAAAAGGTTTAGCTGTTTGGAAGATAGTAAGAAAATGGAAGTCTGTTTCTGCAAAACTCAAGGAAAGAATACATTAGTGAGAGCAGAATACTGGCTGCTCCATTTTGATATCAAAACAATCTATGAACAAGATTAATTATGTAAATACTGAGTAGCTGTTCCCACTGATGACAACAACAGTGGAGTTTGGTTAATCTCAAGTACTTTTATAAATTCTTTCACCTCAAATGTAGAAAGGAAAAATGCATAGTTAGGGTTCAAGTGGCAGCTTCTCCTAAATCACAGATTCATCCTATTTGACATCCTGTTTAAATGTCTTCTCTTTCTCATCAAACTTGAATTTTGAAGATACTATACTCAATAATAGGCCAAACCAGCCAGGAGATAGACGGTGTGTGTATATATATATGTATGTATATATATAAAAGAACAACTTGGAAGCATTATCTTTAGCAAATTTTTCTTTCATCTTTCCCCTGACTTCTGTTCTACATCCTATTTCACTTATGTTGATGGGCTTTATGGACTCAACACAATACTTTATCAACAAGTGCCATTTTTTTGAACACAACCCTGGCTAAAATACGCTTTTATTAGTCAAGTGTATTTTAGTGAGTTGCATCCATCTTTCCCTTCAGGAATTGACAAAATACTATCAGAAAACTGTTCTGAGACATGAGCAAGAAAGAAAATGTGACCACTTCGTCTTGTTGCATTCTTCATCTGTTACGGAGAGACAGAGCATCCCAGATCTGAGCTTCCACTGCAGTACACTGCTCTGGTTCCTGTGTCACCAGCACCGCAGGATCACAGCAATACTATCATCTTATTGTTTAGCTTCAGACACCAATTTCCAGGAGAAGGTCCGAAAGCAGGAATGTCTATGACAGATCCTGTCAAAAGTCCACATATTCAGCAGAGGAATCTTATCCACGGAAATGCTGTATCAGAGCATAGCCTGGCTGTAGTCTGGTATTCTGTCTCTTGCAAAGCCCATCTCTGAGTGCAGAGCAAAGTGTGTAGCCTCAGACACACGGAGGGATCTGTAGCACTACAGCTTGATAGACCTCTCCTAACTCCTGCTGATCCAAGACTTGTGAATTTGCAAATAATTATAAACACAGCTAAGGCTGGACATATTCTCACCTGGACTCGGAGGCATTTTTCCCCTCCAAAGATGCCTACAAGTGTTATTTGCTTCCTCCAGTAATGTTTGAAGTGTGAAATTCAGGAACTTCCCCCTATTCCTACATCATCCACTCTGCTGCTGGTTTACTTCTGGAGGAGTAACTTAACTGCTTTTTAGCAGTGCCAGAAAATCCTCTGGAAGAGGACTGCATTGTTCTACCCATTAGACTGAAAAGGCCCTGGACATCTGTAATTTCAAGTCTATAAAAACAGTTACTGTGGAGACAATATATCAAAGAGGTCTGCAAGAACAAATTCACTGGATATTATTAATAATTACTAATACTGACAATAGACATTAGCTCATCAAATAATCCTAGATCTGGTAAGAACTTTTGTTTGTTCTCAATAAAGGCAAAAATAGCATTTTTATTTATGTATTTTAACTTTTTTTTTTAAAAAAGGCTTGCTTCAGTTTTTTTCTGAGTTCCAATTGTAACTGATAACTGAAAAAACATACATAGTTGTAAGTTTACATAGTCTTGGTATTATGTATCGTCTCTGCATACCAGAAGACCCTCAGGCACATCAGGAGCTAGAAAAAATGCTCTAGATTTTGCCTATCAACTCAAGGAAAGAAAACTCTATTTTCCCAGTGACATGAATCAAGTAACACTTCCATCCAAACCAGCAAATCAGAATAATTATGGGGCGGGGGGGGGTGGTGGTGGTGGTTTAATTATCATCATTTGGCCAGCAATAAATTTTTAGCTGGACAAGATGCTTTTGGTATCCATTACTCCCTGCCTTCCTTATCTGACATTTTAAATTGTTTTGAATTTGTGAAGTAAATTCCCTAAGGGCTGTCCTGCACTTTAAGAGACAGATTTTATTAATTGAAGACAACAAATCACTTACAGAAAATACTTGTAATGTAGGAAAGGCCTAGGCAGGGTTGTACTCTGAAAATCTCTTTGTAATTGTAGCCCCTTTAGACAGGCATAATCAATTAGAAGTGGTCTGATTTTAACTAGTTGCAGGCTCATTACATTGCATTCCCATTTCTGTCAATGAAAATCAGTTTCAGCCCTTGGCCTGGAACTCATATACAGCACTTCCTGGGGCCTCTTAGATAAACACATCAAGAAACAGTTTTATTTGGATTTGTCCTTCACCCTTTATTCATTGAAACAACTTTACGAATCAAGATTAAAACAGAGAAAAATTGGCTCATAACCAGAGATAAACATATATGAGCAAGATATTTAATCTCAGAAAAGTATAAAGCTTCAGTTAATAATTATTCCTTACAGAACATTTAAATGTGAGACTCAAAACATTCATTTTTAACTGCTGAGTTTAGTCTTTCTCTTACTGTGTCATGAGACACTCAGGTTCTGTTTAATATAAACATATTACTCCTTCATTTCAGAAGGGCTTCTGCCTGTGTTATATAAAATTGTCCCTAATGTATCTTCAAGTTTTCAAACCTGTATTTCCAGTCTAAGTTTCTACTCTCTGTAGATATTGCCTGCAACATATAATTTTAAACCGGTATCGGAATGAAACTTTTAGGCAAGACAATACTAATGAACTATCCCTGAGCAGAGAGAGTCTGCAAAAATAACTGCTTTCCTTCTACAGAAATTGTACCTTACAGCACCCAGGTTCAGAACAGTCCACGTGAGCTTTGAAAAAATAAATGAATCCACTACAGTCAGTAATCCAGCCACAGCATGGTGCAGTCCCTCAGGCTCAAAGGGCTATTCACAAGTCAGGGGCATTAAAAAAATAAAAGAGGGGAGTTTCCTGGGGTGGAGAGGTCAATAAAAGCCTTTGCAAATGTGCCGCAATTGTTTAAAAACCAAAACAGACAAAAAACCTGAAGACAACTGAAATAGGAAAGAGACTGATAAAGGAAATGTAATGCCCCCTAAGTAAGCAAATAAGGAGCCCTCACCTGGAATATTGGCTGTTCCTTCATAAAAAAAAAAAACAGAAATACAGTTGAAGGGGCTTTGGGGGTTGTTTTTGTTTATTTTGTACATGTGATACACTGCTAGACTTTTTAATGTATTTCAAAGGATAATCACTAAGGCCAATGGCATACCAGGCTTTAAGAAACTTTATTTTGTATAAATAACGAAAATAAGTAATTATATATTGTAACATAAGAATTATTGATGGTAGATATAGCTTACCCAAAACAAACATTAAAGAGCCAGAGAAAAACATCTGTAGAGACATGCTATATTGAAACTGCTTTATATAGGGTGGTGCATTCCTCCCTATAAAGGATGCAGACCTTACCTAGTCACAAACAGCAGTCAGCACCTGACAGAATGAGACCTACAGTGGAACATCATCTGGAAATTTCCTTGACCAAACAGTACATCTTGACACTTGGAACCCATGAGAGAGGAATGACTCTGCAGAGCACAGGAAAGATCAGACCCATCTCCTAGAGACCCCAGTAACCTTAACAATCTTCCTCTGGTATAGTGGAACCCAGCTGTTACATACTTTCTGTATGTCTGTGCTTCTGTTATAAGGGCTATATTCTGCATCAACCTATCTGCAGAAGTTCATTTCAGACATATTCATCACTAAGTCATTTTCCTAAAAACTACCACTATTTGAACTGTGCATTCACAAAAAATCACACAAATAGCAATTATGGCATTAAAATGGAACTACTTCTACCAAAGGTCTAAGCAAAAAAGCAAAAGGAATTGGTTTTAAAATTAAGAACAGCCCCCCAAAACAAGAACTATCTGAAATACAGAGCAGTTCCAATGACTTAAATGCAGTGTTAAATTAGTCACTAAGAATTTTAATGAAATGAAAGAACTATTGTTTAATTGCGTTCCTGGACTGACAAGGTAATTTATTATTCATTTGTTCCTAAGAAATGAACAAAACAGGCCCACAAGGAAGCTAGTTACAGCTGACTGAAAGTTGCCTATACACAGTCACACTTGAAAGGGTATCCCTTCCTCCATACCTTTGTTCTCCTTATTGTTTACAGCATGCTTTGTATTGTTGCAAACAACACTCTGCATCACTAAAACCACTGACAGTTCTGACTGGTCTTTCAAAAACTTTACAGTGATAAAGAATCAATATAGAAAAAGAAATGTAAAGAAGCTCTCAAGCGTTGTTTCTTATAAAACTTCTAAGCATGAGAAAACACTTTCTCTGAAACACTTTCAGGTGTCTCATGAGGGAACATCTCTGTGGCTTTCAGGAAAGGTTAAAGTAGCAATATTCTGGGGTTTAGATTTTGTTTGTATTTACAACCTTGGATCAGAAAAACATTTTGGAACACTGGATGGGACCTTTTTTGTTGTTACACAGTTCCAGGATTAGGAATACTTCAAGATCATCGCTTCCAGCTTTGACATGGAGGCACACCTCATTCTTCTCATCAGCAATCCCCAGGACTAGCTCTACAGAAGGCAGAATGAAGGGCTCTTTTATACAAAGCAGCTAAAGGACTCCAGCGTTCAGTAGATGCCATGAGTACAAGCAATATATTATTGTTTCTACAGATTCAACAGAGCTCAGAAATTTCCCCACATCTGATTTATACAACAGTACATTTGACTTACCTTGCTTTTGAAACTTCCCCAGGTGAGTACTCAGCATCACAAGGACATCAAGATAGGCAGCTCTGGTCACCAAACAAGGATTTGGCCTGGAAAAATCAAATTACTAAAGATTAAATCCTTGTAACATCTACACTCAGAAACAGCAGTGAAACACACCAGCTTGGTGTGTGTATTCTACTTAATTAATGAAGATCAACTACTGATCAAATCAGACTGCATATACAAAATGATTAGGCCAAGTTATCTAAGCTTCACTTCCTGGTCCATTCTGAATGACAGTCTCCCTAGCAGAATGGCAACACCTTTCCTCCATCCATTCCACCAAACTGCAGTTATACATGTCATTATTACTGGATGAATCAGCTTGCCCTGGCAACTAGTATGTCTCTGTTTTCTTTACAGATGATCCCTGTAACTAAATGCATTAACAAAAATAAGTCTTCAGGTCTTATTGTTACAGTTCATAAAAGAGAAGATTCCCCATGAAAGGTACCTACTACATCTTTTTAACAGCCATAGCACTCTCACTGTTCTGATGAAGACCACAGAGGCATGCATGTTTTTAAAATTAGATTATTTTTTTTTCCAGATAAGACTATTGGGGATTTTCTGTGTATAACGCAAATTGGTAATAAGCTACCTTCTGCTCTACCTCTTCAAGTCGCAAGTGATCGACATTTTGTCTCCAATTAGAAAATTAAAATTAGCTTAACATCTTCATTTGTCTTTATATTGTTATCACTGTACTTTCAGCCAGGAGAACTTTTCTATAAATATAACTTAATGTGTGAGAAATACAGGAAATCCAGTTCAAAACACAGAAATTATTCTGATAAGTCCAATGGGACTTGCACTAAACCAAAAACTTTTAGAATTATGCAGCACAAGCTTAAAGTATGACTAATTCTGTTCAGTATTTATTTTATCTGGCACTTTCTTTGTACGCTTGACATTTGAAACTCTTTCAAAAAGTTTTAATTAAAAATGTTCCAACAAACATTCTCAACTCTGTAACATCTTTGAAATTCAAGAAAAAAACTTCTTCAAACAAGATATGTAATCATGACAAAAAAACCGAAAGGTCCAAGGTTCTTGCGTGGAAGTTTAGCAGCTGTATTTGCCTATGGAGAGTTAACTTATGATCCTGTTAAAAAAGACAACTTTTACCAGAAGCACTGCTCTTACCTTCAGTAATAAACTCTGTAATAAGCCTAAATTACTTATGCTTTCTTTTATGGCCTACAATATTAGGCATCCATATAATACATAGCAGACTGCATGCTACCAGGATCTCTCTTTTGAAAAGGTTTTTCCTCCTTTTGCATGAACAGAGACTTTTTAGACACTTTCTTACTAGTGAAGTAGTCATGAACCTCCCAAAACTTCTCCATACTTGCCTCTTACCACTAGCCTTAAAGCACAAGAGCTAAAAGCCTGCCTGCAGGGAAGATGCACATCAGTAAGAACTGATACCATAAGAAGCCAAAGCAATTTTAATGTGGCCTATTTTTTAAAAGCTCTATTAGGAAGACTTAATTTCTATCCAACCTGATTAAGTGAACCTTTCTTCTGTATCTTGGGCATCTAGCTGTTGCCCAAGTTGTTCTTCACAAGTCTGTATGAAAACACCACCAAGAAATACTCACAGGGTTAGAAGCTCAACCCACGAGAAAACAGAGTGACAGATCAGTCAAAGGCTTAGAAGAAAAAGAAACCGAGGGGTCTCTCACAAGTACTCATAAAATGGACAAAAGCAGCCACAACAGATTTCAATTAAGATGAGGAACATAATGGGCCTACTGCACCTCAGCTCCCTTGAAAAATGGAAGACTCACTTATTATTCAGTCATTTCACTGGAAAGAAAATTTCCAACATGCAAACTGCCTTGGGAAAACCATGGCTGATGCAACCGTTACTGAAGAAGTGACAACAGCAATACTGACATGGTTTTTTATTCTGGTCCAGCTTTGAAGCATTTACGACTTCATTTTGAGTATGCACATATGCATGTTTTGATTTTGAAATGAGGCTTTTCTAGCATGAAACATTCCAAACGTTTGTTCTTGGCTGGCTCCATTGCTCTGGTGATGCTAATGAATTCTTAGCCATGTGTGCCAGACAGACACAACAGGAAATTCAGTTTTCCAAAACCAAGAAATTTCAGTGTTGTTCAGACTGTAGCAGAAACCTCAGTTTTGAACACAATCAAACTGTGATTTGCGTAACAGACCCGACAGCCAAAAATCACATGCTGAACATTTCAAATGATGCACTGCACAGTATTTAAGGTGACCTGTTCGTGCAGAACTTCAACAATGAGACTGGGAAGAGTACAAGATGTTTCTTTTTTAACACAGATACCCAAGTAAAGGGGTGTTCTCATCAACAAGCTTTGAGGAAATCTGTCTGCAAACAAGAAAGTCACAGCAGTAGCAAGGGTGGGAGCTCCAGGCACCTGGAACAGCATTCTTTTTTTTGTCCCAAACCCAACAATTAGTTCATTTCCCTTCCAACCTGGATATTAAGGGAAACAAATACATCATATGCTCACTCCAGATGATAAACTGTATGTGACTCTGAACAGGATAGAGCTAGAGATGGTTAGGACTCTCATATCTAAGGGTATGTCCCCACAGAAATATAAAATGGCTATCAAAGCAATATTCATACTACTACACATATATACTAATAGCAGGCTAGTGATGTCAGCGCAGACATCCATACCTCATTAAAGTAATGCTTTGTCTACATTAGCAAGTAGGTTGGTGTAGTAACAGCAGATCTATGAAGTCAAACAGCTGGTACCAAAGACCCAATGGCCACCCTACATACTGAGCCTGGATACATTAAAACATAGTTTTCAGAAGTTCATCTTGTTGCTTTTTGTTTCTCTTTGGATACAGAGTTCAGAGCCAGCCTGCTCCAGGGATCTCACTGCACTTAGAAGCTTATCCCATAGTTTCTAGCACTCCTTTGTGATGCTGTACTTGGAGGTTGACTGTCCAGGTGGAAATAAAAATCACCTCTCAGACGACCACTTAGGTAAATTTCACCAACAGCCACTATTGCACAATATTTCAACACATCTGACTGAAGAGAGGTCAAAGGCTGTCTGCCCCGAGTAACACATAGAAGACAAGCATGGTCACAGACTTGGCCTGCCAGGCAGAGGAGAAGACGACACCTGCAACCTTTAGAAGCGCAGACAGGGACGGAAAGATTACTGCTTAGAAAGAACAAGGCCCAGAAGAAACGTGTTTCTAATTTAATCAAGGAGAAAAAAACAATGACGGGGGGGGCTGCTGTGTCCTTAGGAGATCATCATGAAACTCCATAAAAGATACAACGTGACTGAAAGAGCACAAGTCAAAAAAGTTAAAGGCACTGAAGGTTTTAAAGGGTCTACAGGTATTTTTTTTAATTTCCCAAAGCTCCAGCCTAACAGTATCTTCAGTATGGGGAAAAGTGTCTTTTTTAAATTATTATTTTAGGTAGGCATGGCTGAACAGTAGACAAATCTGAAAACACAGGTGCCAGTTTCCATACTATTAATTTTGATACATTATAGCAGACTTCTGGATTAGATCCTGAAAATAAAGTCTTCCAAAACCTAGCCAAAATCTTATCATTAATGTTGAACAAGTAACTGTGGATAAGGTAGTCGGACTTTCTTGTAATCTCATTTTCAATTCTAGTATGCAAATATAAAATTAGAAAAGAGTTGAAGTCACTGGCAGGAGGAAACCTTTTGTTAGCTGTTGGAGTCCCGGGATTTTTTTTAAGAGAAAAAGGTTAATGGAAGGAACTAGTCCTTTTAAATTTACAGGCTCCTGTTCAAATGCCTTTGAAGAGGCCCAGGTTATGCACTTACAGAATATTATATGACCGGAATAACAATAAGCTGTTTGTTTTCAACAAGCAACAGCCTGGTAGGTGAATCAGGAAGCGTAGCCTTCAGGAGATATTCCCTCTCTGTAGACGTAAATCAGACTGGGCAGGTTCAGAAGCTCCACGTCCAATATTGCGTTTCGCTCCAGCTGGCTTTGGCTACCTACCGTAGCACAGGGAATGCTTTATTTCTGTTCTGCCTTTACCACCTTTAAATACCACTGATTGCAGTTTAGGTCTACGTAACATGAAATCAATCCTAAAGTCTCACAGTTTGGAGCTCTGCAAGTATTATTTTTTAAAAGTTTGATTCACCTTTTATAGTTAAGTCATGCTGAATTTAAGGTAGTTATTGGTTTGCTTATTTTGGATGGCAGATCTGATGCAAACCAAACGGGCATTTATTGAAGAAATCAGCAATATGTGGTCATAGCCCTCCTGTGTACCCTGCTCACACATTCGGTTTCAACTCTATCAGGAACACATGGCTTAACTTCTAAAATGCAGTTTCTCTTGTATTACTGTTTATTTTAAAGAAGATCAACATTAATGAATTACAGAGCAAATTACCTCCTCTTCCAAGGGAAACAACAAAGAGCAATGAACATGGAAAGCTCACACATTTGGCCTCAATGCTGTCAGAACACTGGAAAAAAGATTTAAACAACTAAATATACAACTTCTTGCTCCTGTAACCACTAAGGTCTGCAGAGGTCCTTAAACATAATTTCTACACATTACAGGACACCTTTATAACCATTCAGATTTCTATATATAAACAAGGATGCAAACACACCTTTGTGTAGAGCAAGGACCGAAGAATTTTGATGCACAACTTTTGCAGATTCTGATTCTCTTCTCAAACCCCCAATTTTCAATGACACTGAGTAAGATGACTTAAAAACATGACCACTATTTTCTCCTGGATCATTCCTCTTTTTCCACAAGAGGATCACCTCACATAGAGATGAAGAACAACAGTGACATTAATATATCGCATTTGTTACATAAATAATACAGATACAAGTCACTGGTTATGAAATCAAAGCCGTTCGTGTTAATGTTTATAACATTAGTTTTTGGTTATTCTAGTCAATAGAAATTCAATGTTTTCCAGAGAGGTAGTTTATTTTGCTCATATTTTTCCTCATTAGGAAACAGATGTTGCAAAACTATTAGCAGAACAAGCACTATAAATCCACAGCAACTTACAATATTTACTAAACATTTAACTACATAAAAATCAAAGCATATTTGCTCAAATTCTCAGTGAGCACTTAACAAATTTCAAATGCAACCTGCCAATCAATGTCTATTAAATAAAACCCTGTAAAGTCTCTCTCGTGAATGAGTTTAGCTATAGGTATCTTAGTGTAGTTAGCTATCTTAGGGATATCTAAACCAAAACTTTTACAAAATGTCTCAGAAAAGCTCTGTGTTTTGCAGTCTCCAAGCCCTTAGAAGAGTCTGAAAGATTTCAAATATTTCAGCCAGTGCTGCTTTATGAATACAAACTAGTCTCATTTGTCAAACTGGAATATAACTTTATTAACTAACAAAATAGAATTTCCTCCTAATAGTATGTAACATGTACATCACAGCTTTGGTCACAGTAAAACAATACATAACTACACAGGGTGTCAACATTTTTTCAGAGTAAAGTACAGTACTTAAAATGACTGTTAGCTACTTCTAATCTACACACTCATATAGGTTACTCTCAGCCCCAATCTTTAAAAACTGATGGCAAGATTTGGCTCATGAGTCAAGCTAATGTAGAACTCCAGTCAAAATTATGCAACTTACAAAGCTGCCTACAAATCCCTGTATTTTGTCCAAAAAGTTCACGACACACTCTTAAGTGTCAGGGTGAAGAAACCAGTGCTGTCAAGATTACAAGGGCAACTCTTTCAAAGGCCAATTCATAGCTGCCTTGTGAACAAGAGGAGAATCATCCTTACGACTTGTGTGACTATTTTAATTTTAATTTCCAAAGTGATCAATTAATCAAATGAACTGCCTACTCCTTCTCTGGTCTTTAATGAAAAAGTCACTCTTACTGTAATGTTGTATGTTTCTGGAGCCTTTGGAAAGGCTGAAAAAGCCTAAAATTCCTGGGAGGAAGACCTTTTCACAGGCTTAAACTTATCAACGGTATTTTAGGAAAAGTCCCATATTAAAAGAAAAAGAAAACCTGTAAAACACCACCCTATTCTTCTGTTTAAATAACATGTTATTGTCCAAAAAAACCCTCAGCAACACCTATTAAATTTTATATTTTAGCCAGCAGAAAATAAATCACCCTGCTCGTGTTGAATTTAAACCTCAAACTCTCCTACTTTCTAGCCACCAATATTACGTACAGTTTTTGCTTCCAACAGATAAATTGAATTGGTCTCCCAAACATCATATTCTAGCCAATACACAGGATGATATTGCAAAAGCCTTTTCACAAATTCTTGTATTTCTGAACTTTAAAAACATTTCTGATGAGTCAACATTTTATACACAATTGAGGCTGGAATTTCACCTTTAGCTCTAGCTGCAGGGAAGAATTTGGATTAAGTACAACATGTCCTAATGCCAGCTAGTACTTGGGGATGGGGTCTGTGTAACTTCCTATTCTGAGTTTCCAAGTCTGCCTTTGTCTTCCATAATCTCAGCTCTTCAGGCTGGCACACTGGCAACTAAATTTTAGGTTTACAGTATCTTTCTTTCCCTGTCCTTCCAGCTTACTCTTTCCTGAAGAATGGCAAATCTCTACAAAGTAGTCTTTCTTCTGATGGCCAGCTTCTTTTGATACGTGACCCGCAATTGTATCAGCTACAGTATCTTCTAAACGCACCAAGAAGTGCATCTTCTGTGATGTTTGAGTCTTGATAGAGTCAACTCAACAGAATCCTTAGGGGGCTATCCATAGGGAGTTTTATCCTTGGAGAGTTGCTGATGAACTAGGCCAAGCTGGCCTTGTATTGACCACATGTTACCTGCAGAGAGATCTTGAAAATGATCATTTGTCACTCATGGAGACAATAAAGCTTATGGAAATCACACCTACACATACAATGAGCAGCTGATTAAAGGATTAAATCTCCCATTGTTTTGGTTATTAGCTTTCAAATTCTGCAGTATTCTAAAGACTGAGGTTTTTAGGGGTATATTCGCTTAGAAGATAGCCTTCATATTTTAATGCATTTTGTCTCAGAGCCCACATCTGGAGCACTGAATCAACATGCATGGCCTTCCTCTTGCCTTCTTGAAGAGACATTAATAATGGATTTAATTATTAAACTTTGTCCATAGCATTTTTAACCATGTAATAGAAAACCAGCACATCAGTGAACATCACGGCCAACAGACCTACATTTAATGGAAAGCATTTAAAAAAATAATGAAGCCTACACTACCAAGTAATCCTTGCTGAGTTCCTGGAAGCGCAGGAACATCCGCACAGAAATACAAACATCTAGTAACAGTGCATCCACTTGCCAACTTGGTGCTGTTGAGATCTTGGAGTAACTACCATGTGCACAGTCCCCTTGACTTGCCCATTCTATAAGACCAGCTCATCCTGCATTATAGCAGGCATTTTCTCCAAAGGGAACGTTGCTGGTCTGGTGATTTAAGTTTTTCTGCCACTACCAAAGCCAGACTATCATGTTGCTGTTAGTTTCCCTGGTAAAGGCAGAGAATTTATTGCTTCAAAAAGAAGCTACACAAGCTATTTTTTCATCGTGATACCGCCAAGAACATCCTGAGCTTCAGCTAGTAAGAAAAATTAATTTGTGCTCTGGCTGTCCTTGGTGAATGATACTGAAAGGTTGTGTTTTGTTGGTGTTGTTTTTAGCATACCGGATTGATAAAATAATCCTGTCTGTTCTCTTTTTTGTTCTCTTAATGAGAACCACATGTGATCCCTTAACAGCATCCTAAAAAACTTAGGGGTCAAACTAATCCCATGTGCAAATTTAATTTTACACAATTAACATTGGGGTTTCGCCTATAAAGAGGCAAGCTACTAAAACACTTTTGTTTATTTACTGGGAAGCATTTTCAGGTATGAGTGAGGATTTATGATCAAAACCTGTAACTGTACATGGTTTGTGCCTACTCTGAATGTTGCACTGGTGGAGTGAACACACCTTAAACAACCTTACTCAATTCTTAATATCCCCTAAATGTTCATATTTAAGTTAGGAGTATATCTATGAACCAGAGTCAAAGAATGTTTTATCTTATGCAAAGTACATCTTAAGCTTCAGTCTGAAGTTTAAACATCTCTACTGATAACCAAAGCAAGTGTTTCAAAACAAGCAATCACCAACTGCCTAAATAAACAATTCATAGCTGCGTTAAGGATACTGTTATCAAAACTGCTGAAAGAGTGGACTTGGAGCAGCACAGAAACCTGAATTAGTCTGCTTAAAGCACGTAAGATTTAAATGAATGCACCAAGGATATATTTATGAACAATGACGTAACTACTACGACTCTGCTCTCAAAGGCAAAGACAAACCAGGCTAAATGAGGCTCACAGGTCAGAAAGTGCAGATTAATAAATTACCACTGTGCACCTGATGTGCAGTAACTGTTCATACTGGTATGCTTTGCTTTCAGCTGGAAAGCTGAAACAAAAAAAACACAGGACAACAAAAATTTACCTTGATGTTTTGCATGTGTAAGAGCACACACATAAATTATTGCTCTAGCCCAGCTGACAGAACATTAACTTTTCAATTTGAAACCTAGTAAACAGACTTCCATAGACCCAGGCTCAGTCATTAAAACTATTTTCAATTTATGAACACGGCTGTATAATGCATGCAGATCACTAACTAACAAAAGCAATTAACTGCACTTCTCAGTGTGTAGGTTTTAAAGACAGAAATGGAAAAGTGGAAAAGTTAGAAAACAGGAAGATGCCAAAGGCAGACGTGGCCTTGGAAGGACAAGAAGGCAGTGAAAGAGGAAGAGGCAAGGGAACTATCTGAAGAGAAGGACCACTCTGCCAAGGAGGATGATCTTACATTCTCCTTAGTTGTTGCCTTCTTGCTGCTTTGAAAGTACAAAAAGCCCCTTCCAGCTCCCGAAGAACGTCCCCCTTCCAAAAATCACACAGAGCTTGTGTGATTGCAAAAAGCTGCCAAGAGTCAAGGGCATCTTGTACCTGTATTTAGATAGGCCTGCATGTGCCACTGTTTTGTCTTTAACAGCCTGCTCACTAGAAATTACTGCTGTCTCTCCTAAAGGGCAATGAGAACAATAAGGGCATATTTAGGTTACACTCTCTGAGCCGCGAAGTCCTGAAACCATAACAAGGCCACATTCCTGTTTTCCACACAAATGGCCTAAATGCACCTCGCGTGAAGTTCCTTCTAGGAAGGACCTAAGACTGGTTGTCTGCCTGTAGTCACTCACATAGCACTGCCAAAAGCGGAGGGGGAGAAAAGGACACTACAGGCTTGATGGAGTGCCACGGTCATCAACTTGGCAAGTTAACGTACTCTATAGTGTTACGAAATACCTGTGAGATCTCCCTCATTCAAAGCAGTTATAGCTGGATCATCCTACAGTCAGCCTGGAGAAAACTGAGCAGCAAGTACTTCAGTGGACAGTGAATCTGGTTTTGAGTCCAAGCCTGGAATAACTTTTGCATGTATCTGTTGTGTGAGCTTGAATCTTGTGCCCCTACATCAGGACCCATTTGTATTTTTAACAATGCCACCCATAAAGCAGAGCACTAAGCAGCAGCACTGCAGAGCATGGGATATTTGGGTTATAAAGCTAAGTGCACACACTGCAGGCAGACCATTCCAGACGAACTAGTGACTCTTTGCAAAATGCGAAGCCAGTTGGTTTTATACAAGGCTATTCCACACAAGTTAGTTTCAAGAAAGCAGCCTTCTTAGAAGTAAACTTTCCCAGTGCAGACAAGCTCTCAGCTAAGAAATGGCACATGGCTAGAAGTTAGCAAAGTATGTTATTTGACTTCTGGCAGAACCTCAAAGTCTTTTCCCCCTCCTGTGGTCTCCAGCAAGAAGGAAGGCGGAAAAAAAAAAAAAAAATTCAAACTAAAAGCATTGGAAGACAGCATCCTACAGCAAAGCTGTGCAATGACATGATTTCACAAATTTTCCAATACCAATACTTTGCCATGCCAAAGGCTACAAATGAAACAAGACAGATATTTCCGGGACTTCTGTACAACAAATTACCAGCTCCAAAGGCTGCTCTTCTAGCTTTCTGTATTTATGAAGCAGAAGGCATCTAGAGTTAGTCTTGTAACTCCTTGGTATGCAGTTGAGGTAAAAACTTTTTTTTTTTTTTTTTCATTCATATGAAAGAGCTTTGAACTCTTTCAAAGGCTTAGCTTGATATATTGATTATTTTTTTAAAGCTTTCACCAGACTAATTTCCATCACTTCATTCCATCACCTCAGTTCTCCAACAAAGCAGATTTTATGTATTTTTTAAATTTCTGTTCCTCTCAAACACCTGCATCTCCCATAATTGCAAAAAATGCAATAAACTAACACTGGTGTGAGGGTGGGGGGAAGAAATAACATTACTAAACCACTTTACACTAACAAACAAGAATTTTCTAGAACAAAATAAAAAACACCAAACGAAGCATAAACCTGCACACAAAGTGAGAAGTTTCAAACATCACCTTGAGAAGTGGATGAAAGGCTGGTCTTATTCACCAAAACATCAAAAATGGAAATACTACTTTTGAATACTCAAGTTAGTATTTTGAAGATGTACAAAAAACCAAGGAAGGTAGAGGAAAGATTTTTTTTCTTCTGATATTCTAATATATGCTACAAAGGAGAAAAGGTAACCATGTCCCATTAACATGAGAAGCCTGTCTTCACAACAGACAGAAAATACCAGCTGAAAAAATGAATGTTTTATGAAATTCAGTTTGGGGAATGTGAGTCATTATTTTATTCTCTAAAGCAAAATCGGGGGGGGGGGGGCAGTGGAGGAGGGAGAAGAGATTAGTATATTACAGGGAATGTGCAACAGTTTCTTGAGCTATTCTACACCAATACATTCTGATGAAAGGAAATTACATTCTGGCTCTGAAAAGGTAAAAAAAACACCCCAAACTCAAACAAACAAATCCCCCCACTCAGTTCAGCAAACAGCTTAAGAATGATAACCTTTCCTCCAGATATATATACATGACAATTGAGCCTCATGTTTAAGAACTACTTGTGCAATCCAAAATTTTGTAATTCAGGTTTCTCAGAGAAGTTTGTTCCATACTGCAAAGGAGGTATGTAGTTGAAAGAACACTAGCAAGAACTTTACAGAACTAGCACAGAAATTGAGTGAAGACTGATATTTGGAAATACTTCCCCATTTCCCCAAATTCACAAACCATTTTCCTGTTACTTTAACTTTTTTTTACCCATTTAAGATTAATAGTGAGTGGCTCTAATACGCTCTTTTTAAACAATCACTGCACTACAGTATCGGTGACATGCTAAGTTATGTCCTTATGAAAAGGCAGAAGAAACATGGAGATTCATTAATTTTTCTCTGTGGTACTCACTCTCTTTGCCTGAACAGAAAGAAGGTAAGAATGACTGTATGGGGACTGAGGGTCCAGCCAGCCACCACCCTCTCTGACAGTGACCAGCAGCAGATGCGTTCCAAAAAGTCTAACAACGAGGCACGAATGAAGTGCTGGTTTCCTGATATGCTCTCCCAACATCCAGAAAACTGTACAGATGGACTTACTGAGTTACACAACTCAGTTGCCAAGCAACCTCCCAAAACTCCTTTAAAACAAGAAAAAGAGAAATCAACAACAAAACCCCCCAAACCCACCGTTCATCACAGAACAGTTGTTCAGCTCCACACAGCCAAATATAAATGGTAAAGCTGCAGACTGAATGTGGGAGACTAAAACTACCAGAAAATACCATCTATTTCAATATCTTTGTTTGGGTTGTTTGTTGGGGTTTTTTTGTTTGTTTTGTTTTTAAATCACACCACACTGAACATATTTATCTCAAGCAGAAAGTTAAGAGGCAAGCAAAATTTTTCAGCTTTATCATTTATCGTAGTCTTAAGTTTAAAACATACTTAGAAGTAAATTTAGTTACCAAACATTTCATGGATATTTTACTTGCTTTTTTTATACTTTAAAAAAAAAGAATAGAAAGAAAAAAGAAAACACACCTTAGCTCAATGTGCACCTAAGGATGTACGGCTATACAGGCTTAGAGAGAATAAGTACATCAGAAATTTGCAAAAAGAGTTTCTGTCTATTAAAAAACCAACACCTTAACTTAGTGTTGCAAACCTATATGCTCATAATATAAAATTTTACAATCTGGGGAGAAAGATGTTTAAAAAAACTTTATGTATAGCATTAACTGTATAATTGAGAATGCATGAATATGAAAAGGAGGCTACAACAAACTGACAAAATGAAAACGTGCTACTGACAGAGGGTTAATATTAGCACATACAGCTGTGGCTTTTTACAGGGAAGTGAAAGAGAAAATATGTCTCTTCAGGCAGATACCTATATCATGTACCAGGATTTCTTAGAGACAGCCTGACATTTCCTTTCTGGAGATAATAATAAAAAAAAAGTCAGTGCTAATATGACTGATGTATTAAAAAGGGCAGTTCTGAAAAAATACTTTGAAAACACAGATTATATTTAAAATTTGTAATGAACAGAGCCTGGCCCTTACATATTTGCTGCAGGAGAAAGAGGTTTGAATTATTTAGCATTAGTATCTTTCTACTGAATTTGGTCTCTGGTGTTTGGGTTTTTTTCTTTATAACAGTATCAATGGATTTAATTTAATTAAATAAATTACCACTCTCATTTAAAGACTTAAAAATGCTTATACTGAGTCAAGTCAAAAGGTCCACCAAATCCACCATGATGTCTCCAACTGAGGCAGAGAGCAGATGCACAGGAAAGGGAAGCATAAGAACAGTGACACTTGCCAAAACCTCTCCTTCAACCTCCAAGGTTGCGGAAGAATTTCTTGAGCCAACTGTGGTATCTACATACTTAGTAACCTCACTGGGCTTTTCTTCCATGACTCTGTTCAATCATTTGTCAAAAATACAGATAGGTTTAAAACCAACACTATCTTGTATCATGGAGTTCCATGGCTAAGCTAAAAATACATTAAAAACTTCAATATTTTGTTTCTTGTAAATCTGCCACCTTGCATCAGAAGGGATGCTAATTACCTGTCCCCTTTCCATGTGACTCATAGCATTAAATTATTTTTTTCCATGTCATCCCTCAGTTGTCCCTTTTCCAGGCTCAAAACATCTCAGCCTATTTAGTCATTCCCCATCTAGAAACTATTCTATACTTGTTGTCGGTCTTTTTACTGCTCATTTCTACTGTATCTTCTTTGGGATATACACAATATTCAAATATACAACACAGGTTAATACACAAACTTAAGTGTGTTTTCTGTTTTGTTCTGCATTCTTTTTATGATATTTTCCCCCTCCCCTCTTGGGCTCTACCAAGAATCAGGGTGATTTTTTTCAAACAAAAAATCTGCTCAGTCAACCACTCTTTCCCCAAGTAAAGTCCACACTGCTTTATTCATGCGCATCATTTCACAATTATTTAAATCAAGTTTTACCTGCTATATCATGACTCTCACTTTCCCAGGAGACACTTCTGTAATTCTCAAAGATAACTGCATCTTGATTACCCCAACCCATTTAACACTGGCAGAAGACTTCCTCAACCCACTAGTCACCCCACTTCTGCAAATCACTTATGATTTTTCTTTTGATGATGACAAGCAACATAGGTTTATTAGAGGTCCACACTAGACTGCATCAGTGACCTCCCTCCACTGTGCAAACTGTAATTTGGAATATTTTACCCAGTTATTTATCTACACAAGGACTTGTGCTCTCTGATTCCTTTAAAGTTTTTGGTGGGAATTTTCAAAAGCAATTGATGAGATCAAGTAGATTTTTTTTCCAAAACAAAAGTTTCTTGATTGCAGTATGTAGGTCATCTGAAGATCCTTTTACAAAAAAGTAAGGAAAATGTTTCCAAAACTATCTTGGATTGTTTGTGGGGTGCTAAATACCTTTGACAGTTTCAACAATTGCTATGACATTTTTCTACTACTTTATTGTAAAGGTCAAAGTCAGAGAAAATAGTAACATAAAAACCTCATATATGTGGCATCTTTTTCTTAGTCCAGAAGCAACATTCATCCTCAAAAAGGCTGCTTCTGTAGGCATTTTCATTCACACTTTTTTTTTTTTTTAATGACTGGACTATAAAATTTAGCTGAGAATGAACTAAAAGAAGACTGAAAAACAGTAATGCACACAGGTAAAATAGACTTATGTTTTTTTCATCCTTGCTTTTTCAAGGGAAAAAAAATCATCTCAATTAAAAAAAACAGCAAGCCAATAAGGCATCTAAATTTTACATGTTTCTAGAGAAAGAAAACTGTCCACCTTGCCAAAATAAAAAATAATTTTAAAAAACCCCATCAGCCAAGCCTTCTATATGCTAGTTACCTATGTGTATAAACATAGATATCTTGTGCTTTGTCTTACCTTTTAGCCAACCACAGTTTGGTTCCTACACAGGCAATGATGTCACCCAGTCCCTGCTGAAAGCCCAAACTAAAGAGCTGTTTTGATTCTAAGTACGACTGCAGCAAGTGAAAAACCTAAAAAAGAAAAAAAAAGAAAAAAAAAAAGAAATTATAGAACTGAAACTAGAGTTTCTATAGCCACTGTTCTTCCTCCAAATAACTGTAGGATGCGAACAGCCACCTGCAAAATGAACAACTATTACTCAAGGAAAAACATGTATTCATTTGGCGTAAGAACAGATAGAATATTTAAATTGCCTATTCTTTAAAATTCACATTTCACAGTAATTCAAGAACAAAACACAGAAAGTGCTGGAAGACGTTAACCTCCACGAAGTGAGCAGAGGACAGCCAGATGAGCACCACTCCTACTGGCCCTTGCCAACTTAAGCATCCCTCAACTTTCAACTTTCCTGCAGTGCCATCTGCTCACCAGTGCCAGCACAACTGTCTGTGGAGCGCGCCGGCAGCTCGGCCCACTGGATGGAGCAGGGATGGCTGCATCGTACAAGTAAGCAGACAGAGAAGTGTCTTTGAAATCCACACACTGAGCAAAAAGGTTATTAAAGGCAGTAGAATTATCATCTATAACTACTCTGATGTGCTGACAGAAAAGTATCTTTATTCCTGCTCCTGAGACCCTCTGTTCAGGGCACCAGTCAAACCCAGTGGGCAGCTGGGTTCCACAGAGAAGGGAGATGCTCGCACCTTTCCCTGCCAAGGATAGAGAAGACTGAGCTCCTGCACTGGGGCTCTGCACCAACTGCGCTATCTCCTCCAGAACTTCACATAAAAGCCTAGTAAACACATCCTAGCTACCATGAAGGAAGGAATTAAAGATACCAAAATAGAAAGCATGACCAGCAGTTTTCTGGTCAGACAGTTAACAAAGCAAGTAACTTCTGCTCTTAGAGACCTTCCTTTGCTATTTAAAAACAGGTTTTCCAAGTAGTATTGAATATATAGAAAAGTGTTAAGAAAAAATAGAGTTAAAAAATATGTATAGTCATCTAGATCATAAGCATGAAAAGGAAATACTGGATAATATATGAAAGTTGATACCAACTGCACAGTGGAGAGGGACTCTCCAAGCCCAGCCCCTCTAGTATCCACCCTCTCTGCACGTGGGAGAGGATGCCTGACACACACTTCTGACACAAATGATAATGCGCCTATCATCCCACTTAGTTTTTACGTTTCCCATTCAGGTGCAAGGTAACAGGAAACACCTAGGTGAGTTAATTTCTAAATGTAAAATCATGGAGATACACAGTGCAACACTGAAGCCTAATGGGAAAGATTTTGCTCGGGTTAAGGAGTTTTGCACACATGTGCAATTTGGAAGCTGGAAGAGGAGGAACAGGATGCTAACTCTCCTTCTTCAACTTGCCTTACAGCCTCCAAATTTGAAATTCTGTTTGCCTACACAGGTAAGTTACATTGATAGACATGACAGGGTTTCTATGCAAATCAAAAAAGTACATCCCCCATTATTTATTGAAACTGGCAATGTGCAGAATTTAGGAAGCTTTCAAGTTGTAATCAGACCATTTCTGAAAATACATACATGAGCATTTTATATGGAAACACTCCCAATGTGTGAAAGTATTAGCACTTCATACTTCCAAAGTGACAATTTTATAACTAAGGGATCAAGCTGGGGCCTTCATTTCACTTTGGGAAAAGAAAAACCTTTATATCCAGATTTTTACATCTCAGATCTTGGTTTCCTGCATTCTGGCTGTCACTTGCTCCCGAGGTTATATTTTTTTTTTGTTTGTTTGCTTGTTTTGGAAACACAAGCACTGCTGCATAGCATTAACTTGACACATTTTCATCTAGGTTATTTTTTGTGAAATTATTCAAGTGGAAAAACAGCTGCAGTGGTTTCAAATAAGCACAGAAACAGAACAGAAGAGATGTCAAGAGACTATCTAATCCATATAAACACTGAGGCAGGGTCTAAACATTCTCCAATGAAACAAATGCCTGACTGTCCTAATCCTGAAAACAGCGACAGAAAGCAGATTCCAAAATATTTGTATGCAACCTCTTCTAGTGTTTCACCCTCAAAATCCAAGCTCTTGAGGTAAGGTGTTCCTCTCCACTCCCACCTTTGCCCTCATGGTAAACAACTGTTCTCTGGACGCCGTTCAGTCAGTCCAGATTTTTTCCTAGTGAGGTACTTATTAAACGCAGAGATCCCACTGGGGCCCCTCTGACAGGAACAATGAAATAAACTCTTGTCTCCCTGTGTTAGCAGGTGCTCTGTAGGCAAGAGACATCCTGGAAAGATAGTTGTCTTTCTTTTTTTCAAATCTTTTTAAGCCCTCTGTACTGAACATCATTTTGTTGATAGCAGACCATCTTTCTAAGACAGTCTTTCCAAGATCTTTTTGAATTTTGATCTTTTTCTATAAAGCACTTTGCAAAAGTGCACGCTTACAAACATTTGAGTATCACCTGAGATCTCTACCTTGAATCCTCTCTTTAGACTGCTCTTGCCTGTGCAACTGTCTGCTTATTGAAACGGTCTACGTAAGCATCTACTCAAATTAACCTTCTTCATAAAAACCAATGCACAAAGTTGCCACTGCTACTAGTTTCTCTCTATTTTTTTTGTGGCTTGCCCTTAATCTCTGCAATGGACACTATAGAAGAAAAGGGATGAAAAAAGGAAAATAATATATAAGCAAAAGCTTTTCTTATTGCCTTTTATATCCTCTGCTAACTGAAAACCATTTGGTGCCTTAACCTTTCTGGTTTTATTCTTCCGTGCTTCTGTTCGTTTCCAGGAATGAGAAGGGATTTACCTCTAAGCAATAATATAAAATCTGTTTCACAATTATGAAGGGGCTATCATATTTTTTCCTAGAAGCTTAAATTAATTTAATCTCTTCAGCTTTGAAAACAACTCTCAAAGTGCCTCCCTCCTAAATACACATGAAACCTAAGTAGTTTGATAGTTCAAGCAAAAGGTCTTGAGAGAGGGACAACTGTGCATACTAAGTAGGTCAAATTTGTGGATTTAAATTAGGCCAGGTAGGAAATTCAGTACTGAAAACGCAATCAACACTCCTCTGCAGTTCAGTCTCTATATGAACCATATCCTTTCAATACTATTCAGATGGTAAAAATCAGAGGACATGAGCCATATTTAAGCAATAGAATTAGAAGGTGCAATTCGCATAAGAGTTTGGTTCACTCTTGAAAAACATTGGCATTCATCAAAGACAATGTTCAACTACTACAGTATACCCTGTTCCATCTTCTGACATATGCAAAAACCTGATTTTCTCATTATTTCAGTGCAAGCCCTCTACCATTTATTCAGGTCCCCTCACCAAATTTTAGAGACCTAGAAAGCTTTCCCCACAAAGGAATTCTTTATTTCAGCATAAGATTTTAGAATGCCTAAACTAAATTTGAAATTGTAATTAATGTCAGCATGTTTTATTGAAAGCCTTATTTTATGTAAGCTACCAAACAAGCAATCTGGAAAAGTTAACCTCAGTAGTTCTGCACTTCCATCATGTGTCACACATCATTCTTTGGCTTATAGTAGTATTGCTGTAGCTTCCATGATCTAAGACTACAAGTTAGGCAATGTTTGCAAGGGGAGGTAGCAAGTTTTAAGAGACTGTTTGATTTAGATAATAAAATAGACAGGCTTTCCAGCACATGGCTCTCCTCAAGTCCAAAATACTACTCGATTTAAAATCCTCTGCTTAATTCATCACTTACACATAAATGCAATGAGGTCATGGTGTTCCTTTTGTATGTGAGATTGTTTTTTTATTACACTAAGGCAATATATGAATGATTTTTTCTTTTTTAAAGGTAGTTTTACAAAACATCTGCACTGTCTGTAGAGGAAGATTTATGAAGACTTACAGGATGACAGCAATTATTTTTAAATTTGACATGAACTAAACACCAAGAAAGCAGCCTGAAAGCATTTTTGAGATGTTGGGAGTCTTTTTAATAGGACTGAAGATACAACACCCAAGGTATTCTCTGTAGTTCTGGGGAACCCTGCGTTAAAGATGGTGAGATGGTGGATGCTCAAAAACCTTTTCTTTCCCTGAGCAGGCTGTTCAGGAGTCAGGCTAATACACCAGCAGGACTATAGAGACTGCCCATCAACCTGGGCAAGAGTTGTTAAAACAGTGCAAGCTGTGGGAAGTCCAGGTACTTGGATACATAATGGGGAACAGTGTCCAGCTATTGACCATCCTGAGACCCTTTGGTCCATGAGGTTCTAACTCTGAGCCAGCACGTGCTAACCTGCTGCAGGTAAAACCACCAGCACAGGAGGACTTCTTAGTGCAAAATAACAGGGTTTAAAAAAAAAAAAAAAAAGCAGCATCAAGCCAGCTCATTTATGACACTATATCCTAATAAGCAAACCCCAAGGACCCAGCATGCCAATTAATTGGAAGCTGTGTTCTGCTCTCCAGCCACTCCCAACGTCCAATACCTTCCCTCCATTCCTTGGCATTGTCAATGCTTCATCCTTGTTCTTCTACTGTGGAAGCCTCAAGAAAAGGGGAAAAAAGTAGAGGAGGGCAGGGAAGGGAAGGGGCAAAAAAGGAAACAGCAGGCTCGGTTCCCTGCTGGTCAATCATCACACATATCCCTTCTTGTCCTGTTCACATCCATCCCCCACCAAACAGCATGCTTTCAGATGCAATGCTGAGAGACTTCTGTATCTCCCTGTCATGATACGAGAAAGTTGAGTGTTTTCTTTGTACCCAAGCAGACCTTAAGACATAGTATCTGCTATATTCCAAGTATTCATTTTGGATGATCAAGTAAAAAAAAAAGAGCACATCACTTTTTTTAAAAAAATACTTAACTGATTAGATATCAGCTAAGTCAAAAATATAAATCATGAGAAGGAGAAAGAGACATTCTTCTCCCCCACATCAACTTTGATATGATATGAAGCTGATCGTTATCTTTAGCACCTCTCATATCAGCTCAAATTGCTGTATTCAGGCTGTGAAATACACTATTAGAATAATGAAGCAATGCAACTGTGGATGAAAACTTGTATCAAACACAAAATTTAGCAAGTGCCTTTAAACTTTCTTTGATGCCAAGAGTTCTCCCGCATACACAGAGACACTGCAATATAACACAAACTTTTAATAGCCACAAAGTTGATCTATTGTGACACACTTTAACAAATTTAAATTAATATTTTGTAGCATTAGCATTAATTTTATAGGAGGAACTAGGGTTTCTGAAATTTACAATAAACTGTTAACTTCAGACATGAAATAATGATTAGGTGGATACTTGGTGTGCATGCACACATGTTCATATTTAAAAGAAAACACAGCCTTCAACATGCTGCTGCACAAAAGTGCCTTTTTTAAACAATCAGATTTTCGAAAACCACATTGAAGGTTATATAATTGCACACTTCTCAGTGAAGTAGCAAAGTGAAACTTTTCTCCCCTTAAGCTGACCTGAAGCAATAAAAACTTCTGCATGCATGCCCTCAGCTATATTTGGATGAAATTAAGTATACAGCACAAATATTCACATTCCGAAGTACAAGACCGAAACAATGCTCCCAGTGTTCATCTCAGTGCTTCTTGGGAGGGGTGGGGGGAAGCAAACTGACATCACCCTAAACTGTACTTTCTCAGCATAGATCATTTAACTCCCTAAAAAAATTACAAAGAATACAGATGTTTCACCAGCTGAAAGAAAACACTGTGTAAATACTAAGCTTGGAAAAATATGCCACTCACCAAGCTATGGAGGTTGAAGCAAGAAGGAAAGCCAAAAAATGGTGTTTGCAAAATGGCAGCAGTAAGGAGATTACTGCACTAAGCTAAATGTGGTTTTTTGGAATTGTTCCATCAAAAGCTTTTGCCTGAGTATTAACAGGCTAGTGAGAAAACCTCAAACATGATTTTCCTTTTCTTCTCTCACTTAAAGGCAGATAAAATTTTATTCTTCTTGTATGATAAATACAACCACCAAGTTATCTCTGTATTCTGAAAGTGAGGCCAATTTTTTCATTTTTTTACTACAACCATGTAGATAAAAACTGGCAAGCTGCTGTGACAGGTGAAGGTATTTTCATTAGGATGATAAAAAGTTCAAAGTTACAATAATTATCTCTAGGGAAAAACAAGCCCTAAAAATCCCTTTCTTCTTAAAGATGAAAAGTGCCAGTATGATAATTACAATGGGACTAAAACCCTCAACTACCTCCCTCCAGTTTTCCAAGAAGATATCTATACAAAAATAGATGGGAGAGTTTATAACTATCTGGTTACCTTCTGATATTGTCCTAGTCTGTAAAAATTTATATTTGTGGAAAATAAATGTAGTATTTTATTACCAGCAAGTATGGTATGAACACAGTCCCTGCAGTTCGTGCCACTCTCACAAACAAAAGCAGCTACACAAGTTGCAGGGAAATAGTTTAAAATTAGTACAGAACCACAGCACACAAACATGTTGCACCAGACAGCGCTGGTGGCACCCCTGTGCCCTGCATTCTCACAGTGTATGATTCATCCTCTGTCACACTGAGGTTTAGCAACTGTGTGGATACATCAACTCTATTACAAACTTTAAGGCTTTCCTTCATCTGAGGTATTTAATTATGAGAAAAATAGAGAGAAGGTGGTGTTTGGGGGGGAGGGGGGGGGCAGAGTAAATATTGTGAATTTATTTCCACATTTAAATGACAATATATTGGAAGAGGAATTTCAAATATTTATCAATTCTCTTGCCATCCCCAAACAAATGTGTTAGAAAAGCCATCATTTATTACATTGTTCTCATAGACCTGGATTATTTATATATACCAGATTATTACAGGCATCACCTTTTCTTTTTACTACCTCCTTTCTTTGAAGTCTTAATTTCATGATAGTAATTTCACAACTAAGAGATCAGATGATTATTTCTGCCAAATATAAGTTATATGATTGTCATATATGATTACCATATATGAATACTGCTTCCTCAAATTTGTTTTGAGGTTGAAATATTTCCTCTTGAAAATATTTGTCTGAAAACTATAAAATTTTTTTCTTCTTTTAAAGCAATAGCTGGTTCACGATTAAAGTTTTCCACAAATTCAGCTTTGTTTTGTCAGCACATTTCATCATGTAATTACACAACTTTGGTTTATTATTCATAAGAAAGTAGGGCTTTTAAATCCTTCTTCCAAATATATCCATCAAAATTCATTAAGCCAGGTCTATAAAAGAATCAAGTTGTTTTAATTAAAATGCAGGCAAGCATGTTTTGATTGAATTAAGAAGTTGTAAAATAAGGTATGAAAGCGTCTGAAGTTATGAATAAAAATACAATACTAGCTAACTCCATATAACTGAGCAAGAATAACACAGCTGTTTAATAACCTGAAAATTATGAATGTGCCATAACTAATGAAAGGTACAAAATGCTGAAAAATAGCAAAGTAGCTTTCTTCTCAGTGATAGATATATACCACAAAACATCCATTATTAAAAATGTGTTCTTAAAATTGAAGATAAACTCCTGCTTTTGTCTAAAACAAGCCAACAAATGTAAAATTTCACAGATCAAAGTTCTTGCAATACCATTTGCAATACCATTTTTATTAGGGGTTTTTTTTTTCCTATTTTAGTCAGGATGAAATTGAATTCCAGCTTAAAACGTGCTTATGCAACTCAAATTCTGTATTAGGAGAAAACAAAACCATGAGAAGTTTGCTGCCAACTAACATCAAATTCATTAGTGTTATTTACTTGAAAGTCCTAGCTGAATTTTCTCTTAAAAGTACAAGGTTTGCCTATTTGCACAGAAAGCTGATACCAGGTCTGACTTTGTAATTATTAGGACTTTTTTTTACCATTAGGAATTGAGGTACTTTTTAAGCTATCATTCATGTTATACCTAAAGGCACATGTGCTGGGTAGAGAAGCCCAACCAAAAGACCTACAGACAGGTTGGCTGATGATAAAACAGAAAACCCCACTAAGTAGATGGCACTAAGAAAAAGCAAAGCTGACTGACAGGTAAGGGTCTCACACACATCCTCCTAACCAGCCAGCTTGACAAAAGAGGCTACCGTGGAGCTGGTGGCATTTCCACTCTCTGCAAACATACCTATTATCTTCCCAGCAGCAGATAACCAAAACCTGAAAGTCTAGAGAAATGAACACACCAGACTGTGTGTTGGAAGCAGTTAAAAACTGTGCTCAGCCTGTATTTCTGATCAGAACAAACAGCAGGAAGGATACAATGAAATGTCCTCTTCTGAGTCTATACCCTGCCACCATAAAAACCCACCCATCGCTGTCTTAATCTAGCTACTTCAAGGGATAGAAAGCTTTCCCTCTCTTTTAAACAGCTTTTTTTCTTTTTTCTTCTTTTGGGGGGTGGTGGTGAAACAATTTGAAATTATTCATTCCCAGACTATGTCCTCGTAACACAGTTATCCTGCACACATCCACATGAACGCAAATAAAAGACCAAGGTACACACCTTTGTTTACTGAGGGATGTTTACAATTAGGAAGAATATTAAAGAATACAGCTACCCCTCTGACACTAAGAAGCTGACATGTAAGAGACACTGTCAGTACAAACATGTTTTTTATAAAGAGCGCTCAGAAGTACACTGCTACTTGACCCCGTAGCTTTGCTGGTTTCAGCAGAGGTGATCTTCTGTCTCAGGAATGTCTTCATTAATGCACAAGCTGAGCAAATAGTTAGAAGTAAGCTATACTGATTTGATCCTTTTATTTCCTAAATTAACATTATAGCATAAAGTGAAGTAAAACTTGCAGCTCCAGAAAACAATTTTCTTCTCTCAGCTAATGATTTTAAACTTAGGGAACACACATATACAGGTCTCACAAACAAAAGAAAAACATTCAGTATTTTTAAAGTCTGAGGAATAATTTGCCACATTAAATGTCCAAGTGCATGTAGCTCTAGCCATGAAAAAAAGGTGGTGTTTTTCAGGGTCGTATTACATCTTCCAAAAGCTTTTCCCCATTCATACATCAAGTCAGCCATAACCTGTCACTGTACATACCACTGTATGAGGATCAACTTCCCCTTCCATTGCTGCATATTTACAAGTATATTGTCACTTTGAATGGCTCCATTTACATCTGAGGAACTTGGTATTACCAATTGCACTCTTTTGTCTGAACTCTAAGGCAACATTATAAAGCCTGCTGAACTTAGCATAAGATTGATCGTTCTTCCATGGCAGAGATTGCTGCACTTCTCTTCGAGTGCAAATAACAGGGAAAATGTCCCTCCCTTAAAGAAAATTCTCACACAATTAGTTGCTGGTAACAACAGGGACATTAGGGGCTGCAGCTATACAGATACATCAAACATCATCCATGTTGGTGCCTAGACCCTGAACTCAAATGCCATACTCCTCCATTGCAAAGTAACACAGCCGAATGCAGGTAGAACTCACAAGAATTTTCCTCTGTCAAAATTATCCCTATAAAAAAAGAACATGCAACTGTAACAATAAAAGTAACTTTGTCCAGACAACATAGCTAATGTGTGGGCTTAACTTGTAGATAAGTCGAACTGAATTCCAAGTGTAAACATTAATGAGTAGTTCAGCTTTACAAAGACAGTATATAGGAAAACGGCACAAAGAAAGGTGCATGTAATGCAAACTCTTTTAATTACAGTAACATCTAGGAAGTCATTCACGTAAGAGGATCCCACTGAGCTGTACCATGAGAGGGAAAAAGACAATCTTCAGCCAAACAGCCCTCCTATGTTTTTAGTCTCATTGTACTACAAGCAGTAGTATTTGTCACAGGAGGATCTGGATACAGCCACTTTCCAACAAAAAAAATCACCTGAGAGACAGGAGGACTGGCTTCCTGAAATACACATCATCCTTCTACTTCTTTTCCATGAATGATGAAGAAACAAAGCTGTTACTTATGTCATGGCATATTGCTTCTCAATCTTTGTAGTCTCCTCCCTGCCCTCCTCCCCCCCTTTTCCAAACAGATTATTATAGAAGAAAGTCTTGCAGGCAAGGAAACAGAGAGATTAAGTGATTTATTTAAAATCTGCAGGGCATGCATCCCAGAGACAGACTTAACTCAGATCCCTTAAGTTCCAATTCACAGATAGTAAGCATGTGCATGAGTATTTGTGGGGAGAAAAAAATTACTAAATTATGCTTTAAGTATACTTTTTTGAAAGCACTTTGCTCTCCAGAGGAAACAGTGGGAAGAATACATATATGCCAGTAAGATGTCAGCTGTACCACCAAAAATGCATAGAAAATATAGACAGTGTTTCCTCAGAGTTCACCAGTTTTGGACCACTGATCTTGCTAAAGTTTCCTACTGGTATAATTTTGAACTGGTACTTTATGAAACTATGAAGTTCATAGAAACATAGATAGCTTATGATGAAACTTAAACTACAGTAAATACATGAATCATGCTACTGCTGAAACTCAGCAGATTTTTGCCTTACGCATATGGACAAGCTATTTATAAATTTTCACTTCCCATCAGGCTCAGCATGATGTCAGCTTACAATAACAAGTTAATGTTAATGTTTTCCAGTAATTTTCACAGTGCCATTTAACTGCAAGTGCCTTAGCCAAGGTAAACTTAAGGGCAAGGAGAGGGCTAACTACATAATCAGAGAACAACGTTAATGAATTCTGCATCTCTGCTTTAAACACTTGGAATTCTACCTGCAATATATTTCTCTTTTGTTCCTAAAGTTTAATCTCACTGGCCAGCTGATTACACCTCCCCAAAACAGCTCAAATATTCCTTCTGATTTTAATTAGCCACAAAGCTTCATTGCCTTGTGGATTTTTTTTTCCCCAGCCAAACAAGCATCCTACGCTATCACAGAAAGTGCCAAACTCAAAGCTATCAAACATTTCCTGAACTCTAGCAAGCTCACGCACTTTGTTTTACTATAAGCAGCATCACAGCAGACTAACGCTGTCTCTGTGAATTCACCAGTTACAGACAAGTTCCAAAGAAAAATGATGAAATTTGCTGGGACTCTTCTCTTCAGAGGCATTAGAAGGTTCAAGAAGATCTGTTGTCTATTATTATTTTTCCTCCTTCTCTCTTCCACTCGCATGCAATTGATAAGATGTGCTTTTGACAAAAGGGAATGTCAACAGCAACAATTTTTACGGCAGAAAGGTTTTTTTGAAAAGCAAGTTCTTCCAACGCATTTCCTTACTCAAGACCACCTTTTCCAACATTTGCATGTGCTTGCCATTGATGTTATTATCCCAGAGGAGTACAGCTGTCTGTCTCTAAAAACAGTTCTAAGAACAGTTTTTTAAAGCTGCTGTGGCTCAACCTTTCACTGGCTTTGGATATTGAGCTGCATAGAGGCTGCCTTCTGAACACAATGGTGCCAATGGTAGATGTTACCATGCCCAACACTTGTTCAACCAAACCTCCTGGCCAGGCTTCTAATGAAAGCAAACTCTCTACTCCCTTCAGTCACATGAGTTAGGTTAGCAGAGGCCTGCTATTTAAATTGAGAAATCTTACTCCTTTTTACTGAAACAGCTCAGGGAGGACCACCAGCTGATCAGTTGCAGCTGCAACACCCAGCAGAGGGCTAATGATGGTCAGCTGGATGTGGACTGCTGTGCACAAGCTGTTTGCAGAGCACAAGCCTGCAGAAATCCTCTGGCATTAAAGCCTCAAAACTGGCAATGAGAGCAAAAACGAGGCATTTCATGCCAGATTTGCTCAGGGCAGCTGAAAACCATTCTGCAGTGATACAAGTAACTATCAGGATACTTCATACCCTTTTTCTTGCAAATAAAACACCAAACACAAGGTGGTCAGAGTATCTCACAGTGGGTTCTTCAGTGTCCTTCCCCTTCACAATCAGTACCAATTTGGCCTTGCCTATGTTCGTCTCCATCCACCACTCCCCAGGCAGTGTCCTGTCACTTTCATATTTTACCAGTGGCTGCAATTGCAACAGCACCCACCAAAATCAATAGTTTCTTTAGCTAACAGATTAAACACTTTCTGTTTACTACCTTTAGACAAACTAAACCAGAATCTAGGGAGAGCTTGCAGTTTTAAACCACTTCAGTCTGAATATGGCAGAATAGAAATGAGTGGAAGTCACCACTACCCTGTCTTGTATGTTCCTGTTACTTTGTTCATAACCTCTGATAAACCATAAAGAGAGCTGCAAAAAGGTGCCACACAGAATGGCTCCTCATCACATCAATCTTATGTGTATCTGCATTATCACAGTAGTGCAATCTTTAAGAGCCCTAGAGGTGTCTGCGCCATACCCTGTCCTAAATCCTGATCACAAAGTGTCCATGATCTTGGTCATCAACAGATTTTGCTGGGGATTGACAGTGTATGTTGAAGGATTGTCACATAACACAGCATGTTTTTTTGGAAGCAGTAAAATTTACTATAGAAATAAAACTACAGTAAAGCACATAAAACAGGATGGAGTACGATTGCTTCAAATAACCTCAACTCCCCCAGAATATTTAAATTTGGCAAAAAGGACAACTAAATGAATTAGTAAGATGATGTTTTTCAGTAGTTACTGAATCCACGGAGGTAGTTTAGGAGTTTACTTAAATTCCACACAATTCCACAAGTTAACTGCACTTGGAAAAACAAGAGAACTTTATTTGAAACCAAGTTCCCTTTTTCCCTCTCCAAACACTGTTAAGCCTTTTCTGTGCACTTTATCAGTCTTGTTGGCCTTACAATACATTAAAAATTATCAACCAGCTGCAAAAGGGGAGTCTACCTATTTATTTATTTACTTGTTAGGGAGGATGAGTGCTCTCCTAGTAAGCTGCAGATAACAATAGAGAAAAACTTTTTGTTAAACAGGTTAAAAGGTCAAAATAAAATATTTACTGATGACATTACATTTTTCACTATAAAAAAATCTGTGAAGAGATCCCTTACCGATAGCATTGTGTACAATACAGTATACAATATTGAGTATTAATGTTTTGTATTACAAACCATGAAATAAAAGCAAAATTTCCTCAAATTCATCACCTAGTTCTCTGTTTTAGTGACTGTACAAATTGGACAAATATCATATCTGCCACCTGAAATAACCCATTTTTAACTTTTTTCCTAGGAAAAACAGGCTAACTAAAGAAAAAGACCCAAAGCAAGCTTCTCCAGGAATTCAGTTATGATTATGTGACAACAAACACCTCCTGGTCCTGACACGACACCAAAATTCAATGGCATCATCCATCATCCAGGGACACCTCCGACGTGTTTTATGATTGTATAGTTGCAATACTGCAACTGTTTTGAGGATTTTCATGGCTAATCATGGTACTGTAATTCTATTCAACAAAGTTTTTTCTGTAAAACTCCAGGGATCACCCATGTAAGATAAAGCCATTATAAGCCCCATTCATGTACTGACTTTATAAATATCTTCATAAATATCACTGAAATAAAACTCAATTCAAAGATAACACTCAGATAGAACATGAAGTCCTCTGAAAAGGCTGATGGAAAAACATTAGGAAAACTGAACTAGTCAAACAGTTTATGGAAAAAAAGTGTCAAAGGCAGTGGTGGTTACAAACACCTCTCTTTCTGAGGAAATCCAACTGTTAGTATCAAAGCCTACCACATACTGAGAGAGTAAAAAACCCAAGAATTTACTGCAGTAACAATTTGAGAGCTGGACATGATAAATTTAACAACATCCGCAATTCGACTTGGGAAATATTTAGGATGAGATCATTTATTTGGACCATGTGATCATGGAAGTTCACAAATTAAAGTTCACATGAAATGAACTCCTTCAACTGTTCACAAAGTACCCCATTACACAATACTGAAAATAGCTTTAAATGTCATTAGAACTATTAATTCTTATGTCAGATTAGATTAAAATGACAATGCTGTATATTCAGTGTATCTATCTGAAAGGTCTTTAACTTAAAAATAACTTTTTACCTATCTAAAAGCACAATATGGCTTTTCAGAAAAATGAAAAATGAAGAACATGAAACAACTCTCTAAGGGTTACGTTGCTTTGTAGTTCTATTTCCTTCTTTAATACCATGTATCTACCACTGTTACCAACAGTTCATATTTTTTTAAGTAAAATGGTACTATGCTTCTATTGCTAAAGGCAGTATGAGGTTACAAAGACAGCTGCTTTTTCCTCCCTAGTGAACACCGAGTGCCAAGATGCCATATTTTATATATTTTAAAACTAGTTAAACATAAAATGCTCATTTTGGTTTTTTATAACCTCTTTCTTTCATTTCTGACAACAGAAGAGGCCTGATGCTGCAATACAATTTTTAAATGTCTCACAGAGTACAATAATCTAGAGAAATAACTACAGTCATAAAAGTGTTATCTCATCAGTTCCTAACATCTACAGAATATACTTTAGTTTGATTAATTTTGAAATAATTTCTTACAATATAATAATTCAGAAGTATAAATGATTGACTGAAGACAGCAAACAAAAGAAAGCATTTCTATTGCTGGAAGCACTTGATGCACTTTATTCTTTTTAAGGTCACTTTTAATACAACACTAAGTAGTACCACCACAGAGGTTTGAAATCCTGCCTGCTCAACAAGTCTCCTATGAGAGTAGTACCCAAAGGTAATTACACAAAGTCCTGTCCTTTTGAAATGCTTCAGGACTATCTGTGGGCTGCAGTTTTACGTTGCAACACAGGATACACGCATACAGCATGTTTTTTATTAGGCGTTACATCAGGAAATAAAAACTATTAACAATTTGGCAACAAGATGTATATGTGAAGTCTTTTAAAGTGTTCTGTGTCCATCTCTACATCTTCCTTAGGCTTTTTTCAAACTGGGTAGTATTCACTGGATGGGACAATAGCAGCATCACCATGGCACACATGCATTTCCATGATGGAATTAATTACTTTTGTATTAACATAATAACCTAAAAAGTATGAAATATGTAGGGTGTTTCACATAAGACAAATGAGAAATTTTAAATGGTATTATCAGTATCTTGAGTCAATCAGGGTTCAAAAATTACTCCATTCAAGAGAGCAAAGGCTCTAGCTAGTATTTCTTATGGCACAAAACAATTCAATAGGTAAAAAAATTAGAATAAAAAGAAGCAAGTCAAACATGGACTCAAGAATAGCTCCATTTATATTTCCTTTGAAAAAAAGTGATTACTGGTGTCTCTAAAGTTTTCTGTTCTAATTGCCAGTGGTGTCTGTTTCACCAATGAAACAAGACAGTCAGAAAACCAGAGAAGAATAAATAAAAGATTTCTTGCAATTTACAAATGTGAGATGAGTACATAATAGGCATTTTGTTTGCTATAAAAGTGTTTTGTGGGGAACAAGAGAAGTTTTAATTTGGCTTTTCCTACCTTAAACTATTTTGTTCCTTGAAGAATAGCAACTTAATATTATAAACCTAAACAAATGCATGCATTTGGACTGTGGAAAGGAAGAAAAGGTGCTAAGAAACTTCAACTATACTGAAGTTAAACTCAGTATGAACTACAAACGTTCAATATCTTTCATCTAGGTCATTTAAATAATGACCTGACTTTAAATAAAGTGCTGAATTCCTAAGTGATTTCTCATAGTAAAACAGACGTTTTAATCTTGTTGGTGCATTTGCACCAAAAAAGGGCAAATCTGATTTCCAAGGTTTAAAGCTTTCCCAACACCCACTTCTGGCACAAACACCTTTATGCATCTATGGAAATACTTGTGTATATTTGAGAAAAAAAATTAATAGCCATTGCTCATTTTCCACAATAAGAACAGGCCAGAATGAACTACTACAATCTGAAGAGGTCTCCTGCCAAAATCAGACTAAGACATTCATTGTAGATGTGAAGACTTACTGAATCTGAAGTGTACACTTTTGAAAAAGAGTCAATATACAGATACATTTGACATGCAATTCTGACAGCACGGTAATAACCCTACTGCAACAAACAACAATATAGCAGGACAGCAGCTACCCTATAAGAGAGGATGTGGTCCAGAACAGAGATACGGAGGAGTTAGTACCTGAAAAAAGAGCTGGCAGGAGAGAGTTGATAGGTGAGCATGCCAGGGGAAATGGGGAGAGAAAACAGAGGTGCAAGCCTGAGAAGGAATGAGGGAGGACAGGATAGAAGCACCTGCTGCTTATCGTGCCTTCAGAAGCCTCATTCATTCTTTGCTTGCTTGAAGCTGCATGGGAGGTTTCCACACTCCCAAACATCAAGCAGACACTGATGATCCAGAGACAACTGGAAGCTTTTATGAAGGAAGGAGCAGAGAAAAGGAGGGACCTTGACAGGTGATAAATTTAGAAGCATGCCTATCACCCTCTTGGCATCCCCCTTGCTCTCTTCCGCAGTTAGATCACACCTAGGCTGTTTCCAGGACCTGACGAAGGTTCTGCAGGGTACCTTATGTCTAAGAGCTGCCTGCAGCTCCACTGGAAGCCACATTTTTGATGATCCAACTCAGAATCCACATTATTGATTGAGGGTTCTAGCAGCAATGCCCCAGAACTGGGAGCATTTTGTACTAGACAGTGGAAAACAAATTTTCTTTCAATAGAACATAGCCTCTGACCTAAAAGCAAAACATATAGATAGACCCTTATAGTAACACACCGCTCCCACCCCTCCAAAAACCCCCTCCACCACTAGATACTAGTATAACACAGCTTCTTCTTGTTAGTTCTGCCCCCACATAAACTTTCTGTCCTGTGTTGTTTCTTTATGTCAGTCAAATCTCTGTACAATTCTTCCTCAGCCTGGCTATTCTCTTCTGACCCATGAATAAACAGCATCAGAGGAACAAAATCAGAGGAACACTCTTCCAGAATATGCCATCAGTTCAGGTTCAGAGTCATTTAGAGCCCGAGTAAAAAAAGCACTTTAAGTCAAACAACCAGAAATGCAGATATTCTAAAATAATTAAATCAATAAACCCAAGAAAAAACAGTGGTAAACACCACTACTGCAAGAAATGCCTGTGACACAGGAAAAAAAAGTAAAGCAAGTAACATGCTTTAACATTGGTTGAAGAAGGAAAAAGTACGCTACATTCATTCAAAAAATTCTATTTTGACTTATGAACACTCTGAAATTGATTTTCACACCTTGGAAAAGTGTCTTATTCTTGTTTTGTGTTTACTTTGTTTCATTTTCTTAGATTTCCAGGTTTTTCCTCCTCGCCTTTCAATTTTTTGTTCCACTATTTGAGATTCTTGCATCCTGGCCTTCAGTATAGGTAAGTCTTTACTGAGTTGTTATCCACTTAAAACCACTCATCCCTCTTCATTCACTTCTCCCATCCAGCATTCTTTTAAACGCCAATTTTTCCAGCTCTCTCCTCCTTTCATGGAGAGTATTCTTCTGCTTTGCAAACAGGCTGAGAAAGCTTCCAAAGACCAAAGAAGGCACCTTCCCACATTTCTCACTATAGCCTGAACTTCTGAAAACACAGAACATAATAAAAAGCCCTCACTGTTCATAAATATTTTTATAGATCCTCAAGCAGTCAGAAATTATCACAGACAAGTATTTTTAAAAGTATATCCAGGAAGTGTATCCAGGATTATCTTTTTTTTTGCTCTGAAAGTTTTAAAGACGTGGTTTCTAGATCAAAAGGAAGAGAAAAAAACCCTGTGAGGGTGGGACTGAAAACATGTTTTTGGAGATGAAAAATGAACTCCGTGGAGTACTAAATTAATCCACTGCACCACCTAGGAGAATATTATATCTTCGGTACGCTTTACAAGTTTCAGCTTTTCCCTTTACAACTGTAAAAACATCCTCTGCCTGTGACAGAGTGATAGGATTGCTTTCCTGACTAATCATGAGGGATACTTAAAACATTCATAATACAAAACAGGTGCAAGAAATATGCACAGAATTGAACACTTAAAAAATTTAGACTTCACAAGAGTTCAATTGCTGTTCTGGGAGGTCTAAATCAAGTTAACCAGCCAGTGCCTAAAATAGTTCAACTCTCTTCAGAAGATTTAAGTAGTAAAAAGTAGAACACTATGCCAACAGTATTTGTTTCTAACACCTCCATCATCTAAGAAGAAAATAATCTATTCATTGTGAAAACTGTACCTACAGGGCGATTTCTCTTTCCTTAGTTTAATCCTAACACCTAATAAAAGTTGTTCGATATAACCACATTCGTATATAGTGTTTTCAATCACTGCACATTTATCCAAGACATAACTAGAGAAGGTAGCTGAACACTAGTGATGCTTTATGGCTGTAACTGAACACCAGGCAGTGTATCTCAAATGGCCATACACACAGCTACCCTGCAATCTCTGCTAGCAACATGGGTTGCAGGAGCTTTTATTCATTAGGGAGTGGTACTAGATGCACTGGATCAGGGAGGCCAAAACATCTGCATAACAACTGCTTGCCATACCCATAGTAATAAGCGTCAAAATCTAGGGCATGGGAGAAAGGGAGGCAGTGCATCCGTCAAGTCATCCATTCCACTTTACAGAGGGGGCAACTGTCAAGCTATCCCTTGCACAACCCAAAGCAGCAGCAGCCTTGTTTTCACTAATTGATGAATATTGCTTATTCTGTACTAAAACCACATTTTCTTTTTAAACTTCAAAGATGTGAACACAAAGTTTATAACAATAGCATCTCTGCATATCCTTAGTTGCTGTAGGAAGGAACTCAGTAACGATACAGAAACTGAATGAAACCTAACAGAGTTGTAAAAGCTGTCTAAATCTATGCCCTTTTGAAAACTAGTGACATGTCTTAGAAGTCAGAAGCACAATATTTGGGAGCAGTACTAATTACAATTAAAGCAAGTTCAAAGCAATGTCCAACTAGCAGATACTCCCAGTCAATTAGCAGTACCACATGAGTTTTTTTAAAAACAAACTAACAAAAAAGCAGCAGGAAGAAAACCTCTGGCAAAATCTCATCAATGATTTTCTTTCAGAGACTGCCTCCTCCCATTCTTGGAACTTAATTGCATTTCTGTTGCATTCATAAATATAAATCTTGTTCTCAAATGCTTACTGCCTCCTTATATCAGTGTACCCCTATGTAACAGTTAATATGAATTTACAACATGAAGAAATGAGACAACTGTTCTGTTATTGCCAGCTACATATAAGTGAATATGTTTTCAACTTGACATCAATATTTCTTTTCTCTTTGTACTAATCTTAAAAGTAAGGCTTATCTTGAACACTAAAAACTGAGCTTAGAAAAGAAACATCTGGAAGGAAGTTTCACTGGAAAACATTTAATTATAACAGGTTTATGTCTTTGATCTGTAGATAATGTAACATTTGTTTACTATATTGAGCTTTTATAAGCCAGCATGGAACTGCTACCCTTCAAACTTTACTGCCAAGCCAAATAAAATGTAATTCACCATAGTCAATGTTTCTGTGCTACTGAATAAAGCCAAATAAAAAATATGCTACCTCCCCATTCATTCCCTCAGACTCTAGAGATCCTTTGTCTTCAAAATAAAGCAGGAAAAAAATACAGTCACTGACACCCCTGCTGGTAATTCACATTAAGGATTTTTAGGTCAAGCTAATGAGTAGTATACCTCTCTCTTTCACTCAGCCCCAAGTACCAACATCCAAGAACAACCTTCAAAATGTATTTGCCTAATTTGTCTCCTGTTGTCATATTCTCACACCCTAGCCACTGGAGTCTGTGGGTTTTTATTATCTATTCAGTTCTGTAATAAAGAAGGTCCCATGATTGCTTGCTAGCTCTTCTTCATGCATCATTCATCTCTGCTTTATTTTCAAATGCTCATATTTATTTAAATTGTCTTTATTCCTCTGAGTAAGCGTCCAAGTATTAAACTCATAAAACACGAGAGTGATCGTAATCTCAACTACCTGAAGCTTGACCTTCCTTTGTAGCAGCTTAAGCTAAAATCCTCTTCCTCTCAAAGGAAGGAAAAAGGCATCCACATTCATTAGGCAGGCTCTATGTTCACTAACAACAATCTGTCTTAATACAACTCTTCCAGATAATTAAACTACCTAACATCTTGATGTTTTCATCACAAACTGCTTCTTTTCATCAGTACAACTACATACTTAATTTTTATCTTCAGCAAAGTCACGTCCATACGTGTCTGGCTCAAGAGAACTCCAAGCTGAGACAGCACATGCAGATTTCTCCAGCTGCTTGTTCTTCCCAGGCTTGCGCTATTGGTCCTTGCTGAAAGCAGCACACTGACTCAGACAAACCTTTGCATGATCCAGTATGGCTATTCTCAGGTTATGTTCTTGTCCTGGTTTTCTTGCTGCTTTAATGAAGTCTCCAACTATGTTTTAAATCAATTCTTCCATCTTTAAATTACTTCTTCCAGCTCTCCATTAATATTCAAAATATCAGCATATCCAAATAGTTCATACAGACAATTTGAAGTTCTACCATCGTACAAATCTTGTCATATTTGATAAACTTCACAAAGTAAAAACAGAAACAGTAAATCACTTCCATAAAATCTCTGTACAGATGGCAGAAAAACCTGCCAAGCAACCATACAGGTTTTTTTAATCATATTGTTATTTTTTAATACAAGGATCCTAGATGCTTTCATTGTAAAGTATTTTCAGAAAGATGAGTCTAATTCTATAGGATGCTGCTATTCCCTGAAAAGTAGTAACTGCCAATTTCTTGTCCCACTGAAGTCAGTGGGAAATTTAATCTTTAAAATTAACGTAAAGAGTTATGAAACTCTCTATCTCCTATTAAGTCTAATTTTTGTCACATGCAACTGACTAAGTTGATGTGACTCAGTCTGTTCTTTAGATTTGAGAGAGATGCAACAGTGCTGCTGGTTTCAAAGGCAAAACAAAAAAAGGTTCAAAAGCTCAAACCAACATTCCTTGCACAAGACTTCGCATTCATATGGCAAACAGAACTGCCTGAATTAGCGAACATAAAAAGCCAATCCAAACCGAAACACCATCACCACTCCCCAAAACCCAAAAAGATTTCTTTGAACCAGCCTACTGCTATAGAATCAATTTATCTAATTGAAATGACACAATTTTGTGGGAAAATCCAAAGTGTGGAGAAACTTTGAATATTAAGAGTAAGAATTTGTGAAGAGTAACTGACTGCTGACACATGAAACAACATTAAACAGGAGAATTTTCATTTTTACCTTCATGAAGTTTTAACCCTGCATCAAAGCATAATGAATTCTCTCTGTTTCATCTGTCTCTTGCCACTTATATTTTGTACTTCTTTAAGAACAGGTCATGTGTACCCCCCAGACAGAAGGAGATACTGTTCTTCTCTTGCAATGTAAAACACTGGCATATGCTCAGGATAAATCAGTAGGAGTGACAAAGTAACAGGAGTAAGTGGGAAGACTTCACTGACAAGAGAAGCTACCAGCCAGACGTCAGATGAGAAGATGGGGGAATGGAGAGAAATCTTCCTAGGAACCACACCAGACCAACTGTGACTGAGGTACAGCAGTGACCAAAACCAGTCACAACAGGAAAGACCCATGTGCAAGGACATGATAGGCCAGCAGAGTTGTTTTTTTTTTTTTAATTCTATGCAGTTGTTTGATTGCTTGTACAAAGTACCACCAAAAACGTAAATAATCTTAATGAACAAAGCAGCTTCCAGCCAGAAATTATTCCTCAACGATATGTGCAGCTGGGAACTTTACGAAAAGCTTTATCTTGGACAGTACAATCCATCTCCTGATAGAGGCAGCAAACAGAGGCAGCAAGCACATTTAAACAAAGTCATGGAGTTCCCTCTCTTCATATACAAACAGCAAACAATGAGGGAGAAGTCACTGAATCCTCCTTTCCCCTAATCCATGCCCAAAAGATGCTAAAGGGAATGCAAAATGCTCTCCAAAAAGAAGGGACTGTACAGTGTATGGGACAGATACAGGCAACAAAATTTTTTGTACTGTTCTATATCCCAATCTCAAGCTAGACACTGTCAGTGTTTAGTTATAAATCCATGCAAGACCTCCAGGAAGTAGGTTAGCACCTTCAACATTTCAGAAGTGTCCAAAACAAGGCACAGAGAAGTTAAATGAAAACACAATGCCTCTTTTAATAACTTCTGTTTACCTGATCACATATGTTCTAAAAATACGTAATTGTAGGCTTGCCAAATTGAATATGAGGAAGATCAAAGTGATAAGATAATGACCCAACTGAGGTGCAGATTCTTTCATTTGAAAAAGAAATAAACCTTAATAGTAATTACATCTGCTCCATGATTAATTGCAGCTGTCCAATGAATTGTTCTTGATATGCACAGTCTGTACGTGTATGTACACTCTCATTAAAGTACAGATTTTTTCAGTGCACAAATGTGAAAGATTTCTGGAAACTAACGAGTGCAGAACTGTGACTGAAAGCTCCAGTCATACTACTGCTATTTTACTGTACTAATAACAACTAGATTCTAGGTCTATGCACATCACACAGCCTTTGAAATCCAGCATCAACCATGTTAACTGATTCTCACAAGATAAAAATAAGAGCTGAAGTCTTAACATCTGTTTTTCTTGGCAAACCAATCTGAAAGTGCATGCATTAGGGAGGTTTTTTTAATCATCATAAGTAATCTACAACCAGATGAATTAAAGGTGCTGCCTTGTTTTTTGGGCAAATCATGCTTAGGGTCCCTGTAACTTCTCTTTACTTTAAAGCACCCAAAGGAAGAGGTTAAAGCATTAAAGGAGTTAAGAGGTCTGTGTGCAGATGCAGGGCTGTGATCTTGTTGGGATCATGGAGACAAGATAGGATAGCTGACATGTTTGGAGTGTTGCAATGGAGGGATACAGACTCTTCAGGAATAACAGGTGAGGAAGATGAGAAGATGGAGTTGCCCTCTATGTGGGAGAACAGCCAGAATGCATGGTCTGCCCACGGATGGATGATGAGCCAGCTAGGAGCTCCTGGATAAGGATGAAGAGCAGACCAGTACGGGTGACACTGCAGTGGGTGTCTGCTATAGGCTGCCAAACCAGGAAGAACAAGTGGATGAGGCGTTCTACAGACAGCTGGAAATAGCCTTATATTTTCAGGCCCTGGTCCTCATGGGGGACTTCAACCACTCTGGTATCTGCTGGAGGACCAACACAGCACAGCATAAGCAACCCAGGGCATTCCTGGAGAGCACTGATGACAACTTGCTGACAAAAGCAACAGAGGAGACAACAAGGAGAGGTGCTCTGCTGGACCTTATGCTCACAAACAAGGAATGACTCACTGAATATGTGAAGGTCAAAGGCAGCCTTGGCTGCAGTGACCATGAGATGGTGGAGTTCAGGATCCTGAGAGAAGGGAGCAGGGCAAAAAGCAAGATCACAACCCTCAATTTCATGAGAGCAGATTTTGGCCACTTTCTGGATCTGCTTGGTAGAGTCCTGTAGGATAAGGCCCTGGAGGGAGCGGGGCCCAAGAAAGCTTGTTGATATTCAAGGAGCGCTTCCTCCAAGCTCAAGAGGAGTCCATCCCAACAAGCTAGAAGTCAGGCAAACATGCCAGGAGGCCTGCATGGATGAAGAAGGAGCTTGTGGCAAAACTCTAACATGGAAAGAGACTATACAGAGGGTGGAAGCAGGGACAGGTAACCTGGGAGGAAAACAGAGACTCTGTCCAAGCAAGCAGAGATGCAGTCAGGGAAGCCAAAGCCCACCTGGAGATGAATCTGGCTGAGGTAAGGCTGAGGTACTGAATGTTGTCTTCATCTCAGTCTTTACTAGTAAGGCCCCTGGTTTGGAATAACACAGGCCCAAGCTTTCTTCCTCTAGTATGCCCAGAAGCTTACCTTCTTGGACTCTGTTCAGTATAAAGTGCAAGTGTACAGAACATGTTATCTAAATTGTATATAAAAACTGTTCAAAGTTTCAATCAGTTATTTCCAATCCAAGTAAAAGTCATGTTTATAATATTTAACCCTTTATTTGCAATAACAATCTTAAAAACTAATTTGACTAAATTACATCAAAATTTTGATGGTTTACACAAGACCATCTACCACAATAAAAGCTATGGATGTTACACCCACAAATCTATGCAGGCAAGAATTAACTAGGTGCAGACTGATGGAAACAAAAAATTCTGCATATCTTCGTGAAGAGGCCCCAATCACTGTCAGGATCAAAGAATCATTAAAAAATAAAGGGGAAACTGGCAGGAATCTCAAGTGATCATCAGTCCATCTCCCAGGCCCAGGAAAAAAAAAAAAAAATCTTAATATACACGATGGCAGATCCACTATTTCTAAGTGCTGAACATTAACACATCCTTAATGTTAGAAAGTAGTTGCCAATATTTAAGCTCATATTTGACTTTGCTAATGAACTAATGGAGAAAAGCATACCTTTCAGACATCAGCTATCAATAGCTTCCATTTTCCAAGACTAAGTATATGTATAGAGATCTCTTGAAGGCTACAGCCAATTTTTGTCCTGGCCTTTCCAGTCTCCTCTCTTCACACTCTTGCTTCAGTATGTTTCTTCTCGCTTTGCATTCAGTAAAGAACTCCTAATTTGTCCAAGCTGGTGTGTTATTACACTTTCTATCCAATCTGTGTTAGGTTGATTTATATTTCTGGAGTTACCGTTTCTTTGAAGAACTACCAGGTCTCCATAATTACTTTTCCTACTTAGGGCTCATTTCCATGTGATCTCTTTCTATGAACTCTAAATTTAAATAAACCATGAGCTTTATTAAAGTTTGGAGGTCTTTGATTAACTCTTGAATCTAACAACTGTTTTGCTCAAGATGCTCAGGCTTATTGCAACTGCATAGAATTAGATAAATTGAAGACTGAAAGCTTTCATAAATATCAGGACTCAAAACACACTCTTTTATATAGGTGTCTTCTTTACCGTAGTTTTAAGAGACCCAGTTAAGACTGTTGTCTATGAGACTAAACATTTCTACAAAAACACAGACACGAAAAGAGAAAGCAGATCATGTCCCTACCTGCATGGCTTACAAATACCACTATGAGTCAAACCAGCACATTGAAATTACTAATCGCAAGTACAGGTTATTGAATAAAACATTTCTGAATTAATTACAGCTTAATTCTGAATTTCTCAATTATTCTGAACAGATGGAATACATACTGCAGGAGTTCCAACCTGAAGAGGCAAAAGGTCAAAACAATATTCAATTCTCTGATAAGGATACCTCACAATCTTCCCAAATACTTTAAGTTCCTTGGCAACTGCCAAAAGTCAAGAAATTTCACAAACGTAAAGGCTTCCCTAGTTATAAATTTTGATACACTTCTAGAATTCTCTACATAAAGTTCTGGACGAGCTCTTCCTTTCACCTGATCAGCTAAAAAACCTAGATCTTAAAACAAAAGAAGCCATAAATATTTCATCATTCAAGATGGCCAGTAGAAGATTTCTGCATTTTCTTGTGGATTACAAACTTGATTCCCTCCCCCTCTCCCTGTCCCCCATTCCAGCTTGGATGATGGAGCAAAGTAGAAATTGCACTCATAAAGGAAACACTAAGCATAGAAAAGATTTTTCTTTGTTTTATTCAAGTCAATGCATTTCCTTATGATGCAGAACTACTCCTTGAAGAATATCATCAGTTCCGTAAGAGTTACAGAACAACAGTACTCCTCCTAGATAATTCTTGAAAAGAATTCTTCTATAAAACATGTAAACTGTAAGATTATTTTATCCTCATGCACATTCATATTCCTACATAAATTGTGCCACAGTTATCACACTGGGGAGGAAAAGACATGTTTTCACATAACGCAAAGGTCTGAAGTTAAACACAACATATTTGCATCCACTGTCAAAAAACATTCCTTGTCAATCTCAGCATTTTGAAAACCAGGCCAAGTTTGGACAAGCACTCCATGCTGAACTCTTTTTGAATGATCTTTCTATAAATTAACATTTGGCTTGCAACAGATGAAGCGATTACATAACTCTGAAACATAACTGAAATGTACCTTCAAGATTCATCACATTTGGTACTGCCACATAAGCTTTAAGTCTGAATAATTCCAACTTTCCTGTTCAAGCCTTGACAACATATGAACACTGAAATAAAAAAGCCAGGCAATTAACTTAGTCAGCTTCTGACTTATGTGACTGAACAAATGAAATGAAATTACTGAATTCCATTTTGATAAGATATTGGCCTTGTATTGCTGGAAAAACCTAAATTTTATTGAGTTTTGTACAGGCTTACTTTTTTTAGTAGGGATTTTTGTTTTGGTTTTATATCAAAGAGGAAGATAAATTCTCTACTGTGTCATGGAAATATAGTGCAAACAGTTTCAAAAACTGCCAGATCACTGTCTCTTCAAGTAAGCCTTCAGAGAAACAGTGCTTTAACAAACAGTCTTGTAACAATTTTCTACAGTTCAATGAGCCTTAGCAGCAGCTTTGCAAGTCCCGTCTTATATTGATAAAAAGGAAACTGAAACCATGCATCCAACAACCCCGAAAGTCACAGTACTTTGCTCTTTGTACTATTTACAGGAGGTGCATTCTAACTACGTGTTGAACTACCTGGCATTAGTGTTTTAGAGGTACAACATCAAACACTACCATCTCCTTTTTTGCATGTCTTTATCACCCTACAGTATTTCTTCCAAATGTTTTGTTATTTAACTAGCAACACATAGTTCAGTGTTTCAGTCATATACCAAATTTAGTTAAGTACTAAATGAAGACTTTGCACAACCTTGATTCACAAGTCATAAAAACAAAACCCAAAACAAATGCTAGAAACCAAACATCACTGAACTGTTATGGTACAACTGATATTTTTTTGACGAATGTCATACTCTGACAGCACCAGTCTCTCCCTGGTGCAGTATGAATTGCAGTAGTAGCTCCTAGTATCTGCTCAAAACTGACAAAAAATCACGTTAAAGCCCTGAGAATATCTCCTGCCTCAGGAGTATGTAAAAGAAAACTCCATACATCTATGCATAAGATCATGTTAGCAACACTGGATTAAACAAACAGATCAACCTTTGGGCTCTTTCAGAACCAACCCTCCATTATTATTTTTTTTTCCAGGTCACTAAAAAGAAGGCAGTCGCTTTATCTGTTTCGGGAGTTTCAGGAGTTTCGTGAGACACCAGGGCTGCAAAGGTAATTTGATGATGGCAATCTTTTTCCCACGCAGATACAGCAGCTCACAGGTGTAAGCACTTGCATACATACAGGTGCGTGGACTGCTTTTCAGAGCAGAAAAGACTGGACACGATCATCCCACACCCTGCGACAACCTTCACTGTAACCAGTCGTCATCCAAATCCAGCTTCAATTGGCTGAAACCCTTTACAGGTAAAGGTGACAGTGACAGCTCTAGAGGGACTTCACTCATTTCCCTGTCCTACGTTTCCTGTAAGGTCATGATTTTAAAGGAAAATAACATACTGGAAAAGATACACTACCAAACTAAAACAAAACCACACACACCCCACCACGCAGTTTACAGCAGGAACATGTACCTAGACAGCTTGCCAACTAAGGCAGACTAACAGAGGTCATCATGTACAATATGGCTTTGTTGGAGGGTTGCTCATGAAAAACAGGCAATAAAAATCAGTAACTTATTACCATGATAGCTTAAAAATCAAACACAGTGAACCGCCTACCATAAACCAAAGGAATGGTATATGGGGAATGAAGAAATTTGTGATTCCAAAACAACAGCAAGCTGTTCTCCAGAATTTTTTCAGAAGAAAACAGTATAAAGCCCATCGCAACTTATACAGCAAACTGACAGGAAGCTGCTGGTGTAACAGGAAAAGCAAATGAATTAACATATAAATATGTAGGTAAGTAGCAAGTCTCTATCTACAATACTATTGGTGCTTGGAGTTCAGCTTTGCCTCAGATTTGCTCTGTGATTTTGGGCAAGTCACATAGATCTCTGTGTAGATATGTTTATATAAAGATATTTGCTCTCAAAGTACCTTAATCTCCAGAGATGAAACATTATATGAAATGTAAATGTTGATATTTACAGCTTACAGCCCTCTAATAACAGCTGAAATGTGCATTCCATATTCATCATCTGAAAAGCAGTCTTCATACATGTTTTGACAATGTGTGAACATTCAGCACCAACTTACTGTGTGTTATCTGGCTGTGAAGTATGACCAAAAAAAATCCAACAAAAACCCCATAGTAAAAAAACCAAAATAAACAACCAAACAAAAAACCCGAACAACCCCCAAAAACTTACTTGCAGAAGTGTTCCATGAATATTATTCTGTCGTATGCAAGGACTGGTAGAGTCTGGAAGCCCCTCCAGCAAGGACAGCACTGTATGTGGTACTTCATTTACCATAACAAATGGAACAAGGGCCCGACCTGACATCTCACGTGAACGGTACACAGGAGAGTGCCCACACCTAGAAAAAGGAGAAATACCTATTTTTTGTCATCCAGCTGTAACCCACTGCTGTGGCTAAAAAAAACCCCAAAGGATAATGCAATGAAAACTAAGCCACATTTCCCACAAATCAAATGTACAGTCTTTCTTCTCAGTAGTGCAAGAGCATTTGCCCCGACACATGTCATACTAGAGCCATGCTGGAGCCTTTTTTTTCCTTCAGAAGTTCCTGTGTTTATATAAAGTAAAAAAAAAAAAAAAAAAGAAAAAAAGAAAAGATGCAATTATGCCATGAAGCAGGTAAGTATACGGTCCTGTTCCATCTTTCTTGATGTTTATGTTACATACTATACAGCAATAATACTCAAAAGTATTATGAGTTTGACTTAAAACTATTAAACACCATACTCTTAATCGGATGTTTCCGTAATAACACAACATGGTGTCTAATGGAATTTTAGGCCATATCTCCCACTGGTTTTTAGAACATATTTAAAGGCAGGAAGTAAAAGACACATTGGAAAATAATCTTCTATTATTTATAATTAGTATCTCAAAAATAAATACTTTTTATTTATTAAAAATTAACTGATAAGACTCAAGACTGCATATAAAACACAGGCCAAAAAGAACCTTTCATCTTTTAATGTTATTAAGGTTTTAACTGGCTGTTAATTTATTATAGACAGACAATTAACTATTCAGCTATATTAACCAGCTGTATACTACTTCCGTAGCATGTACACTGAGTAGAAGTGAACAAAATTCTTTTGTCAACTAAAAGTAGGTTAGGCTAAATCTTTCAAAGCCAGCAATTCTTGCACGTGTCAATTTTTGTAAGGCAGGTACAATTCAGCCACCTGCAATTTCAGACAACTGAGAAAGTTACCACAGGGTTTAGAAACGAATGGCCAAATGACTTCAGTGATGTAAAATGCAGTATGGCGGAAGTTATGCTCTGATACCTCCCAGCTGATTGTGATGACCCAGAGAGATGGCCTTCCCTCCTCCTACCCTCTCATCCTTTTCCTGAACTGCTTCTCACATATTTGCAGTTTACAAAAATCACACGTAGTTGAGATTATCCCCTGCCAAAATGGACAAACCACTTTTGAGTTCTTGAAAACAAGCCCTGCAGGGTCATGCCTGCATATTTAAAAAATGAAATGAAATTAAAAGGTGTTCTGAGGTTTCATATATCTCTAGCAAATTTAAATCAATACTCAAAGTAGTTGTTTACTTTAGTTCACATCAAAGAAATACAGAAAACATTTTCCATCTTGAACTAGCAACTGAATTAATAGGGTTTTGAACACAAGACAGTAAACAGACTTAATTGAAATAGCGTTAACAGTTCTGACATTTTAGTCATGTTAGGCCATGGTATGCCTGAAAAACACAGACCTTGTTCAGAGGAAGTAGAGAGCTATGCTACCCCTGAATGACAGGCTTTTGTGGGAATTTTCATTTTCGCAGTATGGCAGCATGTTCTCTCCCCCGCCTCCCCATGTCTTCCCTCATAGGGAATGATTTTTAGAAATATCATTGCATTTCCTTTTCAGTGACTGGCTGTCCTTCACAACAGGATGCAAAAGCAGAGCAGTCACAACTAGAGGCTCTTCCATACGGAAAAGCTTTAATTCTGTATTGACAAAGTGCAAGAAGAAAGTCAGCCTAGCTCTTAATAAAAAGCTTCATTTTTTTTTAAACAAAAACGTTTTAAATCTACTGCACAGTAAACTTAAACCCGAGAAGTGATTTGTCTGCAACCATTTCTTTATTTTTGCTAAATCGTATTCTCTTAACCAAGAGATTCTCACATGTTGATGTTCTTTCCAAACGCAAGCAACACTGATACTGTAATGAACATCTAGTTTTTAAGTAGCTATAACTGTTTACTCAGGAATGTTCTTTATTTTGTTCATGACCTTTTACAAATCCCAAGGAATCCAACATGTCTTCAGAAGGAAGAGTGGAAAAATGGGTAAAATGCCAGGGTTTCCTCTAACTTGTGCAAGGGTACTTTCCAACACTGCATGCTTCATAGAGGGTTTTCTCCTCAAACACAATGCAATGAATTAGAATGGAATTCTGTAGGTTTTTTCTTAGTAATAAAAAACAGAGTTGAGAACAATTTTTAGATAAACCGACTCTAACTTTGTTGTCTTGTAAAAACTGAATTAAAGACTTATAACACCTGCACATATGTATATGGAGATGCAGTATTTTACATATCAAATTTTGTTCCATGCTGTTATTTTATCAAATTTATTATGGAAACAGAAGTGACTGCTCTACATTTTGAAAGAAGAAAATAATTTCATATTACAGGCAAAATTGTCTCAGCTGCCTAGTCTGGGTCCACAACAGAGGCTGCCACCTCAGCATTTACACTGAATGTCCATAAGGCAAAAGTGCAATTCTCAAAACTACCAACAAGTCTAATCTTCACCTCTCCTCATGCCCCAAATTAATGTTCTCTATAAAAACCTCTGCAGTCGAGTATTACCCCACACAGAGGCCTAACTGGGACCCTCAAATCAGGTTCTGTTTTGCACTTTGAGTATTCTAAATCAGGAGGCAATAACCTCCCCTCCCCCCTCCCCCCCCCAGCAAACACCTGAGCAAACACACAGGTGCCCAGCGGGTGGAGAAATCACCCAGGATGCAGGGGACCCGGTTCTGCAACTTTCTGTGCCTGAGGGAAATGCAAACCCACAGCTACTACTTGCCCAAAGGGCAACCCAGCCACCAACCTGCTACTGTACTACACACCTGCTGTACATTAATGCAAACTTCTCACACTACAGATTGCTACATAGGGCGCAGTGTAGTCACAGGAACTGATATCTTAGTGGAAACTCTCAGAAGAGCACTCCTACGAAGTCACTGCTAAGGAACAAAAGTGTCACAAAGTTTAAGAACAATAAAGTATCTGCTTATAGGAACACATATGGGAACACAAGGAAGGTATTTCACATTGGCGAATAGCTTCACAAATCTGAGAGGGGTTAACATTCTGACTGTTTCTTCCACCCCCCCCTTTTTTTTTTAAATGAAATTTATTTCTTTTTTAAAATCTCATAATACTCAAAAGAAAATTGGTCACAGCCCCAAGAAACAGTACTGATAACATTTCAAATACACTTCTTTCACATACACATGCAAGATATCATACCAAGTCACCACTAGTGACCTCTCCCTGAACTTCTGCATACCCTGAAGGCACTTATGTTTGTATCTTTCATGTTTTGAAGGAACTTGGCATCATTCCTGAATCATGCAAGAAGTTTGAGAACAATGTCAAAATATACACTACTTTTTCCATAAACTGTAACAGCACCCCAGATTGAGAACAGGCAGTTTTGATTTTTACTGGATCCCACTTAAATATAATCTCTTACCTGTAAATAAAACTAAACAGGATCAATTGTCAAAAAGCTAGAGGAAGAGTGAATGCAAATAAAACAACTGAGTAACACAAAACAGCAATCTAACCCAATGTAGCAATTTTTTGTTTATTGTTATATCAGCCTCCAAGATCAACTATACACCTTAACACTGAGTCCACCACCTGTATTCTTAAATATTTATTTTATCTAGGATTTAGCAACAACTATGGGAAGCAACATCACAAGCTGTATCAAGAAAAATCTTTACACAATTACAGCAATCACTGTAACTCAGTTTGTACCTGCAGCAAAACCTAGCAGCTTAAGGAAAGAAGTATTTGAAGGCTATGAAATTATTCTGGCTACTCTTCCTGCAGCAGTTTAACAAACTGCCATCCCTGAGATTAGTTTCACTTATGTGGTAGCAGTTGCCTTGCCAAGACGTTGGCAGAAAGGAACAGGACCTCCAGCCTTGGCCACTTCACCATCCAGACTCTGAGCTTCACCTGCCAACAACATGACTAAAATCTGCCACAGGCTGCCTCTTCTCATCTTCTCTGCAGGCAAGTACAAGCAATGGAGTCTTGCATCCGTTAGGGCAGCGTGTGTGTGTGTGTGCAAACCTGTATTTAAAACTGTTTCATTTTACTTTGATTTGAAAAATACTTCGTGGGCGGGGGGGGGAAGAAGTGTTTTCAGTACATGACACTTTCTTTAGATGCAGATCGTGTATAAATAGACTTTAAAATCTAAGCAATATCTAAAATGTTGTCATACGTAAAAAAATACAGTATGTGAACCTAATTTTATTATATCTCAAGGTACCAACGAGCAATGAAACTTGCAAAATCTTCATGTGATTACCTTTCTATTAAATCCTGAGGGCTATTACCAACTGTTGAAGTAGTATTCCACATTGAACTCAGTACTGTTTATCTAGGTGCACGAGGTATTGGATGTAAACATGTTTACTTCAAACAGTCCATGATCAAGAACAAAAAGTCAATAAATCTGAGGTTTCACTTTGTGTAACTATAGATTCAATGCATTTCCACTGCTCCCTTCCAGCTTTAATACTTAGATCCTGAATAACCCTCCTAACTGACATAATTTATGACCAACTCTCATAAGGCACAGAGATTCCATACTCCTCTGCACATATCAAAGTATCCAATTTATTACTCTGCCTACAAACAACAAAGCACTAGCTGTAAATAAAAACAGCTTAAACTTAAAAAACAAACAAACAAAAAACCCTGCAGGTGTTTCCTATGTGCTCATTTTTCTCCCTTTCTTATTACTCCCCCTCAACAGACCTTATATTACCCAAGTTAACAAACCAAATAAGGATTACCTTCTATATGAAGGTCACAGAAACAAATAAGCAGAATTAACTTGAAAAAATCACACCTGTAGCTGAAAATATGTCTATTGTATTAAATAATACCTACAGTTGTTAGAAGAAGGATTAACAAGGAGAAAAATACATATTTCCAGGTTTACTGGATGTTGTCACAGTGATCTGTGCATTACTAATTATGTCACTGCTTATTAACAATACAGTTCCTGCAGTCCTATAGACAGTACTGCAGCATCATAGTTTTGTTTTCAACTAAAATACATTAACATCCATTGCCTTCACAAATTGTTGGAAGAGAGAATTGGGAATAGAAGCTGTGAAAATGGAACTGAAACAACAGGAGAACAGGCTGAAAAACGAGGAAGGGAACATTCTGCAGAAGGTGCCTCTGATCTTGTAAGTCAAACCAAGTATCCTACCACCATCACAAGAAGAGTTTGGGAGAAGAGGGCAGCATGAGCCAGGAAAGGCACACTTGCTATTCAAACAAATCAACTCTGCCTGCTAGTTAAAACATTTTAACAGCCTCCAGGGATTTTAAAAGATAAAACTGATTAAAAATAAATGAATAAGTAAAAATCAAATAGATGGTATCCTTTAAACCCTGGAGCTAGTTATGCCACAAGGTCCTAACAAATGCACTGGAAAGAAAAAGTTGTAATAAGGCTTCTGTCTGATTCTACACAGACACAGTACGTTGTATGAGAAAGAGGTTTTCTCTTTCCTCTGCCATGCAGCTATAGTTCAAGTCATGTAATCAGTTCTAAAGCAAGAATTAAAAACATTAAATTACATTAGGGGAAAACATAGATAGGGATCACAGAGAAAAGTATTTAGCAACAGATCCAGTTTGTATTAGAAAGAGTTTGGTTATTAAGATTCAAGAGCATTGTACTGTCTGTATTAAGTGAAATAACAAAAAAAAAAAAGAGAATCTTTCTAGAAAAAAATTAATCATGATTATATACTAGCTCATTTTTTTCCCTTCAAGTTCTCTGAGATATTAAATTTAGCTTTCAAATGCAGTATTACAGGTTTCCAAGCAAACAGAGGCCCAAAAATAGCATTAAAAAAATACATTCATGCTTCCACACAATTAACATAAATTGGACTTCCATACTGGGGACAGATCAGCGGGACAGTACCTGATCATTAACATAAGAGTAAGGTTTCCTGGAATATGAGTAGTAATTTGCTATACATGTATGTAGTGTTCCTTTTACTCATTTATTGATTTGCCTGGTTTGTGTTTTTCATTTAAGGAAACACAACTATTTTCCATTTCATTAGATTTCTGTGTTCCTTAGCAATTAAAGTATCCAAAGCATTTAATTTTTAAAACTTATTTCACTGTGGAAACCTGTAATTGACCTGAAGACACTTTTTTGTTCTTAATCTGAAATTAAGAATCAAAAAAAAACCCAGAATAATCTGAGTTTTGATATAGCATCTCAGTATTTACCTGACAAGTAGAAAAACATTACAAAAGTATCAACAGTTTGCTGGAGGTTTTAGATCCACAATCAACACATGAATGTAGACCAGAAAATGTCTGAACATAACCATGGACAGAAACAGATCAAGTGTAATTTCAGGTTACAGTACTAAACCTGTAAATTCGCATCTATTTCCTTTAAAGTGAAGTTAACAGTTGCCCAAACTTCCAGTCTCTTTATGCATTGCATTAAGTATTTTATTCTTCAAACTCTGCCAATTAAGATAAAACCTTATGTATTTGTAAGGGCAGCGTTTTCCACACAAGCACTTAATGAATCAGAGTAGCTGTAAATACTGCAGGAACTATGTAAGCAAAGTGCAGACTTCTATTTGTGAAAGCTGTCCACAAGCTATGCCAGGAGTTGTTTCTCCATATGTTTTCAAGGGCTTTCTAGGAAGAAATTACAGACATTTCTTTTTTCTTGTCACCAAGACCTAGGTTATTGTAAAAAGTGGCCAACTGATACCAAGCTGAATCAACAATAGAAACTTGAATTGTTGTGGTTCAGCCAGCCAACAAACCAAGACCTCTAATGTGTAAGCCTATGAAAACTGTTACTGTGCATAAACTTTAGACCAACAGATATATGTTCTCTTCAAATGGAGATTTGCTATAGAACATGCTGACACAATTTAAATAGCATCTCTTTTCTTGCATTCCCATCAAGAAATCTCAAATAATATCTCCAAGTAGCTAACCTCTAGGTTTATTTAACTGTTTGCTGAAGTCACATGAGGTTAGAGCCTCCTTTCATCAGTTTTTGGTTCACAGCATCCTAGAGAAAAAACAACTGCTCTTAACTCAAGGTCACGTAAAAGAAAAATTTTCATTCACAACCATATTTCAACTTTGTTAATTTGTGAAAAGTTACTATGATGTTTCACAACTGCAGAATAACAGAAAGAAACACACACCACTTACTACCAAAACAGGAAAAAAACACAACAAAGAATGTAGACAAACTACTTTCTGTCTTAGTAACTGCATCATTACTTTGAACTCTATGAAAGGGAAGTTGAATGCATAAATCAAGTCTCAGCACCTTGTGATGATTTTGAAAGCTTCAGCTGACTGTAAACAAGAATGCAACAAGAGGAATTTTCAAAGCTTATTATCAGACCCATTATCAGACCCATGAAACCAACCAAAGGATCTGGGTTCTCAAAGACACCCTCCTTTCAGCCATACCACCAAAAGTAGCTAGCTCATTGCCAAAAAGCCTTCCCAATATCAACTCTTCTCGAACTCAGACTGTTCTTTTTAAATAATATTGGCTTTTAAAAATATCATTATACTTAGTTTTCCTTGACATACCTACTGTCCTCTGCAGAGTTAATGCATTATTTCACTCCATTTTCATGTTCCTTCCTTCAAATACTTTTGCAGAACAAGATAAATGTTACTATTTGGCTACTTGACTAGCAAGGTAGTTACTACTGGCTAATTTTAAGTATGTAAATGAATAATACAATTACTTCACTAATCATGTGTTGACAGTTGAGCCTATTTTGACAGTCTATTTTTTACTAGATCATGTTTTAAATAATAAGTAGTATACATCAGATTTTAACCTAGAATCCCAGACATTGGCCCCCTTCAGGAGTCTGCAATACTGGGAGAAAGATGGTTACTCTCAGTACTCATGAATGCCTCTCCACTAGACATCACCTTTTATTTCCCCTGAATCTGACAGCTACTTACATTTTGTGAATACTTCCTAAATTGCTTCAGATTATAATCTGCCAATTAGAAGCAAACAGATCGATGAACACGGTAAAAACTGGGATAAGGAATTGATATTGAATACCTAGGGGTTGTAGTATTTCCCATCAGCACTACCTGAACATGAAAAGAACATCTGCCTACAGTTTAAGAGAAAAGGCTGAAGAATACAGCAAAGAATGTACAAGATGTACCATGATTTTCAGTTGATCAGAAGGTCTTGAACAGCCTACTGCCAATCAAGCACTTTGCAGTTTTCTCTAGCACTACAATTTGAACTTAATCAAAATGGAAAAAAAATCACAAACTCTTTACCATTTCTCATTTAAAAATGTTAAAAAAAAAGTCTGAAAACCTTCTTATTACTAAATACTTATGGTGAACCATAAATATTTTTTCAGATCGGTACCAATCACTATGCAATCAAGACTGCACAGAATATAGAGTGTAAGTAGAAATGGAAGAATTCCAAGCCAGTCCCAACTCACAAGAGAGGATTTATGCTCGGAGGGGAAAAGCATTCTTCTCCCTCTCTCCTTCTCCCCCAGCCATGCAAAACTTCCATCTTGGATGTCAAGCCAGAGATTTAACACTACAAAATACAGTAAGACTCTAAAAAGCAATGTTATGTTTTAGGTGTGTAGGTTGCTCCTTTTTCCAAATACCTATGCCAACTCATGTATTTTGGGAACCTTGCCTATAATGAAAAGGATATCTGTCTCCATACTGCAATGACAGGTCAGCCCCATAAGTTTCCCCAGCAAGGACAGGGTATTCCAATGGGTTAGAGCCTGCTCCTAGTATCACAGGGATTCCAAATAAATTATTGCAGGCAGTTATAATACTACGCAATTATACTGATCAGACATTAGATTAAGAAAAAAAAAAAAAAAAGACAAACGAAAAAAACAGAGACCAAAGACCAAGAAGATGTGCATGTGATATGTAAAGCCAGGGAGATGCTTTATAAGCAACTGCAATGAAGAGCAGTTATTTTAATAAGACAGTGCTGCAACAAACACGTGTAGTTCTTTTTATCCAATATGAAAAGGCATTCCCACAAAAGCTCTTTGCTTATCAGACCCCTGATAAAATTCCCAGTCTTACAGAAATGGCAGTTGAAAATTGCCAAATTTTAACATTAATTCTCCTACTGGTGCCATGCCACACTAAAATAAAGGAAAAGGAGGAGAAAGGCAGAGAAAGCACGCCTAGCACAACCATCCAGCTATCTTTTTGGCCACTTACCAAAGGATACTAATGTTTAGCTTACAGAAAGTCAGACGGTTGCTTTCAAGTCAGATACAAAATGATGTACTGAACCCCCATATGCAGCTGTACATGTGTGAAAAAAAAAAACAAAAATCTGGGAAGCTCTATTTAAACAATTTACATAAACAGAGATTTTAACAAGGTATACATGAATGACTTCAATCAAGGTCTTCTCAAACAAACTGAAGATACCTTGTTACCAGAACTCCCACACTCCCCCATCTCTTGTGCTCTTTATTCAGTGTAAGGTTTTAAGCTTATTTCAGTCTCACACTTCTGATTTTACATTTGAATTTTGTTTCTTTATTACTCCATATTACCCCAGATCCAATTCCCATGAAGCCGATACAAGCTTTGTCACAGGGCTACAACAGAACAGGACCAGGCACCTGATAAGGCTGGATATAATTTAACATAATTAAACACAACACAGAGCAGTAAAACTAACAGGCATAGGTCAACAAAGATTAACTTTTTTTGAAAGAGCAACCCACAATAATACTATTAATCAGTGAATATTTAAATTCACACCACCTTCTAGAATATTAATACTACTATACTTGGGTGGTTTTCCTTAAGTTGTTTCCTTAAGAAGGGAGCTCTCACAGATTTATAAAATAGTAAGACACAACCGTGACTCCTAGAGAGCCACAAAACTCATGATCAGGTGCTCCACTTCCTAAGAAGCTAAAATAAACCTCGATCAATCTCACTTATTTAATACACATTTTTCAAACTGCCTAAAACATAGAACTCAATGATTTGCAACATTAGTACACACAGGTTACAACAGTAAGATCCTAATTTTACGTATGCACCTTTACATAATTGGATTTGTTGTTCAAAAGCAAAAGATGTGAACTATGGCAATAATATTTCCCCCTCAGTCTATTGAAGCAAACTGAGCAATGAAGACTGAAAAGAATATGCAAGGAATTTGTGAACATAAGTGGAAAAAGAATGGGGAGACAAAAAAAACAGGCAAAGCTGCAGCAGAATGACATTTTGCATCTTAGTAGGAAAGCATCAAAGAACCAGAGATAAATCAGTCAATGGCAAAAGACAGCACAATAATGTAAATATATTAAGTATTATCTGGCAATTGAAAACCATATTTGGGGGATACAGTATTATGCAACGCCATGAGGTTGCTTCATTGCATGGGAAAGTTCTTAAACATTTTACTAATCAGAAAACTATTGAAAACAATGAGTCCTTTGTAGTAGGTTCAAGCAGAGTGCAACTGAAGGTCTATTTTTAAATTTCCAGCAAATATTTTTGAAGATTGACTGTAATTCACTTTGGCCAATAAAAACTGCAAAACAAAAATAATTATGAGACATTAAAATTCAAGTTTGTATTGCCATTAGAAATTTGTATTTTGAGTAACAGCATTTTTAAAATAGCTTTCTAAGCTTGTTGGTTTCTGACAATCTCTGAATAGCATTTTGTACAGAATAATTTATGGAATCTATACGTTATACACTGAACCTCTCGGACTTTACTGAAGGCGTCTGATCTTTTATAACAGAAATTCATATTTTGCTTTTAAATTTTAAGAAAAGTCTTCTGTAACCTGCATATTAGTCTGGATTGGCATCTGTAAAGATTTAACTATAAGTCAACAATACTTAGTGTATTTACCCGCTGAATAAAACCAAAGAGTACCGCATTACATGTGTGCACTAAAGACTCATGTGGAATCATGGCCCCTGGGATTTTTTTTTGCATTTCCCCCCAAGTCTGAAAGAAACTGGGGCCAACAGTCTGCGTCACTTTTTGCAGAGGGACAGACTCACAAATGTAAACCTCTGCTAAGAAATTTAAGGTGAGAGTCACGTAACGCATCCAAAAAGAGTCCACCAAATCCCTAGGGTAAAATCTTCAGAGTCTTATCTAACCCCTTCAAAAAGCCCAAGAAAACAAAGTTTAGCAAACGAACGTCATCCTGGCCCCACAGGCAACCAGCACGGCAGGCCAGCAGGCCCCACAGCGCTGCACAAGGATGTGATTTACAGGAACCTGCCAGGACCCGCACTGGTGCTTGCAGAGGGCTCCCACGCAGCAGGCAGGCATCACCAGTGTCACAGCACTGCCATGGGAAAGGGATCATGGGGGGGCACTCCTGACACCTCGCACTGCTTCAGCCAAGTGATTTTAAGAAATTTACTGAGCTGACTTTGCCAGCAGCCTATTAGGAGGTTTCACGGAACCTGTTCTGATAAGCAAGCTGCAAAAGTAGTAACTTCCAAGAAAAAGTGTACCGATAAAAGAAGTCGTATCATCTTCAGTTGTTTCCTCTGCCTTTCCAAGACAGGGGATAACTAGATCAACATAAATCCACGTACCCTCTAGCAGATGTGTCCAGCCCACTTAAATAATGGATTTACTTGAGCTTTCCTATCACAGCTACTATGACAGCATTTGAGCTGACCATTTGCTCACAGCTGATGTGGACTTCCCCTCTCCTTCTCTAAGCACTCTTTCAGGAATGACTTATGGTAACAGGGCAGCTGACAACGCTCCATCCTACAGCAATTTTTCCTCATCACACACAATTTTGTTTTCCTTGAATCTTAGTGTCTGTCATTAACTAACAGTCACAGAAATTATCCTTGTATATTAATGACAAGCTCACTCGAGTCCAAAACCAAAATAGCACTGTATCAGTTCAGGGTGGTGGTTGGAGGGGGGCAGGAGGGGGAACAGAACAGCTGTAAAGGACTAGTGCTTCCCACTGCCACCTACTCTGGTCCCGGACTAAAAACAGCATCAGGGGATTTTAGAATTTAGCTCCCTCATCTTACAAAAATATGCAAGTTACAAAATTCTGCACAAGAAAACAGTGTCTATATCATAACTGTGTTAATTTCATGGAAAGATGTTTACATTTCTATTTAAACTGTCCTCAGACAGTGAGTTTCTTCAATGACTTGCAACATCATATACCTAGAAGCAACACTGCTTTAAAACTTTGTCAAATAGATTTCAAAGGGGAAATTTCACTAAGAATTAAAAAGTTTTGTCAAGTGGAAGACAAGGCACATACACCCAAAGAATTTAAAAAAAAAAAACTTATGCTATTTGACACTTTAAAGCTAATTTTTTTAAAACTTTTTAATCTTTTAAGAAGTCACACTCCTAAATAAGGCTAGACTTCAATTAGTGAAAAGTATCCAAGTCAATATAGTAATACGTATTTTACTCCTTCAGAGCATTCAGCCTGGAACATTTAACACTAAACAAACACTCTGTCAATGCCACGGTACAAGAGGACATAAGGTAATTCAAATTTAGATCATTCTGAAGAGATTACAGGTCTTTCAAAGGAGGATGGGGAGGCGAAAGGGAGGTTATGTTTTTGTTTCATACTTAAAACACTACCTCCCGATTACCTCCCTTGTTAATCAAAAACATTCTGTACATTCCTTCATCTTAGAAAGTAACCATTAAAGCAGACCTATCAAACTCTTTAAAAAAAAAAAAAGGTGAGGTAGTAAGTTGTGAATCAAAGTGTTCCCTTCCAAATAAAATATTGGCAAGGGAAAAGGGGGAAAAAAACTGACTTTTAATAGAACTGCAGATTGGTAATCAAATGCCCTAGTTCAACAGGGAGTAACAAGTATGTGCAAAGAGACTGAGATTTGTCCTTGTAGCATTTAATCCTACTCATACTGTGCAATTCATCTCAGCACAGTCAGAACAACCACAGCTCTACTCCCACTAGATGGAAAATTCCACTCGGGCTTAAGTGAAACTCTTCAAAAGCCCAATTTGAATTCTTCCCGCTAAACCCAGTTTTTTTCAGAGAACTGCTCATTCACTTGCAAACAAAGTATTCTGTTCATCCTCTCAGAGCAACAAATGAATGCCACTTCATTGTGGGTTGAGCCCTGGAAAGAGTCTGAAGATCAGTTATGGGTTATATTCACCCTTCCTCTTTCCCTACCGCGTAAGTGGCATCTTTCCTTGACAGTGGTACAGCAATAGAAATGTAAAAATCTCACAGTATAAATATGGCAATTAAATGTTATAATTGCATTGGGCTACCATGTAATTATATGTATATGTAGATGTTCTATAATACAATACTACATTAAGCAATTCAAAGGAACATTTAATATATACAATTTAATGTCTTGATGTATAGGGCCTTTGGCACCAGGCCTTCTCTTTGATCCTCTCTAAAGTGGTTACTTCACAACAATCTTCATTACCACCTTCCAAAGAACAACCAAATGAACAGGAAAGAATTTTATTTTAGTTCATCTGCTCCTGCTGAATGGAAAATAGGAAGGGAAATAGAAGGGAAAACAGCAACATATTTATCTTACTTAGGTAAATCACCCCTATGTATTGCAACTAATGCAGTCAGAGTGAACTGAAAACCATCATGGTATTCACAGCACAAGGACATAAGAGCTGTACACAGAAATACAGCCAGTAACAGGACACTGAGCTATATTATAAATACATACATTTCACCCTGCAGAATCCTTGGTATTGTCCCCTGGCAACCATAAAAAATGCCAACGCTTTGCTAAGTAACCCATCAGAAAATGCATGTCTGTACACCCACATACAATTTTCTATCTGAAATACCGAAGAATTTTATTCTAGTCTTATACCTGTATCCACAGCACCTACTGCCAAATTCAGTGGAAAGAAGACGCAGAAAACATCCATCTTTATGTGCCATACTACTCCTCTTTAGGAGCACAGTTAAAGGAAGGCAGGTCCAATGATACAGGTTTCTTAAACGTTTCCAGTTCTTCTTTTAAAGATTTTATTGGGTTTTTCTCCTCACATCTTCTGAATGGATTTAAATAACCTCAAGAGAATAAGCTAATTAAAGAGTGTGAAGAGTTATTCTGCCGGTGTATGTACCTTGCCAAAAGCAGTGGTCATAATATAAATATAAAGACAAAACCCAAAAGCTGTAACGAAAAGCTTATCAAAAGTTAATCTATCACTTACCAGAAACTATGCTGAAACATTAATAAATAAATAAGCATTCTCCAGTGTATTAACAAAGGCATAAAAACAGAGCTAATCAATGATGTAACCAACAAATACAGTTTTAAACATTTCCCCCAAAAGCATTTAAGATTCAGATACAGCAGAAACCCAAACATTTTTAATTGTTAAACACTGTGCATTTAAAAACTCTTTACTACAGGTTTTTTCCTTTAAGAAAAAATGGTAGGTTATTATTTATTCTTGAGAGTTCCAAAAAACATCGTAAGAAGCAAGAGATACATCACATCTGCTGTGAAGAATAAGCAGACAGAGCTGCTATTATTTTCTAATGTAAACAGTTTAAAATAAAAATTGGAAGAACTTAGGATTACAACAACTTTATCTTGTGTCCTGGTTTCAGCTGGGATAGAGTTAACTGTCTTCCTAGTAGCTGGTACAGTGCTATGTTTTGAGTTCAGTATGAGAAGAATGTTGATAACACTGATGTTTTCAGTTGTTGCTAAGTAGTGTTTAGTCTAAAGTCAAGGATTTTTTCAGCTTTTCATCCCCAGCCAGCGAGAAAACTGGAAGGGCACAAGAAGTTGGCACAAGACACAGCCAGGGCACCTGACCCAAACTGGCCAACGGGGTATTCCATACCATGGGACGTCCCATCTAGTGTATAAACTGGGGGGAGTGGGGGTGGGGGCGGGGGATCGCCGCTCGGGGACTGGCTGGGTGTCGATCAGCGGGTGGTGAGCAATTGCACTGCACATCGTTTGTGCATTCCAATCCTTTTATTATTGCTGTTGTCATTTTATTAGTGTTACCATTATCATTATTAGTTTCTTCTTTTCTGTTCTATTAAACCGTTCTTATCTCAACCCAGGAGTTTTACTTCTTTTCCCGATTTCCTCCCCCATCCCACTGGGGGGGGGGTGGGGTGGGTGAGTGAGCAGCTGCGTGGTGCTTAGTTGCTGGCTGGGGCTAAACCATGACATCTTGTTTCACTACTAAAGGAGCAAGATTAAGTATGGAACTTTCTCACCCTATTGCTCTGAAGCTTTCATACTGATAGCAAGACTTCCTCTCAAATACTGATTATGATCATTTCTCCCCAGACAACACAATCCTGTTCCCTTATCAGGCTCCGCATCCCACAACAGTGGCATACAGAATAGCAAAAATATCTGCTGAATATCTTGATGTAACCACCATAGAAATGAAAGTTACAGTGTATAAAAACTTGAAAAGTCATCTTAGACATATATTAGATGTAGGATATATCCATATCTTTATCTAGCTATATACGTAGGTATTTGTATATTGGATGGATATGGAGATAAATATATACACCTCTACAAATCTATATATTAGTCATTACATTTATGCATTACAAACACTCATTCCGCAGGACTGAAAAACTCATCAGAAGTTTGTACAACAAATCTTGCATTGCTAAAGTCAGTCAAGCTCATTAGCTTTCATCTACCCTCTCTGCGGCAGCATGAGCTGAAATTCATACAATGGCTTGCATGAGCTGAAATTCTTTCTAATACCCCAAAACAAGCATTAATAATATACGGAAGTCCAACCAATGACTATCGGTTTTTCCTTTAAGAATTAAAGTTGAAGAGAAGCTTAAAAAGGCATTTTATAAAAAAAATTCCAAAGATTCAAGAAAGAACTCTCATCACATGAAAAACAACAACAAAATCACCTTACCTTATAATAAATGGGACAAATGGTGCCATGCTGAGTGCTGAGTAAGTGCCATCCATTGGAGATGGATACAGCCTTCCCAGAATTAAAAGCAAAAGGAACAGGCTTGGATGGATTTTCAATTCTTCAGCTTCACTGAAAAAAAAAGTGGTAAGAAGCAGTTGGTGAAAAAAGCATCCTCCTTTATGCTAGTCTTGAGACATTTCCACACACAATACCCTTCTGCATTTCTGGTTCAAGGAGGTATGCTAGACTGATCATTGCAAGAAAGTGCAAACCCTGCTGGGATCAGGCATTGCATCCAGTTCTCCTACAGCACCACTGGGGACCCCTGTATGAAGGCCCTTAAGGCTGTGCTACCTTCACTTTCCTACATTACCCCAAGACTCCTTTATTCCTAGTAGTGGTGAGCTGCCTCCACTTCTAAATAATATTAAAAAACAGCACAGAAAATGCTTCTCTAGGAACTGAGAAACTGAGAAAGCTGAGTTACAAAAAGATGGTTTAAAAAAAAGTCAGTTTGGAAGGAAATGTGTATTTAGTAAATAGCAGGCTTTAATAAAGAATAGTTCTTGTCATTGACTCCAAGTGGCTACTATTCATACTGTAAAAACTATCAGAAATCCAAGTCAAAATCAACACGTCTTGATTTAGTTAATTATTAATAAATAAGACACAAGCCTTAATCTGCATTGAGAAAAGCCTTCAAGGCCAACATTTCAGGCAGCAGCTATCAATCTTTTTCAGTTTAAAGAATTCCCAAAATTTCCCAGTGATGACACTGTCACCTTTGCAAATGTCAGGTAAAGCAGACTGCTTTGCAGAATATATATACCCTTTTTCTTAGAGCAGAGACTGCAAAACATACAATGACTAGTGAAACTCCTGCTCCAAAGTATCTACCTCAGGCCCATTAAACAGACAGCTGAACCTCACCCGTAAATCAACTGCTGAACTTCCACAGTTTATAACATAGCATTTTAAGAAAAAACAAAGCCAGCACTGGTTTACTTTAAAAGTTCATGAACCTAGGGGTAAACAGCATCATCATCATCCCAAATGATATCATCTGCATTGATCAAATTGGAGCTTTCAGCCACCATTTGTGGAGTCCTTAAACAGAGATCAAGGACCTTCCCGCCAAAGTCAGTGTGTCACAGGCTGGAAAGTGTTTATTTAGGGTTACATGAGGTCTACGACCCTGTATCACTTAAACATGTTAGGAAGTCTCATTGTTAAACATGGGACAAACACCCAGTTTCTTTCTTTCTTTCTCTGAAAAACATATGTTCTTTAACATCTGATCCTATGAATGCAGCAACTACTAATTACTCAACAGTAGTTCATACTCCAGAGACTTACTGCAATGCACAGAAGCTATAGGAAAAAAGCCTTAGCAAAAGACTCTAGTAGAACTATGTCATTTCAAGAAGCACTGACGAAAAGAACAGCATCAGGGTATATGGACACAACTCAGTTTAACCTTTTCATTGCACTTCACATTTCAAAGCTTTCTCGGACACCGTCTTACCTGTTCAAAGTATTGGTTACAACCTCCAACTGCTTGAGAAGGAAAGGATAAAGACTTGGAAAGCGAGAGAAAAACTCCCTTCCTGTCATTCTGCAGAAGGGAATGAAGAAGAGTTACAAATTAGCATTCTGCAGTAATTAGTTGCATGCCAAATACCAGTTTACTTGTTGGATTTCTGATGCTAGAGTGAAGTCAGAGAGCCAGAAGAACCATGCACACATGATGAACTCCTTTCAAACAAGGCACAATGTTTTCATTAAAAATGATGATACAGCATAGTTTACACAAATTAAATAACTCTGTCTGTATGTGTGCATGCTAACACTTTCTCAGCTAAACTGGTTGGGCCTTTTTGGGAAAAAGGGATCTTAGCCCCTTAATCACACCAAAAAGAAAAGATACAGCAGCTTAAGTTCTGGTACCAGTTTAACAACATTCTGGTTGAACAAGAGAAGACTACACTTGCTTTAGTATGGCTCATGTACTAAATAGCTAATAAAATGCATTTAATAGACATGTACTAACAGATGCTTCTATTTTACTGACATTGAAAAGCATCTCAAAATAGTAACTCTCAGAAGATCTGTAAAACACAGCGGCAGAAGCATCTGACCTCCCATTAGCCCTCTTTACACAGCTCTGCTTCCAGCACATAGCAGTGGTAGCATTTCCAGCCCATGTTTTCACTTGTGTAGATGGTGCAACCACATTCAAAACAGAGCAATGTACAATATCTACTGAACTCATCCCTAGCCAGAATTAGTAAGGCAGCATAGTTCAAGCCACAACAGCAAATCAATCCAAGCTAGAAAGAGGTAAGTAGAAATCTTCTGTATTTGTTTTATAATCTTTTGATCAGATTAAGGATGGCTTCATGGTTTAAAGGAAACTATTTAGCATCGTCTAAGCAAGAACCACTTAAATGTTACAGCAGGGAGATTCTAATTAGACATATATGCTATGCAGATAAAACAGACTTCCTTTAAAAATAAATAAATAAAAGGCCATCCATTTAGAAGAAAGCCAACTGCAGAGTTTGCTTGCCACATGATCAACAAAGATAAATAAGTACATATTAGCATGAATCCAATGCAATGCTTCCAGGTTTAGAAAAATAACATGATGAGATGGCAAGATTGAATGTGTGTAAAAATAAGCATACAAAAAAAAAAAAATCACACAAGAATAAATCAGCACATGGCAAGCATCAGCACAGCTTCTTCCAGCACTCAGCTAACATAACATGCCTTAGCCACAGGCCACAGAATAAACACAGAAAAACCAGATTGCTACATGGAAACAAATGTTCAAAGAGGTACAGGCAGCCTTCTGTAGGCATGTAAGAACAGTGAATGGCTGTAACTAAAAGCATGAACAAGGATTCTGCAGTAGCCATTATATCTAGAAAAAAGATTTCAGTTAAAAAAATTAGATGGAAGCATTCGAACTGTGAATGAATATAAATTGAAGCACTAATGAGGATGATTTAAAAACATCAATACTGATAATAACTAGTTATTTAAGCAGAAAACACCCATGTAATTTCTTCTAACAGCTTCTTAAAAACAACTTCCATTTTTTGCATATACATTATGCAGCAAACTGAAGATGCAAACCCAGACACAGCATAAAACATAAGATCTAAGTAAGCGCATCAAGTCAAACAGCCCATCTTACTGAGTTTTCATACGTAAAACATTAAGAACTCGGTATTAAAAAAAAAATCAATCCGAAAATGCTGACACCTCCACCTCTTGTGCCACAGACCGCATCAAGGAAAAGCAGAATTGGAGTTAAGTTTCCTATGGAATGGATGGCCACTGGTTAGAGGCTTAAGAGAGCACTAGTAGCATCTCACACAACAAGTATTTTTAACAGGCCCATTTTTAATGTATTAAAATTCAGTAGCCAAGTTTGAATCGATATTAAATAATGGAACTGAATATCCTTACAAAGCCTTGAAATTCTTCGTAATTAGTGTGGTTTCATGAATCTTTCTGATAGGGAAAGAAAATGATAACTACTGAAGCGGGTAACTTGCATAACCTCCCATTTGGTTTACTGCTCCACAGGTTACATGAGGGGAGAAGGCAGTCCAGTCAAAACCATTAATCAGCACTATCTGCAGAAAAGATGCTTAAAGGCACTTTCAGAAAAAAAAAACAGAGACACAACTGTCTGAGCAGACTGGTTGTCAAGGGATGGTTTTAAAGGGCCTCCAGTTCAGAGAGGAAACAAGAAAGACTACATGACTACACATTAGCAGAAGTGCTGCAAAATGAAAAGGTGTTCTCAAAAATACAGAGCACCAATTTAAGTGTGAATCCACTACCTGGGGGTGTCAAGGTAGGGAGATGTGCAACTGGAGAATGAGCAGAAAGCAAACAGCCAGACAGAGTAAAACAAAGAGGTATTCAGTTGTTTCATTTTTGATTACTGACCATGCTTGTTGCTCCTGGAAACATGTATTTGTGTACAGTAACTGAGACTGGAACAACAAAAAATGCAATGGTTCTGCTTTTCAAAAATGTTCATGACACTAAGCCACATATTTTCTATTCATTTCATCAAAAATTATACTGCTTTGAAAAATGAATACCAACACTTTAAGATTTGGCTGATGCACGTTAGTGATATGAACAGAGTCATGCATGTGCATACACACACAAATGTGAGTTAGGCTTCATAATTAATTAAGCTACCCACATCTTTAAAAGAAGGTAAGTCCTTGACATACCTATAAAGGAATATATCAACTAGATGTGGACTAAAACAATCCAAAAATCAGTGCTAACAGTTTTCATGGAACAAATTTTTTCCTCCTTTTCTAAAATATATCTGACAAGGAATGACAGGTTTAAATTAAAAATATAGATAACTATCTTTCCATTAGTCACTGACACAGTTCAAACAGATTTTTGGCAATGCAGCTACCATAATTAAATCCTTAAAACCAACATTTTGCAGATCATGGGATTTTACACCTACTCTCCCTAAAAACATGTTCAGAAGAGAAGTAACTAGGAAGAGCCTTAAGACACTAGTATTTTTCCCCATGTCCAGCTGAAATTATTTTTATATTGCTTCAGAGCTCATCTTTGAGAGTATGTTCAACCACAGGCTCTGTGATAGCATTTTCTTTTTTCCTGCTGGTAACCTGAAGTAGCACAATTTCACAATCCAGAATTTCAAATGGGATTACTGAGACCTGAACAACAGACTAGTGGAAGGTTATTTACTGAAATAGGAAGTATGGTAATGAAACAGAAAAGTTATCAGTGGGCTGATGATGCTTACGATAAAATCCTGCTCCCCAGTGTAAAATATCATTTAACTGTATAATTAAAATGATGCTTAATGTCAAAAGGTTGAGAGATAAACTAATGGAAACACCCATATCCTCCTGAATTCACTTGTAAAAATAGTTCATAAAACTGCATAGATGCAGAATACTGTGGTACATAAATAAGATGTAATATTTATGCCTCAGATACTTTGCATTTCAACAATGTTAATGCTTTGTCATATGCAAGCAATTCTACAGAAAAGCCAAATGACTAAATTAGAGTACAACCCATTCACTAAAGATTCCATTTTGATGGCTAGAGACAGCAGTCATGTTTAGCACTTTTCAGGACTGATGAAGAGTGTTTATGTAGAAAGGGAGACACACATGAGTTTCTTTCCCGTTTTCACTCAGGTTTTCCACCTGAAGACATGTTCCATTAACAAAAAACAGTCATACAGAGGCATCTTCTGTATCATACCATACAGAACCAAGCTACACCTACCACTCCCAACTATTCTCTGCATGCCCTTGAGTCAAACAAACTCTTTCCCACTTTTGTCTGCTCCAGAGTCTATTTTAAGAGGGAAGGAAGGTTATGATGACAGCAAGAAAGATATTTCACAGAGTATAGAGTTCATATAAATCAGCAAGAAGTTACTCTGAAGGCATGCAGTGCTAAAGGACAGAATTTAATTCCTAGCAGTAAGCATTTGGAAGACAACAGTGAATCACAGCTAAGTTACTAAAAACTCAACAGCTAGTTGTAGCAGTAAAAATTAAAAAGATGTAACTAAAAGCAGACTGTATATCTATGAAACTTTAAGGAAAAAGTCTATTTTAAGCATGAACAAGAATATAGTTTACAGTGTTGATAATGCTTCTTCAGGAAAAATGCAAAGAAGTTTTACTTTTCCCTGAAATAACCTAAAACAGAAGCCTTATACTCGATTGTCACTAGCTCTTCCATTCATTTAGCACTGGTTCTTTGGCTTTATCACTTTTCAGAGTAGAACCAGAGGTGGCTTAAAGTAGGCTAAAGATCATGCACTTACAAGTTTTCATTTCATCTGCTTTGCTTGTGAAGACATTCAGTATCATCAAACTTCCTGAACCAAATTCATAAATGCTGCTGAAAACTGTGACACCTCTGGTCATTATACATTATGTTTGTCTGAGCAGCAACTTGATGCTGCATAATACAAGGGTTAGTATCTATGTTTATATAACTAGTGTCTTTCTAAATAAATATTCCACCTTCATGCATACTGAGGGTGTGAATTATTTAATTGCATTTAAAAAAATACATTTAAAAATAAAACCACGGATGTTGCAGTATTCTTTTTTAAGCTGTGCTGTACACTTAAGAGAATACTCTAGGAGATTAAAATTCTGCTATGACACTGGGGCATACATATCATTTTACTGCGACATGTGTCAAAGATTACCTGCTTCTGTTCTTTCATTTATTTTTCAGAAGAACTGAAGGCTTTATAACCTTGTATGCTGCTTTTAGTAACTGACACATTAAAGAACATTTGCAGCAAATATGTTCATATTTGAGTATAGAATAGGTGAGATTGAGACAACAAATCTTCTGAGGGCAGCAAGGGTCTCTGGTGCTCTTTTTGAACATAAATATTGCTAACATTTCAGGTCAGCTGACAAATGCATGATCAGATCTGTGACGGGGAAAAATAATACTATTTTTAAAAAGGAAAAATAGAACTGGAATGTGAAAAAACCAATACAGACAGACACATTTAGAGAGATCAAGACCAAGAATGTAGTTTTCATGAAATAAGTCCTCTTTTAATTGTCTCCTGTAAAATCTACTCTTGCTATACCAATCCTTACACTTGAATCATTAACCATAATATGTCAGATGATTCTTCATGTTAAAGAGCAGTAATACAGAAACAGAATGTCATTTATTCCTTGCACTGCAAGGACAATTGCTGCTGAAATAATTTAAAAACAGGACTGAATTTGGCAAAACTGTCATTCAAAATGACAGATTTATAAAGATAATTCACATTTTACATATTTGTTTCTTTTGCCTTCATTAAACTATGAAAAAAACCCACAGTGCAGCTTAACTAGACTAACTTAACTAGTTTTTAATTGCCCATTTTGACATTCAGGTTCTTTCCCTGACCCTTATCACTTGTTAAGTATTTAGATCCTGTCTCAAAATACATGCAGTTTATTTCCCTATTAACAAAAATACACTTCAGAAGCATAAACTTCAAATAAATGGAAAACATCTTCTTCAACTATACAAAAGACCAAGAAAACAAAAAAAAGCATAACATGTTGTTTTACACAGGCTATGGTAAAGACCAAAGCTAATTCAGATATGCTTTAAGAATCAAATGAATTTTTTGCTCCTTAAATAGCACTAAAGAATATGACAGCTGTATTTCATGACAGGACAACTAACAGTAATAAAGGTACAGAAAACAGAAATTATCCTAACTGAAAAGGAAGCAAAACTCAAAGAATTTAGCACATTCAACTCAAAAGATAATTTCTTAACTTGGGTTTTAGAACACAGCAAGACAGTATAATACCATACAATTAGGGAAGCAAATACGTAACATTTTAAATTATTCAGAAGTGCTGGCAGGGAAAATTATTCAGAAAACTACAGACCTTTATTCTGGCCTCAAGAATATACAGAAATTCAGGGAAAAAATAAACTTGAAAAAGAGAACAGTTACTTATCAGGGAATAAGATCAAATGGAATGAAGTGCAATGTGCAAAACTTAGAAACTAGATTGTGCCAACCTAACCCATGCACTATCCAAGAACGGTAAAAATATTTCTAGACAAAGGAAATAAAACAATTCTAGTCACACAAGTCTCCAGAATGTTATCTCAACAAATGAAATGTTTGAAATTTGAAAATTTTTTACTCATAATTTGCTTCGAAGTAAAAAGCTGAGCAGCTCCAGCTCAGAGCAGAGATCCAGTTCTCATATGCTTCCTTCACAGCTAAAAAACCCATGGGCTTTTTGTGAGACACAGAAAACAGCAGGAAGCAGACAACATCCTGCAATGTAGTCTGAGCAAATATTTACACAAGGTCCGTGGTGAAAATACAGTTTTGGTTTAACAGATTAAACTCTAGTGTAATCTCTACGAGTGACAGTAAAGTATTTGACACACTGCAATTAAAGTATGCCACTAGATAAAATGGGTAAGTAGAGTAGGAACAGGACTTAAAAAAGACCCAAAAAGAACATGTTGCAAGTCAAGTTATTGGTGGACCTAATCTATTGTTGGGACCAATATTATTATTGGTTTAACTGAAGATGACAGTAAAAGAGTTAGGAGTGTGCCCATTAAAATCCACCATTGAAACAACAGTTATGAAGCATTGTCTCTAGAGAGGGAAGATTAAAACACTATGAAACAAAACTGGGTATCTTGAGGAGCCGAATACTAGAAGGACATGAAATTAATAGCAGATAAAAAGACTGCATATATGAGGACTAATTAAAGAATGTGTTAAAACTTAGGAGCTCATCAGCTGGAAATACCAAAAGGATCCAAGCATATTAGTTGGTACCTTGGATCCCTCATCAAGAGAACAAAGGGCAAATGTGATTCTGTAACCCATCAATCCTGATACAGTCAGTATGGACAAGGAAGTACTAATGCCAGTCTCCAACAATTGGGTAGGATGTAAGCTGGAATAAATCACAGCTAACCTCCAGCTAACAGAGACACGTAAAAAAAGCTGCTCACATGACCGAGGGAATAGAAAGCAAATTTGCTGAGAAGAGATTTAAAAACCTCAATTTGTTTTGCCTGGCAAAATTAACACAGACGGGATATATGACTGGCATCCACAAATACCTCAAGGGAAGCATCAGGAAGGAAAATAATTATTTAAAATAAAGGACAAAGCTGGCATAAGAACAAATGAGTCTCAAATGGCCATGAATAAATATACATTGCAAGTTAAGTTTCTAATGATCAAAGCAGGAAGATTCTTGAGAAGTTTTACTTGGGAAGGTGGCATTCAGGGAGTCTTCCTGCAGAAATAGTGGGAATAACCAAATTGTTTTTAAGATGCGACTTGATCAGTTTATAAAAGGAACAGCATAACAAGCTTGTTTATGAAAAGAACTGAGTCAACGTACCAGCAGGACCCTTACTACAGTGTGGTCCTGTGATTTTGTGACATGCTGATCCGCATGGAAATTCCAACCCTTTCTTAAACACATGCAGTTCAACTGGTGCTGAACTGTTGCTGATAAGAATTATATAAAGATTAGCAGCTGATAATTTTCTAATCTCTCCCTTGATGTCATCAATCAGACTAAGACTCTAAGCAGATTCTAAAATGCACACTGGATGAGTATGCAAAAATTTCTAGAACTTCCTTTCAGAAGTTCCAGGCGCTCAGTGATCACTCTTAAAAACTTGCTTGTATTTCACTCCTTTTTAAACAAAATGGAAGTCTGCAGTATGTTTCTGAAAGGGTGAACAGGTGGCTCATGCCTTCTTAAACAAAAACCTCCAGAAGAATTCCAGGTTTCACTTGACTTGAGTGAAGAGGAGCACAATCTTAAATTTATCCTAAAATGACCCCATTATAGTCAGCTCAAGGAGGTAATCTGCAAATTCCAGGGCAAGCACCATAACTGGAGTTTGGCAAGAGAGTGTACACACTACTGAAAGGCTCCAAACTTGCCAGGTTTCAGTGTTTCACACCCATAAAAAAGCAACTGATGGAGAAACCAACATAAAGAAACTTGTCCATAAATGCACAGAGAATCCAAGAGTCTGGTGAGCATTCAAATAGATGAAACTCAAACAGACTTGTGACAATTGACAAGACAATTCTTGTAATTTTAAAATAATTATTGTTCTTTCTTATTTCCTAGGGAAGGCAGTTAAGCTACATTTTTATTAAGGCAGAAAACTTTAAAATGGACTAGAAAATGCTGTGCTCATTCAGCTTCAGGTTCAGCTTCACTCAGCTTTCTCATCTGGAAGCTGAGAGAGTACAGCTTGGATAAACAACACATTTGGGCTGGACCTCCAGGCCCAAAGGGTATCAATGGTTCAGTGTTTGGTTGTTGGCTAGTAACTAGTAAAATACTCCACAGGTCATTTCAGGGGCCCCTACATCCCTCAACATTTTTATTAACAACTTGGTTGATGAGATAGAAAGCACCCTCTGCAGATCTGTGGACAACACTGAATTAGGGGGAGTGGATAAAACACCAAACAGTAGAAGTTCAGTCTAGACAGACCTTGAGAAACTTGACTCTTGGACCAACAGAAACCTCATGCAGTTCAACAAGGAGAAACAAGATTTTGCACTTGGGCTGAATAACCCTGAGCATCAGCACAGGCTGAAAACCAAATGGCTCAGTAAAAGCCCTGCGGGAAAGAACCTGGGGGTTACAGTGGATGCCAAGCTCAGTATGAGCCAATGGCACGTCCTCACCATGAACAGGGCAAAGCACATACTGGAATATGTTCATTAGGATGAATGCGGCAGCAGATCAAGGGAAGTTATTGCCCTCCTCTACTTGGCACAGTGAGGCTGTACATGGAATCCTCCATCCAGTTTTGGGCTGACAGGTTCAGAAGAGATTAGAGGAAGCAGGAGAGTGTCCAGCAAATAACTCCTCAGATGGACAGGGCCTCGAGTACGTGCCCTATGAGAAGAAGCTGAAAGAGCCAGGTTTGTTCTGTTTGACAAAGAAGAGGTCCAGGGGAGATCCAACAGTAGCCTACAAACACTTGAAGGAATTGCAGATTAGAGAGCTAAAAGCTAAACTTCTTGCAGTAGTTGCAGATGGTACAGAAAGAACCAATGGTCACAAATCATAGCTTAGGAGTTTTAACTTGGGCAACAGGAAAAAAGGGGACTGAAGCACTGGAACATGTTACTCAGAGCGGTTGCAAAATCTCCAAGGATGGAGATTTTTAACTCATCCAAAGCCACTGCTGACCTGATTTAGCATTGCTAACAGTCATACTTCGAATGGGAATCAAGGAAACAGGATCAAGAGATACCTTTACAGTTTCTATGATTCCACTTAGTTACTTCCCCCTCCAGCAGCAAGGTTTTAACCTTATCTTCGTAATAGATTGGTGTTTTTCTTGTTTTCCTGTATTTGCTGGCCATCACTAGCTAATGCAATTGCAGTAAACAATAGATCCTGCTAAGAACAACAAAATTCTTGAGATTTACCCGTTTTTTATTAAGTTAGTAACTTAGTCTTCAGTTCAGCACAAAGTATTGTTTATGCCACCATGTACACTAGTATTTAAAATACTAGCTTGATGTGAAATAAAAATACCCACTTAAAATTTTAATTCAGAAATAGTGTGTATTTATGAGAGCCCTTGATTAGCAGTCCCTCTGGATGACAACCCGAGAACCATCACCATTCTTACTAGGAGACAGAGACAAAAGCAACAGGCAAGTTCCTTTAGAACTTTAGAAATAAAGTTTATATATAAATTTTAAGAATTCGCTTCAAATACTTTTGTTTTAAAGAACATACCTAACAGTTAAATTCCTGAAAGAACATCCTGGTTTAGGACTCATGACAAGCTGCTTTTAAACAAACATTTCACATGCATAAGAGAATTTTAGCATTCCCATAGAAGACAAAATGGCTATGTAATTTTGGGCAGAGGCTTGAAAAGCCACAATGAAGCCTGGAAAAAACAATTGTAAAAAAAAAACTGGTGCAATACATCCACTAATAAGCCCAAGAGCAAGGATATAAAAGATTATTGCATACTTGTTTTTCTAGATCTAACATGATACAGGACACCTCTTCTGTGACAAGAAGGGACAACTTTTCTATAACCACATCAAGTTAGTTAGAAAAAACATTTCAGATTTCATTTTTACTCCACATGAAATGAAAAACACTATGAAGAGGAAAAAAGAATCATTATAAAGATGTGGGGTTTGCACCTTCAATAAAGATGTGGTGACTTTGCACCTTCAATAAATCTAACATTTGTTTTGTTAGGAATTAGAAAATACTTAAATCCCAGAACAGTAAGCAAAATAGTTTAAGTTCACTGACTTGAAAAAACATTCTTTTATACTACACAGCCCTAAAATAAATACTTAAAAGGAAGTAAGAATATGCCACTATATCTTGGTTTTCATTTTCCTTCAGATAGAAGTGCTAGAATAAACATTCTTACTAATTTACGTTGCTGTGTTTTTATGAGGTTAATAACTGAACTGTCAATCAAGGCCTGTATAAATACAGTAGTTAAATACCTTCTGCTTTAGAAGCACTTTTATTTACAAGAGAGCTAGCCAAGACTTCCAAAGGACTGCATGGTCTGGTTTGCTTTGATCTCTTTTAAGTACAAGTTTCTTTATACCTCTTGTTTTGCTATTTATTATACCCTTTGTGTAATCAGGTACGGAAAGAGCACCTGTGTAGAACAAATACTTCAGGAGAAGTGTGACTTTGAGGAATAATTATGCAACACACAGTTCTCTAAAATAACCTGTGAAGTCCTTCTCCAAGAGCACTTTTGTTGCTACACTAGAAAGTAAGCATACAATGGGCTCAGAATATAAATAGGGGACCATCACTTAAACCCAACATCACAGATACAACCTGGTACCTGTATCAACACATTAATCAACATTCAACTTTGATAAACGTACACAAACATGTCTGTATATATGCATGTATATAAAACTATATATAAAATGTATTTTTAAAAATAAAATATTTTACATATAAAAGTTATTTTTAGCAAACTTTTTTAGAAAGTTGAACTGTGTATATGCATGAGTGTGCACGTGTGTATGTACATATATATGTGTGTATACACACACATATAAATAAAACTAAGATATATGTATATATGTTTAGAAAGTCTCCAAGAACTCTATTCAACCACTGCCTATATAACTATTATCTTTAATCTCTTGCCACAAATTTAGCATTGTGAATTTTACCTCCAAACAGCCCACATACTTTCCTCTCTGTCTGGAAGTATTCTGTAAAGAGTAACTCCTTTTTACTTAGTATGGCGAAGTTAAACGAATAAGGGATGTGTACGTTATGCATGAAGCAAAACAATAATTTTATCAATTCATATTAATGAAAACTTTTATCACTACAGCAGAAACTAAATTACCTACTCATGTGGTTAGGTTTACAGTAATTTTTGTTTCACTGAATGTATTTTACTCACTCAGTAGAAACAAACATTTAACATTATGCCCCTAATTTATTTAAAACGAATGGACTGAAGTTACCTCAGGCCCGCACATGTATTTTTAGGAGGTTTCACTTTGGGTGAACTTTGATTCAGGTCACTTTACTGTGTTCACCTTCCTATTTTCTGGCTCTGACTTAAGACAGCATGTTATGAAGATCCTCCGTGTTCAGGAGAGCACAGATACACATTTGCACACCAGTGCTTTAAGCATGCGTTTGGGCCACAAAGATTTCACTAGTATTTATGTGGGTTAACGTTTTTCTGACTCTGTATACACAAGATAAAATTTTGGAAGTAAAAATGGTTCTGTAGATTTTAGGCATTTCAGATACACACATTGTATTCCTAAAATCAGCAGAAATCATATACACACAGAGCATCCTCAACCTCAAGGAGAACAGTCCATATTTTCTGCTACAGGGGATTTTAGATAATTTTAGATTAGGCTTGTAAAACAGAATAATTGAAGTCGTGACACAGAGGGAAACAGATTTCTTTAGGAGCTTGTTTTCAATTTGTGTCTGTTTCTGTACATGACCTTCATGAATTTTACCTTCAATTTACAAGTTAATAGCACCTTATCATCATTATTCCTATTATAAAGGCACTTAGAAATAGGAAACCTGTTCAAAATCATGTTTAAACAAACATATTGTTATTGAACTATTAATCAGTAAAAGCCGTAATGATTATGAGTCAGCCTGAACTTTCGCATGTTTTCTTGAGACAGTTCTGAGATTAAGTCTTCTAAATCTGTCAAAGTCAATAAAAAAAAAAAAGAGCCAGAGCATTAAAAACAAAAAAGTTGAGCAAAATAAATGTGGCCTATTTTTGGCAGACAGAAGGGGGAGGGATTTCTTTTTAACAAAAACAACCCCCTCACAAGACAATGTACTGCACCAAATCCTTAATAACTACTTTGCAAGCATTCACTGGAACTAAGGTGGCATGGAGGGAACAGGCTGCAAAATGTGGCACAGAAGCAGCTAGAGGAAAAAGAACCAGAAGCATTTAAATGGCTCAGTCATCTTGTGAAACCTCACTGTCACTGATCCAGTATTTCAACTGAAAAGCTGCAACAGACTAAGGTTGCCAGAGAAAATCCACTAGGGAATCACTAATGAGATCCAAGATAAAGCAATCCCAACCCTTCCCTCCACAGTATGTGGTCCAAGAGGTACAGAGCTCAGAAGCCAGTTTTGTTAATCAAGCTGTACTTGTGTTTCCCTGCTGGAGCTGGCACAAGCAGCTTAGCACACTCTGCTGCCTCACCACTGCCCTTCCTGCAGACCCATCACTGCAGTCAGCATCCTCTTGCATGTAGCTGTACCTTAACTGGCACACAGGACTTCTGCCACTGGTGTGTCTCCAAGTCAGCATTGAGCGTTTATGGGCTACAGTCAATCTGAGTATCACCTCTAGTGAAACTCTCCTAAGGGCTATCCAATTTTACAACACTGATGTGCCATTACAGCTTGACCACATTAGTACCACCAAAGTTTCTTTCAGCTTATCCCAAAATAGTACTGGCCACTCCTCTGGGGGCAACACAGACCCATCTCAGAAGTCCTATCTGAGCCCAGTATGATGCACTGCAAATGTCTAATGAAGTTGCTGTTAAGACTGACAAAACATCATTGATGCAAGACAGACTTTTCAGCTGTTCAGTTACAAGTATTGGGAGTGTTAGCCTGCCAGATGTGAAACATTCAACAGGAATCATGTACTTATGATGTATTTAATGTACTTAGAGCTACAGCTCTAGAGTGGTTTAGTGAAAAGGAACATAATCCCAGCTTCACTTAATTTAGGGACAATATTATGAAAAGAGAGGTTTGCATTAGAACATTCAATTTGCAGTGTCTTCCTCTAACCCTTCACAGTGTAAAATGCAATTATTTATGGTGTTAAAAACCTTAGTATTCATACAAAACTTTAAAGTTAAAGAAAAAGTACATGTCAATTTAGGAGACAAAAAAATCAACTCAGGCTTTTTAAAAGTTAATTTGGTTTTACTCAGTGACCTTCAAGTCTGCAAGCAACCACTTACTGAGAAGTGCTGAACACTCAACTTGCAATAAAAACAAAGCACACAGAGGGCAGTCATGCATGTTGATGCCTCACAGCCAGTAGTGCATCTTCAAAACTTGTTCATATCTACATAGTTTTCATGTTATTACAATTAGAAAGATAAGTTTCTCCTTTCCAACTGCTTGAAGTTATTGATAGTCATCAATATTTACAGCTATCAATGAAAACAGACTTCAAGAAGTACTACGTAGATGGCAATTAAATTTGGTCCTTTCTTTTCAAATATATCTAAACCAACATTGACAACATGGCAGCATTCCTACTCAGTTTCCTAACAGCATGACTATTTACTCCACAGATAATGTGTGTTGACAGCTAAGTATTTTTCTGCATACAGATTTTCCCTTCACTAGAGTCTAAATACATAGGAGTTCCCCCCTTCCCAAAACACAAATATATACATATATACACCAGTTATTTCGTGTAAAAATCACCAGGTTGCACTGGACCATTTCAGCCTTGCTTTAAAAACTGATTTTAATCAAAGAGTTGAAGTTTTTGCTTCCTGGAACCTCCTCCACCAAGGTGAGAAGCTAAGGGAATTCTCCCCAACCCCATCCTTTCTTTTAACCCCAGCCTCTACCTGAGGCCATTGGTTATTCTTTCTGAGGACATTGCAACATATATTCCAACTCAATCCATTTTCAAACAAGCCAGGATGATACTTTTTTATTACTGTAAAGACTAAAGCTTGTCCTAAGTCAAATGGCAAATTGCCTGAAAGAATTTCTGATCATGCTCATCCTTTAAAAAAAAAAAATAAAATAATAAAAGCCAGAAATACCAGGTATTTGATAAGAGTCATGTCTAGTAACAAGCAATAGCAGCTTTAATTAGCATTGGACTACAGACCAAAATGTCTTTAATATATATATGTGTGTGTGTGTGTGTTATAGCACTGCAATACAGACCAGTGGTCTGTAGTCCAGTATTATATATAAGCATATATAGTGCATATACAGACAATATATAGGCATATATATATATGCATGTGTGTAAGAATTTGGGTGAAAGTATCACTATTACTACTGTAACTCATTTGGGCAGAAGAGAATTCCTCTTTGATAAGAAATTTAATTACATTTCAAAATTAATTTCAGTTAACTTTATATGTAAGTTATTTTGACTTTCATCGACAGATCTGCATTAACTATCACCATGTATATTCCATTTTATTTTTAGAATCTCTTCATCTCAAGACATCCTAATTTTTCATGTGATGAATGCAGGAGCCTACAATCAACTATAGCAAACATTTACTTTAGATGATTTGCAACCTGTAGCAACACTAACAGGAAAACAAAACCCAAACGTGAAAACAACAGATTTATTAAGCATAGACCACACCCCAGCTTCTTGAAAAGTACCTGGAATCAGCAAGTCTACATTGTAAATTCACTGCACAAGAAAACTGGAAAGGGCTATTTAATCAAAACATGAGAGGCAAAACTCATTGGCCTACAGAACTCCCTGCCGTTCAGTCCTACTTCAATTAATTTGCATTAAACCAAGTGTAGTACTCAGGTCTTCAACATCCCCCTCAGAGTGGTGCTCCCAGAGCAGCCAGGGCCATGGCAGCCCCCTCTCCAGAGGCGCTGATGGGCCGAGGTCAGGCCCCAGTGCAGCCCTGGCACCCCCAGCACAGAAGCAAGTGCTGAATGGCAGTGGGGCTGGGGAACAGGTCACAGCTGATAGCATGCTAGCTAGGCAAATTAGGATACAGACCTAGCATCCTCCAAGTATGAAGGGACTGGCTAAACTAACATAATTACCTGTGCTGTGAAGGGCTTAGAGAAGGGGTGATTATTTTCTCTAAAGCACACTGTGGTGTACCCATGCAGAGCACACTTTCTGTAACCAAACAGAAACAGGCTAATTGCAAAGACTCCTTTGTAAGCCTTCCTCACTACTTTGTATTTATGTGGCTAGAATTTCACACCAAGTCTTGTAGATTTGAAATTATCATAACATTTAAGAAAATTATATTCCCAAATGAAGTATACAAAAACTAAACTAAACCAACCCCCCCTACAGGTGAGTGTTAACAGGACCATTTTTAAACTGTCAATACCTGGAAATCAAAGTATCATTTAGGCAAATACACACCCATGTCCATATATATACACACAAACACACACACTTACAGCAGCAGCACAAGTTTTGATACAGGCTTTCTCAGAAAGAGAGAACCCAGAGAAAATTTCTGTTTCTTTCTTTTCACTAGAAAGTTCAACCTGTATAGTTGCATGGACCACTGTAAACAGTCTTCACACAACTTCTCTCTCTTCTACTTGCAAGAGCTGCACACATTTGTTATTTTTCAAGTATTAATTTTCCAATTCATTATTTACTTGCCCATGCTAAAATTAAAAAGATGCATCAATATTTAATGAAAACAGAATATGATTGCATCTCCTGTAGAGCATGATGTAGAGTAGTCCCTTCAAGTTTCCAGCAAACCCTTAAGAGTGAAGTTTGGCATCAGCCCAGAGTTCTGCTCAAGAAATCTCTCTCCTTCACTGTCCCAGTTCTCCACTCCACAGTTGTACCAATACAGCTGCTGATGCAAACATTGCAGACGACCCAAAGCAGAGCCCCACCGACAACTGAACCAGCACAACCGAGCACTGGGAGCCATGATGTGTAGTTGTTAATTCCTTCGACCCATGTCTCCTCAAACTGCAGACCAAGTTTTCAGAGAACGGACCTTTTCTAGCATAATCTAGTATTGCCTTGTCCTCAGATTGAGACAGACAGTTCTGGCTGACCTTCCTAATACCCTTTCAATGACCACAAAGCCCAGCTCAACATGCTTTCCTGCCTCTACTCTCCAGTAGGCAAGGCCACTGCAGATGTAACTTAAAATGTCTGTCAGCAGAGTTAGGCATCTTCTCACTCTCTTTGTCACAGAGTGAAAGGGCCCTTTCACACAGTTGTTCAACTGCAAACAACCCAAAACAACAAAGGGATGTTTAGAGGTAAAAATAAAACAAAACCAAAAAACCTCCCACCAGAAATCAAAACAAGAACCCAAACCCATCTTTCTTTTACATATGCCTGGAAAAAAACCAAATTAAATCAGGTTGCTGATCAGACATAGGTTGTAGTTCATTCAGTCATTCAGTCCAATGCTTCACAACTGATCAAGACCTTCAAATAATGGACCATCACTGTGTTGCCACTACGTAAACTCCCTAGGTGCATGGCAATTATAATGTACAAAATTAACATAAATAGGGAACGGAACATAACATCAGCAGACTAAAAGCAGCAAAACACATGACAGGCCTATAATTGTTGTGTAAAGGATGCTATATGTGAATTTTTAGTGGAGATAAGAGAAAGAAAGGGAAACATAACACAAAGTATGTTAAAGAAACACAGCAGTGGAGGTAAGTTACCAGTACTGTTCCAACAAAGCTTTCTTCTGGAAATCTACACAAACTCTCCACCATCCCAACTGTATCAGTTTCATAGGAACTCTTCTTGAGAAAACAACTTTTCTGGTTCCATCCTTTTTTGGACAAGATGCCCAGAATAGCCCAGCAATAAGGTAACTCCCCACTGGCCCAGAAGAGACAGATTTAAACCCCTAATCTAAAATTAGGCAAACTGGAAACCTATGCAAAGTCCTAATGGCAGCATCAGAGAGTTGGTCTCTGTCCACAGACAGGCTGCCACTTACTGCAAACAGAACATCCTGCAGGCAACAGAACCCGGATGACTTTCACACAAGCTCCTATAAATGCAAGTTGCTAAAATGCTAGTGCTTTTGAAATAAACTGCCAGATTTAGAAGTGGGGGGGGGAAAATTACTTTACTATATGAACTCTGTTCTGGCAAAACACTAAACAAAACAAGTTTAGAGCTCCGGAAGAGAAGCGACCAAGTGTAGCTGCACCCCAGGGATGTGACTGCAGGGAGCTGTGCAGCAACGGTGACACCTCGTGGTGCCAAACCACTGAAACACAGAGCTCTTCCGAAACACAACCTACCCCAAACCCACCGGCGGGGTTCAGAGGAAGAAGCTTTATGAACAAAATAGCCAAACAACCTCTACATCATTCTCCTTCTAAACCAGTATCTCCTGCAGAGATAGGAGTCATAAACTTGAAATAAAATCTCTACATCTGTTTTCATACCTCCTGTCTCACTGGTCTGTCTTTAGAAGTTTTCCCATTCCCTGTTTCGTGGTATTGACGACTGTATGTGGGAAACAGTAGGACTGACTACATACAACATTTAATGCAAAATTGCTAAATGAATAGATGAAGAAAAAGAAGTCAGCCCAGCTTTAACATCTTTTGGTCAAAATGGCTACAAAGAAATTATGGTAAACGGGAAGGTTCAGAGAAGCAAGTCTACAGTGCCGGTTACATAAAAGTTAACATTGTTTTTCATTAATTCATTTCAACTATATAAAAGTTTACTTTCCTTCATTCTGGTATCTCCCATCCCCAACAGATGCTCAAATGCATTAATTTCTGCAACTTCACAAACAGAAATCTCAGGTTACATATCTCATCACACCGCATGTATTTGAGAAGTCAGTTTGCCTTCCCACTGCAGAAGTTAGTGTGAAGTTTTTCCCTAGGATACAAACTTAAAAAAAGCTGAGGTACATATCTCTTTCAGTGAGTGCTCAATATGAAAATTAAAAAAACAACTTTAAATGCTGTTATATGAGAAGGCAAAAAGTGAGAAACACTTTTTATTGCTCTGTTTGGGTTTCAAAGGTTATGGGAGTGAATTCCAGGTTTGGGCAAGAAGTGATTTGGGTTTATGACAAAGCAGGGATAATTTAATGCAGTAGGGGAGGTGACATTTCAAATCATTTTTGGGGGAACAGTTATTTTCTAAGGGAAATCTTCCTCCAATCTCCCACCTGTATTTCTTCCTCACATTCATACATACATAGTGACTAATTCTTCAAGTGACACCTGATATTATTTCAAACAGCTAAAATGGCACCTATCACCTAAAAGACGAAAGACTATCATCATCCCAGGACATTCAGTTTCTCATAATGTGCATGAAAATTGTATTAGCTACATAGATCAACACTAAGGAACCACTGTATACCGAGTAAAAAAAAATAATAAAATTTTGAGGGTAAATCATAACAATTGCCTTCTTTCAGAAATTGCATACCTTGTCCATGATTTGAAAATCCATTAGGAAATTGTGAAAGGGTTACCATAATATCCATAGTGTGACCACTCTATGGCCCCACAGACTTACCCAGGACTATTTTTTAAATGAGTTTATTCTGCATCCAGGGTTATTTTCCCCTACTACAGCAGGAACCTCAGCTACAGAGCACAGGGCATGGGCATGCTTCATTTGCTGCAGAAGCTAAAGGAAGGGGCTGAAGGCCAAAGAAAACATAGGGGTGCTTGTGCACTAACTGGAGGGCGCAGAGAAAGAGGAATGTTCAGGACTGGGGAGTTTTAAGAGTCAGAGGAGAACTGATTTTACATGAGAAACAGTAGAGGATCAGGAGCAGGACTACAGAGTTCAAGGGCAGAATCCCTTGGAAGAGAAGCAGCTTTGCAAGCTGCATTTTTTGGAGCTTGGAGGAAAGAGACATGAAAGAGGGACAGGGTGTTCTAGAGTAAGAAGACTAAAGGGAAAAATCTCAAATTAGTAGAGGTTAGATTACCTCCAGGCCTGCTCTAGAGGTAAGGGAACACACGTGAGACCATTGCTTCTCTTGTCCTTCACCCCTCTCTCTTTGCTGTCAAGAGCAACAGGGCTAGTTTGTGACAAGAGAGACTGGGCATTTGAAAGAGCCACTGCTACCAAAACCTCTCAGCAACATTCCCCTTCTGTGAAACTGCACGCGAGTACAAATTAACTCTCAGTGCTTAACAGCAGATATTTTTGGCCTTACCACTTATTTCCTGGCAGCACAGTTTAAGCTAAGCTAGATGTTTTTCTAACATCATGATTCAAATATATCCATAAAGCAAGCAACATTTTCAAACTGTTGTTGGCTAAGGTTATGTTTTGCAAACTTACAACTGGTATCAAGTGAAGCTTACCTATTTTTTTTTGAATTTTCATCTTTCCCTCTTTTAACCCCAAAAATTCTTGTAATCAGAGCACTAAAAAGAAGTGTAGATGAATTTCTTACCTAAAGGAAAAAGAAAAGAACATGAACTATGTTTTAAAAATCCCTTTGAAATGTACTAATATTTTTTTTAAATACAGCCACTAATGTACAGTTGAAAAGAAGAACAGCTGAGTGAAGGACAGAGCATGCCTACTGTTCAGAGGTTAGCACATTGAAACAATTAATTCAGAGCACCTTTCCTCTTAATCAAGATGGCACTAATAAAAAGTTTGGATTTTTTGGAGATGCCCATCTTTAATATAAGGAATACATCCAGATTTATAGTGGTTCAAAATATTCACCCTTATACATGGCAGGTCACAAAATGTTCTACCTTAATATACCATATGGAATACTATCTTTCACTGAAAAGCAAAGTAACAGTGAGAATGAATGTAAATGCACTCCTTCCTATCTAGGTGCACTGACTCAAAATTTAACAGCCAGATACATTTTTATCTATAAGGCAATCTTTGTCCCTACTTTTTGTCAATATCAGTGCTTCACATTACAGAAAAATGAAACAAAACCAAAAAACATGACCAAAACTATGGCTTTTTTGCAGGGCTACATTATTCTTTATCATACCTTAATATATTACACCATGTAACATTCAGGAAATCATAGTACTGCCATTTATAAACATGACCAAAGCTTCACTGAACATTACCACTCTATCCTGTTAAATTAGAGAGGCAAAATTAAGAATTAACTTACTGCCCAGACAGGTGATGTAAAACCTAGAATTGCTACTTGTATTCCATCTGCAACATAAGGCATGATGTTTTCACCTAAACGTGTATCCCTAAACAGTGCCCGAAGGATATTTAAAGCATGAACCTGTGGGGGTAGAAGAAATATAAGAAAAATATATATTCATTGGAAAATATCTTAATGTATGTTAATTACAACAGTGAACATGTGAAATAAAAATAATCCCTATGCACATTTACACCACTTTATTTCCATATTAAATACAAGAATACTGCTATTAAAAACATACACTAAAACGGAGCAGCAGTAAACACTGTTAAGAACAGCTACAGTTTAAAAATATATTCCTCTAACAAGTACAGCCCAGGCACTGCAAGTGAAGGCCAGCATTCTTTTTTCCTTAGTTTATCATGGCTGTAAAAATAACTTTCAAAATTTAGAACCATCTTTTCCAACATTCTTGACATGCTGTAGATACTGTGAGAAAAAATAAACTACAACTCACATGAGGACAATATTAAGCTAAAACTGACAGTCAAGCTTCCTTCACTATATGAAGCATTTTCTGATATTTCTCTACTCTCTGTAGGGGAAGGTGGTAATATGTGTAGCTTCAGAGACTTTGACAAGGCTACATAAATTTATACCAGCAGAAGATCTGGCAGAGCCATTAGAACATACTTCTATGTACTGTCAACAAATTATGGCTTGCACTTACAAACAGAAAGATTAAGTATTTGATAACAACATTTTGAAGATAAAGATCTTGACTTTAAAGTAAAATGCATTCCAAATGTATATATTTAAGTTTATAAGTTAGTGAGTATGCATAAAATCACTTTTCATGTAGTATTTTACTGCGTAATTATATGATTTATGCAACTAATTTATTTACTCTAAATGTAAACAAATGCTTTCTTGTTAATTTTCTTGTAAAAAGGAAATTACTCATCTATTTATTTAGAAGTATACTACAGGCAGAAATGTGATCATACAAATTCGAAATTAACGTGACTGTATTTGCTGTACTAGAAAAAAAAACTATGAAATTACACCCAATCCATTTTTTAGTATCTTATGCACTTGCAAATTCTAGTGACTTCATAACTTCTGCACATGCAAACACATTTTAAAATCTAGCTATAGATAATAAAAACAAAATATCCTTATTAAAAACACACACAAATTTCCTTAACTGTTTGAAGTAACACAAACACTTTTTTGACAGTTGCCTTCTGATGAGAGGCTGTATTTTTTTACCTGTGGAATTACACTTGGTGATTCATTCAAAGGTGCAGCCAAAGATATCAATTCTTTCATTGTCATTTTCAGCAAATCTGTTTTGCTCTTCTTTGGTTCTGAAGCTAACAAAGCCTACAGAAAGTTAAAAAAAAAAATCAGGTGTTTCTAGCCATTTTTCTTTACTACCAGTTCTGCCATACGTTCCTGTATTTACCATATTACACAGCCTAGCTACTGACCATACACAAGGACTAAAGAAAAAATTGCAAAAAGTTTCAGTTTTACCTCTTAGTTTTGTTCAAAGCCTCTTAGCATGCAATGTTTCAGTAAGGAAACTTTGCTTATACACTATCCATCTGCCTAAGAAGATTTGCTTGTATATGACGAATAATAATTTATCACCCACCAAAAAAAAAAAATCATTGTATTTATTACAGCGAAAGTATCTGCCATATTACACATACTTACATGTCCTCGAACAGACTTTTTTTTCAGTTTAACATACATATTTAAGATGACATAAGCTGGCCAAAGAATAAATCCTGGTTTGCAAAACAGGATAAAACAAGCAGCACTTTTTTAAAAGGAGAAAAGAGATGCATCCATATCCAAATAGTAGTTCAATGGGTAGGACATTCAACTGAGATGAAAATACTCTAATTTAGTCCTCTAAAATTCAGGACTGGAGTTAAAACAGTCTTTCCCCCTCTGTCTAGTAGCTCTTGTTGAATTTGTCCAACTTAGTACAAATGGATAATCATAAATCCCTTACTTCTAATAAAAAAATGATTATCCATTTGTGTTTTGGGGCCCAGAGTTCAGCATCAGTTCAAACAAGATATTTAATAGCATTTTACAATAAGAACAACCAAATCGATGAACTGTAAGCCAAATGAAGTATAGAGGTTAGGCAGAAACTCAGAAGTAGTCACTGTCAGTTTATCGGTACCTTTAACACTGGAAGAAACAGAGAAGGGGGAAAAAAGTATTCATGAAGTATAAAATACAGGAGAATGAACTGAAGACTAAAATTTCATATCCTAAAAATGTTAAAGCTGTAACTAGTATTTTCCCACCATTTCCTCACCCACTAATTGGAGCTGCACCTTTGTACTATTAGGTAGTAATATTTCTATTTTAAATAGCTCATTTAAAATGCTCATAACCTTAAAAATTACATATTATCATTAAAACAGATGTGGTTTAGTGGAACAAGAATAAATGTCACAAGAAGCAGATGGCAAAGAGACCACACTGAGTCTCGATTTTGTGCATTTATAAAATAACCTTATTATAGTACCGTTAGGATATGCATTACAACTTGCATTTTTATCATTTAAATGCGACATGCTATTTAAGGCTTAATTCTTTTCACTGAGTGCTACGGGCACATTCAGAACTACTCCCAAAGAACACTATTGCCTCTCTTTACAAAATTACAATTTGAAAATAATTATTTCGGACTAATCGCAAAGTTCACTTCAAACCTACTCATTAATTGACTAGGCTAACTTTGTACTCTTCCAGAGCTGTCAAACTAGAAGCATCTGACCTGTTTATCCAAACAGCTATGGCTCACAGCAAGCTTTGCCGTATGGACTCAGTAATGTAGGCCAACTGCAGACTACACACGTTTACTGCAATGGGGTACCGTTGGGTCCACCTAGTCTTTACATTAGGCAGTGTAACTTTTTACATGAAAAATTGATTGAAACATGTTTGTTTTTTCACATTCTCAGGATTAATGCTAGCGAATGCCCACTGGATTCAAACTCTGGTGTGAATGGGGAAACCAGAAGACATGAAATCACCAAATTAATTCTGCAGACAACTTAAAGATCTTTCCTTTTTATAGCTGTATCCGCTGAAACTGAAAAGGAGAAATGTCTCTAAAACCAATGCCCTACTTCTGATCTCTGCTGCCTAGCACACATGCATCTAGCAAAGCCAGGAGCAGGCTGTAACTGACATAAGAGAGATCGGACAGAAGCAGGCTGCCTCAACTTTCTCAGGGCAAACTTGAACTGGAAAACAAGCAAGATGAATTATTTTGGCAGGGAGAGCTTGCTCCCAGCAGTCCCTTGGATTCTTGGAACATGCTTGAGACTATACTTCAGTGAATGGAGAAAGTTATAAATTGTGTAGTTAATCTTGGACTCCTGTCTTAGAAAACTGGTTGAACGTTAAAATGATGGAGATTAATTTAGGGGAAGGCAATCATGGCCGCTTTAAGGAGCAAAGGAATGGAAGCAGGATAAATGTAATCTGCAGGGCCAACTCTGCAGTGACTGACCCCACAAGGATGCAGATGAGCTGCTGCATACTACTGTGACACACTCAGTAGGGGGTAGTACTTCGAGCAGAGACAAAACACTGCCAGCCAGCCAATCAGCCCTCAGTTCTGAACTTGGCAGAAGCTGGAGACTGGGACGTGTGTAGCTGATGGTAACATGGGGAGCAGGAAGACTGCGGGAGCATGGCCCCACGCTCATGGATATAAGCCTTCAGTAACCTACTCATTCACTGCACCGAAGACTGTCAGTCAACACCAGTTAGTGTGACTCTCTTACTTGATTCTGCTTTATTACTGTTGAGTGGACTTCCTAAGTTCTTTGTAGTATTTTCTAGGCCACCATTTTACAATTCTATGATGGTCTGTTCATATTTTACCACTCTCCCACTTCACACAGAAGAAGCACAAAGTTACATGGTTAACAGAGCCTTACTTAATCTGTGAATTAATTTATGAATTTGCCAGGATTATTACAGTGGCCACACAGAGCCTAAGCTCAGTCTTTTGAAATGCTATCTGAATCTACCTCAAGCCAAAAATCTCAAGAGTCAATAGAACTGCAGCGCTAAACAGCATCAAACGCGGTTTAATTAACATGTGACAACTTGGTTGCACAAAGGCAATAAAAGTCTGTATAAAGACAAGTAACTGTTTTTAATCAAGAGGGGTTGAAGTAAGAAAAATAAATAAATACATACGTGTATTCACCAGAAAGGACATTAAAAAAAAAAATTAAGTCAGAGTTAATAACATTAGTTGGTACCTGTATGTAGAATGGAATTCCTGCACTACGTCTGGTTGCACATAGTGTAGACGAAGGATCACAAGATTTAATTTCTTCTAACACACCGCTTAGCCACTGCGCTGGCATCTTGCGCAGACTCTCACTGTTACATCTACATGAAACAAATACATAAGAAACATGAAACAAATACATAAGAAACTAGGACAGAGTCAAAGAAAGTGTTTAGTGACCTTACGGAATATTTCTTACTATATGTGAACATCTCCAAGCATTTATGCAGATTTTTTTAAGAAAGAAGACAGAAATTAAAAAAATAATTGTACATTTTTCCAATGTTGGTACAAATTGTATTAACCATATTTATTAAGTGCCACTAGGAAAAGATATTTCACTCAACAGAAAACAGGATTCTGTGCTTCAGCACTGCAACTGTTCTCTTCTGCCAAGAACTATCATCCTGTTCTGGAGCAGAAAACAAAGACATATGCACATCAGTCACTGTGTAGGAAGTGACACACTACAAATTTATATCTTTGTTGTCACACAGTAGCTGATGCATGACCCTTACATTAACTAACATATACAATTATGTTTAAAGCCATACAAAACAAAACTGAAGCCCCTCACAGTAAGTATGTATTATGTAACTACTCCTGCAAATCTCCAAGCAGTAGAAGGAATAAAAAACAAGACATACTGCTCTTTTTAAAATACTACATCAGTCAAACTTTTGATGAAGCACCTGAATTGTGATCCTATCATTAAATACTCTTCTTCTGCAGTTATAAAACACAGTATTGCCTGAAAGCAAAGAACTTCCAAGGACAAGGAGAAGTAAAATCTACTTCAATTGCTGGTGCTGATCAGTTCAATGAAATATACCATATCCAGCGTGCAAGACCAGCTCTTTAATCTTACGTCAATGTTCCAAAAGGATCATTCATCGTTACGAAAATTTCTATTAATAGGATGTTGTTATTAAAACCTGTCACGCTGTTTTGACACATGATTCAGAGTAGAGGAAAGAATTAATCACTGTGGTCAATACAACTGCAATTATCTCAGCCATGCAGGACTTGCCTTACCTAAAAATATAAACTATAATTAAATTCATGATTAAGTACTGAGACCTTACAGTAAGACTACAGTCAAGTTTTCTACCTAGGTGACTGCAATAAAGAATTTAAAAGAAAAGCTAAAAGGCAGTAGGTACTGATGTGAAAGCCAAAATCCAATGGAAGGTCTACATCTACCATCTCCTTTACCCTCCTCTCATTAAAGCAAGAATTTAGGCAGGCTAAAAACCTGACACTGAACAACAAATGAGGCTTTAATCTGTAGTGAATCCCTCCTTTCCTTCTTTTACAAAATAAACAGAAAATTAGTCATGCAGAAAACAGAGGTCACAAGAAGTGCCAGACAGGTCAGCAAAAGACACAGCAGACTTCTTACTCTTCAGTAATTCCCTTAGGAAACCTGTGGTGGAAATCCTACGCTGCTGCCAGGCCTTCTCCCCATTTTTTAAGGGCAACACCTCTTCAAAACAGCACCCAGCATGCATATCATCAGTCCAGAATGCAGGAGAAACATGGCTTCACAAGGGGTATGTCATCTCATACCACAGCATCAAAAAAGGCGCTTCCTGCCCCAAGCATGTGACAGAAGCAATCAAATTACTCTGGAAATCAATGGCAAGTTCTCTTTTCTTTGACTTTTTCTGTTGCTGACAATTAGCTTCCCCTGCTTACTTTCAGGACATGTTCCTTTCTCACTTTTGGGTACACAAGGAGGATGGAATTCTAGGGTTGAGACCACGCAAAACTTCTCATGGATCTCCTCTGTGGGTCTCTGCAGCTAGACTCTACTTTGCAGTTCTCTTCACCCACATCAACATGTACTGCAAAAGCTGCTACTGCTGATCATGTCTGCAGCTGGTCTTACCTCCTTCGCTAAGCAGAATTTAAATGTCTTAGTTTAGGCATGCAAAGAACAGCGCCCATCTCTCTTCAGTATGTTATCTTAGTAGTAAAACAAATATCCCACGAGACATATTCACATCTGCTATCGTGCAGAACACCACAAAGTAAAGCATTAAGGAAATATTTAAAAGTTGCTACGTAGCATACTGAATATTTTATTCTTAAGTAAACTGAGGGGGTTTTTCCCTTTCAGTAGTAGTAGAAAGAGGAGAAACACTCTGAAATCCAATAAACTTCAGACTCCCTTAAAACTGTATTGCTTTGATCTTGCCACAAGTAATTCTACCTTGTTCAGTCACCCACTAAGGCACTTTTTTTTTTTTTTTAAAAGGCGAAAGAGTTATTGCTTTAAAAAGTTAGAAACATTAGAGACTATTGACTTTGCAATGGAGATGACTACTCCCTTAAATTTGGCAGCTCCATCTCCTTATGGTCTGGCAAGAAGAATATTGTCTTAAGAAGCCGGTGGCCCTGAATTTTAAGAATAAATGAAGCTTTACAATGTAAAAATGGTGGTCTCAAGCTCAAATGTCATTTTCCAGAATGAAAGAGTAATTATTTTTACCAGATCAAACAAATAATGTTGATAATTAAAATATAACACAGTAACTTGATACACAAATTACTTAAGATGCAGTACAGTAAGTGTTTTTCGAAATTTCTGTCTGTCCGTCTACCAGTTTTAACAATTTCATACGTGCCCAAAAAGCCCTTTCTGTGGTCAGTATCAATGAGTACAAAAAGCCTGGCAATCCAAAGTTAAAGCTAAACCCCTCTCCCTAACTCATATGGCTGTATTTTCTCCTATCCCAAATTAATGGCGTGTTTAGAACACAGGGTTGATCTTGGATTTGGCCTTCCTGGATGTCAGTGGTTTGTGGCATAAACTTCACATGACCAGAAGCACTTTTTATACATGGGTATATCCAGAATTCAGTGTTTCCAATCACTGTAATCAGTCCCTACCTGGGGAAAAAGGGGTTTTCTTTCACCATTTTCCTCTCTCAATAGACCTGTAGTATTATTATTTTCACATATGTAATGTGATTCCTAGTCTTTATAAAGGTAGTCTCCATACTGCCCCAGCACTTCTCAGACAAATAAGGAGACAAGAATCTAGCCTCAGAAACACATTCAAGGTGTAAATCACCCTAGAAAATGTCTACTTTTGAGAACAACTCTGAAACGACGAAGTCCTTCCGCTTGCATCCTCGTTTTCATAGCATCTGCTCTAAATGAAGCAAAACTTTCCAAATTATATAGGTGCATTGAGAAGGGTGCTGTTTTGAGGCTTCTCTAGCAGTAAAGCAGAGCAGAGAGAACCTTGGGTGGCCTCAGAATTTCATAGAGACAGTATCATTACCCCTATATCTCTCTTTCACCAAGTAGGGGAAAAAACAAAGGGGGGTGGGGGGAAGAATATGAACAGAGTTAAAAATTAACATATCTTCAAACTGAGCAGTGCCTTAACATTTTGTCTTGTACTTCATTATATAGTGTTCTTCCCAACCCTACAAGCATCACAATACATAAGAACAGCTTTCCACCCTCACCCCAGTTTATTTCTCTCCATTTTAGACTCTTTCCTTCACATCTGTGATTACACTTTTGCTGAGAAGTTAGTGATAATTCTAGTACATTTCACTATGAAGTCCATCAATTATTTTTAAATTTTAACTTTTACAAGAAGTCTTCCTAGCAGACTGTAGGGGCCTGGGAAAGCAAAGAGTTAGAGTCACCTCAGAGCAACTAAATGAGTCAGCAGCAGAGTTTACTGCAAAGAATTAGGAGGGTCTACTCCCAGTTCCCCAATAGAAATATTACAGAAGATCTGACACTGACTAGGTACAGATGAATAATTTCCACTGATAATGGATTAAACATTTGTAAAACCAAAATGGGTTTTTTCTTTATCATTACTGTTTTCCAGAAAACTGTATGATATGGTCCTAACTTGCTGCATATACATAAAATTGTGTTCACTGACTTAAATTTAAGCTCCAATTTGAACATTTAAAAATGTTCAAAATACATTATTCTGAAATAAACACATTGGGCTGTATGACATAACTCTTCCTAAACCTTCCCCTTGCATTCTGCAACTTTAGTGAAGCAAAGCACTACAGCCATAGGTGTGGAACACCACAATTTTGAGATTTCCAGAAATCTTTATGTTCTACTTGATCTCTCAGAAAAGTTTCACCAAATATAATAGAAGCAAAACAGGCAAAACACCATCTGTAACAGAGAAATTGTTTGGGTATTTACAAGGATTACAGGAGATTGAAGTTTAAAACAGATGCCCAGAGGCTTCCAGGTACCTTCCCTAACCACCACGTTATCAGACCAAATGAGCATTTGTAATTTCTCAGGGCCTATGACAGGAACATATTTTTTAAAAAAAAAAAAAAACCACTGCTTGTTTCATTGAAATTAACACTGCTTATTTTGTAACTGTATGGTTTTCTGAAGGTGCAGCCACAGACAATATTAAGCAGGCATGACAAAGGGAACATTACACCCCCAGAAGAAATATGAACAAGGAAAAGCAGGAATGATAACTTGCATACTTAGAGCAGACTCAGCAATTTACATCCAAATGTCAAGACGGAGATCAAATTTCAGCAGGTTCACAAGAAACCTCTGTGGAGGAAAGATTTTTCTTTCACCGCTAACTCAGGTCTGAATACCATTGCTCTGTCTAGAAAGAGGTCTACTCTTGGTTCTTATAAAGACTGGTATTTAAGGGTTGTATAGCTAAAAGCAAGCTCAGATGGTAAATATTCCAGCATATAGTTTTAGGAAAATATTTGGCTATAAAAGTGAAGGACCATATGCAACTGGAGTCTTTCATAAAACCATGGGAAAGGGATTTGGCAGTCTTAGTGACAGATTTTTCACTGGGTCTTAGAATGAATTAACAGTGTCAAGGATGCTTCTGTAGGTCTTGAGTTCAATTCTGTTCAACAAGGTATCATGTTTAAGCTGTATATCACTATAAAGTGGCCCAGACAAAGGCTTTCTCCTCTGGTATTTGTGGATGCAGCAGTAATTTAATATAGATTCTGGTACACACGCTTCAAGACTGTCCGTGAGCCCGGCAGCTATGGAGAAAGGTAGGCCAGTTTGGATTTACTTGCAGAGTGGAGCTCCTCAGCTGTAGCAGGCTAAATGGAAAGCCTCCGGAACAATCAACAGACCTGCAGGGCAACTGCATTCACCGAGAGACTCGCCCGTTCTGAAGAGTCCCAAGATACTCCTCGTATCCCAGGAGTACCAAACCAAAGAGGCTTTAACTATTCTGGTATCAGACTCCTTTCTCCTTCATTTTAAATACAAATATTAGCCTTGAGACCTGTATTTCCTGGCAAACATGTTCTTTTCTTCTTTCATTGAAACAAATGTATTTCCACAGCGCTGCTCTCTGGTTCTTGTAAACTGGCTTTTGCCAAAGGAATGCTTGCTCTACTTGAAAAGCCTTAGGTTTAAAAATACCAAGCAGTATGTACCATCAAAAAACTGTTTCGGACAACTTAATTCAGAAGAGGAAAATTACTTAAATATAAGCGCTTTTTTTTTTTTTTTTAAATGATACATACATACTGCTTAATGTTTTAATAATTTCCAGAGAAGCAGAGTTGTCCTGGGCTTGGCTCTTCATTTTACAACATAATATAGAGCTGCTCATAAGTGGATTGTGCTCCATTAAATACAATGGCAGAAAAAGAGAAAGGGAACAAACATCAGGAACCTCTCTGAAGTCTGGGTAGATTTGTTCTACTCTATTTGCCTCAAATTTTAAAAGAAATTTAAAAACTGAAAATCGAAGAAAAAGAGCTACTCTGTCATGTAAGGAGTCCACTATGAACTGACAGAATGTTTTATATCTTTTCCATATCTCCTGCTGTTTAGTTTGCCTTTCCTATAAAGTTTGTTCTAGATAGTCCTACATATTGAGAGGCTAATAAGGCTGTACCTGTTTGGATCACCCCGTTTCTCCCCTCAAAAAGGCTGGTGGTAGTAAAAGGTTTGGGTGGGTTTTGGGGGGTTTTTTTTGGTTTTTGTTTTTTTGGCTTTTTTTTTACACAGTATTACTCTGATGGCCAGACTCTCTTCAATCTGATGGGAGGAATAAATCCTTTGAAACTAAAGTATATTTCACAACTTAACCATGGAATTTTTTTTACATCAACACATTTATATTCACATCCAACATACCTAGGGATAACATTCTTTAATATTCAGCAATTGTTTCTATGCATTCTATACTGTTAACAGCTTATTTTATTTGGAATTCTATATTAATTTAACGAATGTTCAAAGAAATGCTGCCTGACATGAAAATAACAGCTTTTGACACAATGTGTTTTGATTTGTCACTGTATGTCTCAAAAGAAGACCAGTGCCTTAACTTGTTAATATTTTGTTATCTGAACTTATTTCTGCCTTTGGAAAAAAGCAAGTTTCACATACAAAACTAAGTTTAGACAACAATACAGAAAATCTTGAGTTATGACATCAGAGGTCTGCAAGAGAAGCACTGAAAAGAATGAAGGATTTTGCTGTTGGAGTGGGGGTTATTTTTATTTTTTTTAATTTAAAAAAAGGACTATTGCAAGTGCAGTATCCAATTCAGGAGACTGAATGAAATAGTGCATAGTGTGTATCTATAAACAGCAACCAGAAGTATGCAGCAGACAGCGAACAATGTTTTGTACTTGACTTGGAAAAATCAAAAGTATAAAATCTCTGCTCTGTAACCCATTCAAATTAGATTCACTAACTGATGTGACAATATAACAACTTCTCTAGGAAGTTGCCCAGATAAGTAGGACCACCTCAACTGTTGTCCGTGTTAGTAAGTTTCCAGTCACTCATCTTGGCAAGCTTCTTCTCACTCACTGTAGGAGCTGCTCTCTCAATACTCACAGCACTGAAAATAGAAAAGATCTAGCCCAGCAGGGAAGTTTATAAGAAGCCAGCACAAAAGGGTACCACTGGGCTATCATCTGATACATTACCTTAAAACTTGCTGAACCAAGTTTTCATAGTATAGAAAAAGAACACATTTACACAATGTATATAGACAGGCAAAAAGATAAGCAAGAACACTATCACACATCAGTTTCTTGTTTTCCTTTTTAAGTAAATAATCAAGTGTAAAATAAGGTTGTGTGAGCTCTCAACAAACTACTCAGGCTGATTTAAAATGTCTCAGATTGCTAGCGTATAAAAGGAAATAAAGTACCGACAGAACCATCGCTTACGCTTTAACATCTCACTGGCATACAGAATGAAGGCCAGAACGTGTCAAACACCAATTTCTGCAGCAGTGCTGGTACCTATATGTAGCTACCCCACTGACTTCCCATACTAGAGACCAAACCCTCAGTTCTGTTGGGAAAACTGTCCCACGAGACACACTGTGAACCTGGTCAGGCAGCTGGCCTGTACTAAAAACACCAAAACTGTTTTCATCACTAGATTTATTTTTACTTTAAAAAAAAAAACAAAAAAAACAAACAAAAAACCCCAACAACAACAACAAAATAAACAAAACTACCCCTTTTTCCTTCCTCCACACACCCCAAAATAAACAAGAAACAGATCAGTGCCTCAAACTGGCCCACTTGGGGCAAAAGAGGAACATTGGTTACTTAATCTGGCATTGGTGTGAAAATACATGTACTTCAAATAGAAAATTTGACTGGTCTTTCAAAAAAACTACATTTAAAAAAAACCACCAAAACCCACGAAGTCAGATTTTGGTATGTCTTATTCAAAACTGGATATGATATAATCACTATATATCACAAAGAAACATTACCAACACTTGAAATAGGTAACTAAGCATGTAATGGAAATTCCAGCGCTCTTGTCCAGACCTCAGGACAATTCTGCTCATTTAGTTTTTCTAAGAAAGTATAAAGTTACAAGGGGAAAGAAAAAAAAGTTAAAAAGATCGCATATCACATTTTGTGATGCACTGCCAGGTAGTCTTCCAAAAGTCAGAATACACAACTCAGTGACAAGTTTCCAGGAAGACATCCTGGCTGAAACAAAAAGTCTGGCATTCATTTTAATAAAGGGCTGGGGAAGGGGGGGGAAAGAATTCTACACTCCTACTTTTCCCAAGAGGTTTTGAGAGCTGTTCAGTAAACTAACACACCAGAAATGGAGAAAAATACAGCAAGCATTAAATGTCTGTATCATCTTTCAATGCCTAAGCACCATCTCTAACCATAAGTACCATAGTCCAAGTCACAGACATCATGTAACTAATGTCATAATCATGCCTACACTAAACTCAAATAAAATCCACATGAAATCAAGTATTTGCTTGCACAGTCAGTTCCAGGATCGATGCTAGAGTTTGGTAAAACTATTATATTAAAAACATAGTAAGTTGCCCATCTTCTACCTGGAAAGCATTTCCGTAAGTTGCACAAAGCCAGCGTATGCCAATTCAAATGCACCCCTGTGCCTCGATTGCAGCAGATGATGTTTAAAGTAATCCCCAATATTTTTAACCTAAAAAAGAAAGAAAAAAAATGCTATTTGAAATTATATATAGACAATTCATTTATATATGCAAGATACTTCTGCTATTAAAAGCAGCAATCTTTCCCCTGGTTGGAAAGTTGACTAGCAAAAGCAAAAAGCAACTATAACTCCTATCATAAAAAAATCCCTTACTTTAAGGATAACAAATATTATACTCAAATTTTCAGGTTAAAGGGATAGTGCTAAGTCCTTAAAAAAGGCCAAAAAAATAAAGGACATAAAATTAGCTATTTGTCCAAGAGGAACACACTCAGATTTTAAGAGAAAGGGACAACTATGATTTGCAAAGGAAACAAACATAGAATGCTTCTTGTTTGCCTTCACCCTTACCTAAAATCCCAAAGAAAATATCTACTAACTCATAACAGCAGAAACAAACATCTACAAAAATATCTGAAAAAGATAAATTAAAACTTCAAAAATTGTGCCAAAGGGAAACAAATCTACCTTAGCTATTTTTGAGGCTCTAGGATTCTGCATAATTGCTTTGACTACTAGAAACAATTTTAAAATAAAGAAATATATGTATGTAGTAATGAGAGATACATTTAAAAGTCTCAAAAAGCTAAATGCTATAATTAAACTTTCACCAACAGTTACTTTCTAGAGATCTACTAGGATACCAAGTTTTTAAAGCTGTTTGGAAGCTTACAATTCCACACAATCTCTTTCTACAAAAAGGACTGCTTTTTTACTTTTTTTTTTCTAATTTTCATCAACTTTCAACATCTAAGTCAAACTTCCAATATAATTTGTTTAAAACACATCGCATATACTTAATTCTATTATGCAAAATTTTCTTCAGGAGTATTTCCTAAGACTTCTTCAGCAGAAGGTTCTTCAAAGCTTTTACATAAAACCAAGCATAAAATCATGTCAAGTTTCTTCTAAAATTCTGCTTATTGTGTTGTTTATAAAATAACATACTTTAATAGTCTGACAAGTAAATAAGATGTCAGAGAAGTTAATGTCATATCTAGCTATATGGTTTTCCACCCTACTGTTAAGTAATTCATATTACCCATGCAATGAGATTACAATAATTAAAAAAAATAAAATTGGACACTAAGTCTACTTACTATTTCCTGCAGCTATAACCCACATAATGTGAAACAAACAATAATTGGAGATATTTGAGCTAAACCAGTTACTTCTCTGAGTGGATTTTAAGCTAGTTTATGTACCTACAGGGTTTCAGCTTTCCAGTCCAAAAGGAGGAGTAAGTGCCCTTTTTTCAGGAGGAACTGACCCACAGACAGACCAACTCTCCAGATGTGTAAACAAAACCAAACCAAGAAAACCATACAGATGCAAATCAAATTACTGTCCTGTTCTACCACCACCCTTACATTTTTAGAATAATTCATGTGGAATTTTTTCCTTGGGGGGTGGGAGGGGTGTTACATAACTTTCAACTTCTTTCTGAGCTTTTTGCAACAGCCACATTGACTACAAGCTTACTTCAAATTGAACTCTGATATATTCATTTCCACTTATAGGCTAGAGTTTGAAGAAGAAGAGAAAAAGCACTGCCATAACTCAGTTCTCACAAATGACATAGGACTGTTCCTGAGGTAAGTGCGTAAGGATTGATTCTTATCTAACAGCATCGTGCCATCCATGAGTGTCCAGCTTTCCTGTATCATAAAACCAGTATTTCATATGTAAGGATGGAGAACAAGTCAAGGAATTCACATTTTCTACAACATCACAAAGATGCACAGCAACCGTAAGAAAAGTTTGCACAGAAATAACACCCTGGTTCAAGTTAAAATATTCAAATATGGAGTAGGGAGCAAATATCTTAAATATATTTGATCATCTAGGTCAAAAACCTAGAGTACAACAGGTTAGTCTTACTAATGCAACAATCAACAATTTACAGCACCATGCCTGCTGCTGAGACAAAGAATCTCAGTATTCAAGACAAATTCTGTACAAGAGGTTCCAAAAGTGCTCTGAGAAACAGCTGGTACATTTGTGCCTCCGTATGTTATTCTCCTGGCAATAAGATGCCACTAAAGTAGGGTTCTACATTCTACAGGCTATTTTTTTTAAACCATTAGGAGAAGATGACTTTAAACCCATAAAGGACTGCAAAAGCATCTCACAGTTAGAAACAACTAGTAGCTAGTGAACTATTGCCAACTATACTGAACTCCAGAGGAGATAGACTGATTACATTAAGAACTGTGGAGAGGTGGTTTTTTGGTGGGTTTGGGGTTTTTGTCTGTTTGTTTTAAATCCTTCCTTGAATAGAACAAACTCCAAAGCAGCAATGGGAGCCATGCTTTTGCACTGGTGGCACAAATAAGTAACACTTATTGAGTGTTGTCTGTACTGAGGGTTGTGGGTACTTAAAAGTCTTCTGTGTACTTCAACGTTCCACCACAAAAGCTCTCTCTGATTGTTGGGTTAACACAGAGACCCTGGCACTGGGACAGTACTGTCTCTACTTCTGCTGTCTGTTTCTTTTCACTTTGGTACACAGTTCTGGCAAGCTTATCTCCCAAAATCATCTCAAAAATTCACAGGCGAGATAAACAGGAGTTTGAGGAAGAGCTAAAGTTTCCTCCAGGCCTGGAGGATTGTCTCCTGTCTGATTTGCAGGTCATGTAACAAAATCAACATTCATTAGGTATCATTTTGTTGATTACGTGGTGGTTACTAGGATATGATACTGGTTTTATTGATTGTCTTAACAGGCAAAGCTTTGAGCCTGCCTTCTCTGGACTTTAAAGGTCAGATGGAGAATGAAAGGTAGAATATGTATTTGAACAGAGAGATTCCTCCAGATATACTAGGCACTTCCGATGTCTATTTTTAAAGGCACAGCAGGCATCACAAAATGACTTAGGCTTTGAAGACTACCAGTTCAAATACAGTATTTTGAGACTTCTCTATATACACATAGAACCATAGAATGGTTTAGGTTGGAAAAGACCTTCAAGATCATCGAGTCCAACCATCAACCATGCCCACTAAACCATGTCCTGAAGTCCCTTGTCTACGCATTTTTTGAATACCTCCAGGGATGATGACTCAACCACTTCCCTGGGCAGCCTGTTCCAATGCCTGACAACCCTTTCAGTAAAGGGATTTCTCCTAATATCCAATCTAAACCTCCCCTGCCGCGACTTGAGGCCATTTCCTCTCGTTCTATCTCCAGCCACCTGACAGAAGAGACCAGCACCCACCTCACTACAACCCCCCTTCAGGTAGTTGTAGAGAGCGATAAGGTCTCCCCTCAGCCTCCTCTTCTCCAGACTAAACAGCCCCAGCTCCCTCAGACACTCCTCAGAAGACTTGTGCTCCAGGCCCCTCACCAACTTGGTTGCCCTTCTCTGGACACGCTCCAGCACCTCCATGTCCTTCCTGTAGTGAGGGGCCCAAAACTGAACACAGCACTCGAGGTGCGGCCTCACCAGTGCCAAGTACAGGGGAACAATCACCTCCCTGCTCCTCCTGGCCACACTATTTCTGATACAGGCCAGGATGCCGTTGGCCTTCGTGGCCACACTTGGGCACACTGCTGGCTCATATTCAGCCGGCTGTCAACCAGCACCCCAGGTCTTTCTCTGCTTGGCAGCTTTCCAGCCACTCTTCCCCAAGCCTGTAGCGCTGCATGGGGTTGCTGTGACCCAAGTGCAGGACCCGGCACTTGGCCTCGTTGAACCTCATACAATTGGCCTCAGCCCATCGAACCAGCCTGTCCAGATCCCTCTGGAGAGCCTTCCTACCCTCGAGCAGATCGACCCTGCCTCCCAACTTGGTGTCATCTGCAAACTTGCTGAGGGTGCACTCGATCCCCTCGTCCAGATCATCGATAAAGATATTAAACAGAACTGGCCCCAATACTGAGCCCTGGGGAACACCACTTGTGACCTGCCGCCAACTGGATTTCACCCCATTCACCACAACCCTCTGGGCTCAGCCATCCAGCCAGTTTTTCACCCAGCGAAGAGTACACTTGTCCAAGCCATGAGACACCAGCTTCTCAAGGAGTATGCCATGATGAGAGACAGCGTCAAAGGCCTTACTGAAGTCCAGGTAGACAACATCCACAGCCTTTCCCTCATCCACTAGGCGGGTCACCTGGTCATAGAAGGAGATCAGGTTGGTCAAGCAGGACCTGCCTTTCGTAAACCCACGCTGGCTGGGCCTGATCCCCTTCTTATCCTGGACTTGCCATGTGAGTGCACTCAAGATGAACCGTTCCATAATCTCCGCCGGTACCGAGGTCAGGCTGACAGGCCTGTAGTTCCCCAGATCCTCCCTCCGACCCTTCTTGTAAATGGGCATCACATTGGCATTTCCATACCAAAGAGCTGAAGATGTTATAGTCAGTGCACACAGTGGCATTTAAATGCCATGCAAACCCAATCTTGTACTTAAAAGACAATGTGCTGGTTTTGGCTGGGATAGAATTAATTTTCTTCGTAGTAGCTAGTATGGGGCTATGTTTTGGATCTGTGCTGGAAACAGTGTTGATAAATCCACAGGGATGTTTTTATTACTGCTGAGCAATGCTTACACAGAGTCAAGGCCTCTTCTGCTTCTCACCCCACCAGTGAGGAGGCTGGGGGGGCACAAGGAGTTGGGAGGGGACACAGCTGGGACAGCCGACCCCAACTGACCAAAGGGATATTCCAGACCATATGATGTCATGATCAGCATATAAAGCTGGGGGGAAGAAGAAAGAAGGGGGGACGTTCGGAGTGATGGTGTTTGTCTTCCCAAGTCACCGTTAGGCGTGATGGAGCCCTGCTTTCCTGGAGATGGCTGAACACCTGCCTGCCCATGGGAAGTGGTGAATGGATTCCTTGTTTTGCTTTGCTTGCACGCGTGGCTTTTGCTTTACCTATTAAACTGTCTTTATCTCAGCCCACGAGTTTTCTCAGTTTTACTCTTCCAATTCTCTCCCCCATCCCACTGTGAGGGAGGTGAGTGAGCAGCTGCCGGGTGCTTAGCTGTCGGCTGGGGTTAAATCACGACAGATGAGGAAAGCGCAAATTTGATATCGTCCCAACTTCCTAGTAACACACACACAAACAAAAAGTATCAAATGAGCTGCCTTTCTGCCAACTTCTCCTACATAGGTACATACCACAACAGACAGCGTTAACAGCTACAAAGAGGAATCAAGAATTAGTGCCACAAGTAGCCAGCTAACACCACTGCCTACCAAGTAGCACAGTTCCGTTGTGCCATTTCGTAATGTGGACCAGCACCAAAGATGCTGTCTTTTCATTTGCATGCTCAATTAAAAAAGGGGGCAAAAATAATCAAAAGACTATGTCCAAATTCAACACTCACTGTAATCTTTTGTCTGAATAAATACCATGAGGTACAATTTAACAGTTACTGACCTAGACACGAAACAAGGTACAAGACGAGGAAGGCTTTGCAACAGGATGACACAGAATGGCCAAGCGGTGCTACCAGATTTTTCTCAACAATTACTTAGCCAACTCAAGGCAATATGATAAAGGTTTCTCTCAAGTTTTCCCCCTCTGTATTCTTAAATCTCTTTTAATACTTAAAGAATAAAGAAAAGAACGGGCAACTTTAAGGGAAAGCTCTACATGCATATGATACCAAAATCCAGTTCTCTTATTTCTCAACATTGAAGCCACAGCAGTTCTGGTATTGACACTTTTAGTCATTTATGATGAAATCCCCTCTTTTTTTTTTTTGGTTTTTTGTTTTTAATGATAGGGTAATGCCTGTTACAAAAAGTGCAGAGAAAATGCCCACACTTTTTCCTATAATGTTTGTTATACTTTCAGCCAAATTGCATTTGCTTGTGTATTTCCTCGCAAGCCTGAGGAAAATTAGGATTTTGAACTGACTTCTCATCAATTTGCATTCTTCAAATTAGAATGCAGACATTCTGTTTTACAGGAAGACATCAGAAGCATAAAGAATTTAATGAGGTCTATAGGAAAAGAAGGTATTTTGCTTAATAACATAGCATTTCTGAAAAAGCAACTACTAATGTCTGCTTTCTAAATAAAGATAGAGATGCTACAGTTGTAGCTGACTCATTCTAAAATACCAGTTCCTTTTTGACTTGGAGCAGATTAAGGAACTTAATGGTGGAAATGCATATCTGTTCTCACATCTACTGTCCAGACCTCTGCAACAGTGCAAGCACAGCTGTTAACCGGATGAAAACATGAAAGCTAGAGACAATTCAAGAATAAAGATACTAACATTATTTCCATGGCACCACAACATTAGATAACATAAGAAATAAGATCTGCAGTACATTATACTATTATTTATTTTAAGATGGAAAGTTCTAACACCTAAGGAAAAGCTAAGTAAGTATTTTCTGTTGGAAAGAAAGAGAGGTTAAAGAGTAGTACGTCTTGCATATTTCAATCTTCCATGTAGAAACTGTTTTTTCTGAAACCATATGGAAATGAAAAGGTCATCAATTAAAAAACAAAATTTAATAAACACAAAGTATTTCCCAAATAAATGCCTGTGGTAATCTAATTTCTTGTAAACGCTGCAGTCAACATTCTACAAGAGACCCAGATGGCATATTAATATTTCTGATCTCTTAAATCAAAAAAATTGGAGGAAAAAGAGTCACATTACATACAAATTACTCATAACTCAGTCTCCTACAGAGGTCAAGACTGTGACTAGTCAGCATGTTTGACTTTCAGAGTTATTGATTATGAAGTTCAATTAATGAAGAGCTTTAAATAAAATCCTAACATCCAGAGTTCAAAATGAAACAAAAGACACTTTGAATATGAAGTCAGTTTAGAAGATTTTTAGCAACTCTATTAATGATTAATATATACTGGGAGAGAGAGAGACAGAGACAGAGAGGCAGGCAGGCAGGTATTGGTATCCCTAAACACAGCATACATCTTACAAATAACCCAATACAATTAGAATGAATATTCCTTGAGTTTGTTAGCTATGTATAATTCTTCACCTATCTGTTACTACTACAGCTATGCCTTCTGAATACCACTTCATCAAAAAGTAGACTGTTAACCAAGTATAATAAAACAAGAAAACCATGGGAAGAACACGGCAATAAAAATAACTTCTCCCATTCAGAATGTACATTTAAGAAAAAAATTTCTGGAAACTGCCTTCCCTCCCCTCCCACCACAAAAGAAAGTGAAGGTTTTATTACAAAATTCACTTCCCTACCTGTTCTACAGCAATTAACCCATCTGAAGGTTCAGATGTAGCGTGTGAAGGCAAAAGTTTACACAGTGTCCCTAAGAGAAGAGATACTTCCTTCATGCTTCTCCAGCAACATACAAGAACCATTTGAGCTGTGACATCACATGTTTGCCTTTCTTTACCTTAAAAATAAAAATCAACAAATGTAATAGTGTAACTCAAGGTTCTCAGACATAAACTTTTAACTTAAACTTAAGTTAGCCTGATCTTCTTACAAAAACACAACTATGAAAAAAAATTCTGAACTTGCTAACCCAAAAGAGAATTCAGTTTTGCTGACCCTAATTGCTTCCATTCCTGAACGCTCACTGTACTTTACTCCACTTGGAAAAGGCAGCAACTGCTGTTTTAAAGAGCAGAGATCTTTTGGTCACAATCGGTATTCACCTGCACACTGAACTATACAAACACCTACAACTTTGGAGCCAGGCTCCAACAAACTCCACGTCAATCATCAATCCATCACTCACCGTATGTTACTTGGTTTTTAACCCAGGTGCTCCCATAGTAAGAGACCTAGCAAAGGCATCACATTTCTGATGCAATATCACCATCTGGTGGCCACTATGCCACTTTAACATATTTGCAGACTTCTCATGAAACAAAACATATGGCCCAAACAAAACAATTTTAAACATAGGAAAAAACTTGAGTAAAGGAAGTTCAAATATTTAAAACTTAAAAATCTTGCACAAACTATAAAATTTAAAAGTGTACAGGTATTCTGTAAATTTATTCTGGCATACACTAAATATGTAAAAGTTTACAATTTCTTTATCACTATAAGGCTCAATTTCATAGCTGCTATTCATTAAAGTAGACAAATACTATCTAACATTTTACCACTGGAATCTTTCAAACAGAAGCTTCTGCTTATGTAATTTCATGCAACAAGTTTTACTGCATTAACATACTCCCCACTAGTCTTGTGTACACTGGAGAGGGAAATCACACTAACACCTTTCAACAAGGAATGCATTAAAAGCGTTGCTTGACAGAAAAGGTGTTAAAGGTTACCTGGCCAGTGCAGTTAAGGCAATAGAGCCTAGTCCAATATCAAGACAACTCATTTTCACTTGTGCTCTAAGAGATATTAACCACAATCTTCCAGAAACACAGTGAATTAGTCTTTAAAACCATGTCCACAAAAAAATAGCTTCTGACAGATTTATTGTAGAACTGAAACATTACACAGAGCAAGTAACTTCCAATTTTGATCACCCATGTAAAATGTCTGCTCTATAAAGAATATCTTGATTTAATTACTAATACAGCATTGGATTTACCTCTCATCTCTGTGCAAGTATTATCCATTGGCCTGCGGTCAGCCAGCTTTTCAGACTCTACTTTGCAGTGTTCTTTCAAAATTTTTGCTTGAATAAAATAATCATTCGTGTCCTGTGGTTGTATCTCATGCAGAATCATCTGCAGACGACCTGCACTTTCTACACATTAAACAAGAGAAATATTTAACATAGTTTTTTTGTTTAGTTTTTTTGTTTGGTTTTTTCTTTTAACTTCCAATTCTTTATACAAATGTAATTCATTTTGGGTATGTACTACAAAAGAAAGCTATTAGCACTAAAAAAAACAAATATAAAACTATAGTGATTACAAGGATAAAGAAAGAAAGAAAACTGGACTTTACAGTCATCAGTTTTGAAACAGATGCAACACCACTATCTGCAAATAGGGTGTTTTTAGTGCAGAAGTCAAGACAACCTATATCAGAATTCAAGACTGGTTTAAGATTATGACATAAAATGAGAAATTGAAAGGGAGGATGCTAGCTCTAGCTCTAAATCGCTGTGAGACAAACAACTTCAGGAGCTTTAGATTTTAACAGAATTCTTTTGGGGTTTTGTTTGTTTACCTGAATCACTATCCATTGGAATAAGACCCTCTGGTGATGAGCTCTGCACTACTGGTGATACTACAGCAGAGAGTTTGTACGACATCAGAATGAGCCTGGCAACCATTTCCTTCCATTCAGCAACCAATGTCAAGTTACTTAAAAAAAAAAAAACAAAAACAAAAACAAAAACACAAAAATCCCAACAAAATCACTAACAAAACACAACACAACAACGATTTAAAATAATTTTATATTTAAAAAAAAGAACTGAATTACAAACACTTTCACAACAGTATTTATGATAAGTGTAAATAGGGTACAGTTTGAAAAGTTCTAAGACTGAGTTTAATACATACAAAGGAAGTACCCAACAGCTAGCTAAACAGTGCAGCAGCCAGTAAGAGTTCTAAAAGCCACAGGTACTGGATTTCATTACAAATAACACTGTATGCTTTTATGTTCTCCTGAGCAGTTCTTCCACTGTGCTTAAATATGGAGCTATGACTTACTATTTAGCAGTATGTTTTACTTACTTAAAAGGTAATTGCTGCAAAGCACCAGTTATACAATGCACTCTCCCATACATTGGGAACGATGCTGCTGCTTGAAGTAGAGACTTCTTAGCTTGAAATATTTCTTCTTCAACATTCACCAACAAAAGCTTGATAACTAAAATTTTAAGAAGTACAGATCTGCATTATACATACAAACATATATTGTATTTTCTAAGCAACAAATCTGCTTTAAAGAAATAGGAATAAAGCCTGTTTACACAACAATTCAATGGAAAATGCACAGCAATTTCCTTGTTTACACTTTTCACTCTTTTGTCATTTAAATAAAGTTATTGTTGATTTTCACCTATCTAAACTCCAGCAGTATCTGTTATAGTCAATTTAGTCTGTCTGTCCCAATGAAAGAGCAGCTGCAAAAAGCACAGCCCAGATCCTGTTCTCAGGGACAATCCCACAGCTCATCATGAAGTCAAAAGAAGTTACCTACCACATACCAAAAGTCAGACTTCACCCTTAGAACCAGGTTAACACAACAAATGGTTCAGCAGAATATTAAAGATCTGAAATCTACAGTTAAATATTTGAATCTTACATTAGCCACTAAAGAACCCGCGCAATTTTCAAGGGTACATGTGCCTATTTTATTTGTATTTATACCACGTGGCATCTCAATGTCAGAATCAGAATGAATTACAGACCCAAATAATGAACTACAGATAACTAACAACAGGAGATGCTCTGTAACAATGAGACATGAGGTTACCCATCCATTTGCTTCATTTATGGCAACCACAACCATATCTCGAAATCGTCATTTCACTGTATATGAAGAAAGTATTAATAGGTATCCGTAGAGAAGCCAATAATGGCACAAAAAAGTATACAATAGTTATTTTACTACAGATTGCATCCAATGCTTTATTACAAATAATTAATTTAAAGATTTTGGATTTATGGCAGATTACAAAAGGCGGAGGAAGCCTGTTAAACAAATTTGCCAAATCCACCAGATCTAGAGTCTCTCAGCTTTCATCCAGAGGCACAAACCAAAGAAAAATATTCCACATGCGAACAAAGCCTAATTACCACAGAAATGTATGTGCCGGACTACAAACCACTCAGAAATGGTTCCAAGTGGACAGAGCTCCAAGGGGCAGCGCTGAAAATACCAAGTACTGGAACATGACACAGACCAACTACAGCTGCCTTCGCTCTGGGTGAGCAAGCTCTTAGATGAAGCAGAGGTTCCTTTCCTGCACTTTATGTGCACAGCTTCATCAGGCTAGCTACCAGGGCCTCAATGTCACTTTTCCTCTCATCAAAATAATAACAAAAGCCATCTTCTAAGAATATTCAATAGCCTCAACATGAACAGGACTAGATTAAGATCTTACTAAGGCACCTGGCTTCTTAACAGCAAAACAAAATATACTTAAAATCCTATTAGAAATAAGCATCTCTTACTCATTATGCCTCCTACCAAAAGCCTTAAGGAAAAGCAGTAAGGTTTCAAATAAACATAAAAACCATGGGGGTTCATTTCCCCAAAAGCTTACCTGCTAAAGTGTTCTTCTCCACTGTGCTTACTGATGTGTTTTCATCCATCTGGGGGTTATGCTCAAGCCATTTTCCTAAACAAATATGTTGCAGTCCTTTATGATGTACTAAAAAGTTCAACAAATATGAAGCAGTGACACAATCGTATGGCTTGGTACTTGTGCTAAGATCCATTGCTGCTTGGAATAGGAGATCTAGATTTTCAGAATCCTGAAAAAAAAAAAAACCAACCAGTATTGCTCATTTTATTGAGTTTACATATTGATTTAAGCAAGCTACTTAGCACCCTGGAATGTAAGAACTTGCTTTTCAGTAAGTTAGCTGGTAGACATTTCGTAGGAAACACTTTTTGTACACTGATAACCTTACACTCAAAACATGCATGTGTATGTATTTAGCAAAGATACAATTACATACACACTGAGGATGGGGACAGTCATTTATAAAGCAGTATTCAAACACACTGCACTTCCCAGGAGAATGGTGAGGTTTTGGTTTGGGTTTTTTTTTCCAAAATACTGTGTTTTATCTGCAAATAGACATCACAGAGAAGCATAGTTTATCAGGAAGCAATATTTGTTCACCAGTACTTATGAATTTAAAAGTAACTTTTTACGAAGTAATACAACACAAAAATCAGTATTGAGTCAAAGGGCAAAATTTGGGAGAAATCAAAAAAGACAGTCAGATAACGAAATCTGAGACCAATCAGAAAGGAAAAGAAAAACAGAACTAAATTTCTTAAAATACAAGAGTAACCAAGTCAAAATGCCTCTATCATTTACAAAGGGAAGCCACAGCTAAGCAAGCAGCTTGCATTAACTAATTCCCTGATAGTTCATAGTCATATCCAATGAACTTCCCGACTCCTTCATCCATTAGTGAAACAAGCCTGCTTGGGTAAGGGCATGTCCTGGTTTTGGCTGGGATAGAGTTAATTGTCTTCCTAGTAGCTGGTACAGTGCTATGTTTTGAGTTCAGTATGAGAACAATGTTGCTAACACACTGATGTTTTCAGTTGTTGCTAAGCAGTGTTTAGACTAAGTCAAGGATTTTTCAGCTTCTCCTGCCCAGCCAGCAAGAAGGCTGGAGGGGCAAAAGAAGCTGGGAGGGGACACAGACAGGGCAGCTGACCCAAACTGCCCAAAGGGGAATTCCATACCATGTGACATCATGCCCAGCATATAAACTGGGGGGACTTGGCCTGGGGGGATCACTGCTCAGGAACTAACTGGGCATCAGTCGGCAAGTGGTGAGCAATTGCATTGTGCATCACTTGTTTTGTATATTCCAATCCTTTTATTATTAGTGTCATTTTATTATTGTTGTCATTATTAGTTTCTTCCTTTCTGTCCTATTAAACTGTTCCTATCTCAACACATGAGTTTTTCCCTTTTTTTTTTTTTTTTTTAATCCCAAATTTTCTCCCCCATCCCACTGGGCAGGAGTGGAGTGAGCGAGCAGCTGCATGGTGCGTAGTTGCCAGCTGGGGTTAAAACACAACAGGGCAGAAGCTGTGTAAAAATATATAGAAGATGCTAGCAATGAACACTACTGCAGGCAATGCAGACCAACTTCTTATTTTCCGGAATTATGCTTTGTACCTAACCCAAGTACCTGGTATAATATAGAATATTCATCTTACATGGAATTATTCCCCTTAAACTATTTTTAATTACATACCTGTAAATTAAATGCAACATCACGTAGTTTCATCAAAAGTCCAAACGCTAGAACTTTTACTTCCTCAAAAGTACTGGCAAAACACTGGATCAAAGTCCGGACACGAGTAGAATCAATCTCCTGATCCAACTGAAAAACTTGTGCCCGGCCTGTTCAAAGAAATCAATGCCTTACATAGTTTTGCTGTAATTCTTTCCAGAATAAGCGCTGTATTCACATTTCACTTAGCTATACTAAAAGAAGCATCGAAATAAAATTTTAGTTAAAGCATTATTTTAATATTACTTCTCTTACTAGGTCTTAAAATGTCATGTTTATTGTTGGAAAAAGAGGTTACCATATCCCAAAAATGATTCTCAATAACACAGAAAGTAACTTATTGCCAAAAACAGAATCCCATTTCTTCACATCAAATTCAGCATTGAAAATAAACTTTACTTCAGCTTTGTTTAAAAATTCTTTTCCTGGAAGTATATAATATTAGAAAATAATTCCTCTCAAAAAAGGTTTAAAACTTCAGTATGTTTTGGGGTTTGGTTTTTGGGGTTCTTTTTGTCATAGGAATAATCCCCTAAAATGGAAGCCATTACAATTTTTTGCTTTTGATTTAGATTTAAAGCAGTCATGATTTATGGCGACTGACCTAATGCTGTAAGAAGCCAGAAGTTTTAAGATGTAAACAAGTGCACCACATTCCAGCACAAAACACAACAGCAGCCAAGTATCCTTTACAGAAGTAACGTCAGGCTTCTGAAATCCTAAAGCTGCTATCATAAACAACTCTCAATACAACTTTCTCTTAAAAAAAAAATAATTTAAAAAAAAAGCAGCAACAACATACTACAGACTCATAACAACAAAATTAACATGTTCATGATTTATCAGGGGTTTTGAGAAGAGATCTACCAAGAAGGCATTTTTCCTTCTTCCTCAAAATCAACTTTTATCCTGTATGTCTCATTTCTTTAAAAAAAAAAAAAATTTACAATTTAAGACTGAAAACATACTTTTATGTTGGCTATATGATCCAGAGACAAGATTTAGCAAGACCATCAATACTCCAAGGCTCTAACTAATACTTCTTGAACTGGGGTTGTCATAACATTGTGAAGAAAATTTAAAATACCAGCAGCACAAAAATCATAAACTGTCCAATTAAATTGTTCCTCATTTAGTATAATAATAACATGACAATATGCAAGCCTTTTCAATAAAGAATTTTTGTGGTCTCAACATTTTGAATTGCATATTATCAAGACGTTAGAACAGGAAAAGGGGGTAAAGTTATCAAATATATTGAATCTTGTCCAAAAGTTTTCTTCATAGCAACAAAAATTCATTGAAAAACCTTGCTAAAAACCAGGCTATGCAGGAAAATCCCAGTTTATGGAAGATATTCAACAGGCCATAAATATCTGCATTTACTTCAATATTCCATTTTCCAATAAAAATTATTATGCTTCCTTCAGGTAAAATGAAAGTGACACACGAAATGCCACAGAAATTAAGGACTAAGAATACTGTTTTACTTTGACAGAAATTGAATAGCTGACATAAAAGAATCTTCAAAACTTCCCATTCCTACAGCCTATAAATTAGGCTTCTCACCTTTTGGAACAGAAAACGTTTCTGCTACTGATCCTAAAATAGTTAGTGCAGAAAATCTGGTTGGGTGTGATGAACCGGGAAACAGTACCTCAAAAAGTCTGTCACATACAGATGACATGAAATCCTGAAAATCACAAGAAAAATTTTAAGACAGTTTACTTGCTGTCCTACAAATAAAAGCCTAAGTAACTGAACTCAGGACATTCTGTTTTACATGTTACCCAAAAAATTATGACGTTACAGTTAATTTTGGAAGAACGGGAGGCCTGCCTTTGTAGTACTGACAAATTTCTTGTTTCCTAGAGTACAGTGATGGCTGGACAAACTTTTTTTCTTTTTTTTTTTTTTTTTTTTTAAGTTTCCCTTCCCCACTCCCACAAAAATATGGCCATTGTATCAAAACCTTGAAAATTACTTGAACAAGAAAAGCAGAACACATGACAAGAAACAGTTTATCACAAGAAACCGATTATTTGAGCCTTCAAATAGGAAAAAAGGACAAATACAAAAGAAGTTTTTATACAGAAGTCTTTGTGCTGAAGCTCTGTCATTCATTCTCTCACTGATCATTCTGGAGAGCTAGAAAAAGGCTGAAGCTCAACAGATCTCCATTTCAAGCCCCAGTAATGCACATCATTTAAAATTTGCTACTAAACTGCCAGCAGCTGACAGGACATTCACTTGAAAATTTTAGTTTGGACTGGGGGTATATCTCCAGTCATTCCCCATTTACTGCTGTTTCAGTTCACACCATGGGGCAATCCCTCAGAAAATAACCTTTATTGCTTTTGGACAAAATTAACCTTAGAGATACCCTCTAAATACTAATGGGCACTCAATTCATGAGACTACAGTACCATTTAGTCAAAATTAACTTGCATAAGTGCATACAGAGTGGACAAGGTCCTCAGCACTGTTTCGCTTTACAAGTTTCTTCCTTCTGCAGAGCACTATCTCCTAGTACAGACACAGCCTAACCTAGCCAGAGGTGTTCTCCAGAACAATGAACTATCTTCAAGAAATGCTATCCCACCTTTTGCATCTGTATCTCTAGCAGTCTAACTTACTTTATATTGCTGCAAAATCCCCAAAGGATGCCTTTTAGTTGAGTTTTCAAGTAACTCTTGCTTGGTTTTATTTTGCTCCAATTTATAAAGCACCTGGGAACTTTCTTGTATCCTACAAAATAACTTTTAAAACAAAAGTAAAACATAGGTAAGGCAAGAATCATTGACAGTTAAACAAGGGAAAGGGGGATTTTCAGCTTATCTTCCAGATCATATTGCTTGCAATTTTTGAAAAGTTTGCATGCAGTATAATGCAGGACAGATCCTTCTTCCTCCACTCCAAAACCAAGTTTTTTGCTCCGCATCTCTCTTGTGACCAACCTTTTCCCCCCTCCCTCTGCACATCCAACACCTTCTTCCATCTTCCTCCTTAAATTCATGCCTAGTCTTCTCCTCCCACCTCCCCATTTTCTGTGGGACATATATTCCTCTATTAAAAAAAAAGCTCAATTAATGCATATAATTCTTATAGCTTCAGTGACTCTCACAGAGTTTGACTCACCTAAGGAGTGCTTCCCCCAGCTCTTTTATTACCCACTAGTATTATTTCCTTTCTTATTACACTCCCTCTAACACAATTTTTCCATCTCATTCCTCAGTCTGCACCAGGCAAGTATGGAAAGAGATGGACTTCTCTTTTGTTTCTGCCAAACCTATTCCGTCATTTTTCCCCCGTCTCAAATTAATTATTTTCTTGTTCCACACTGCTTTCTTTTGCCATTAACATCTTCCAAAACATTCCTTGTACATACATGGTTTCCTCATTTTATCTGTATCCTTCTACCATGATTGACATGTGACCTTGGCAACTTCCACAATGTCGACACACTCAATCCCTGCAGACTGTAACAGCACAGCCACATGTCATGCTGTTCCTTTAATATTCTTCCACCTTGTCTTCCAAGTCAGGTGGCTGAGGCTGATCAAGTGACTGTGAATTTGCCTGAGGTCTGGTAAGTCTACATAAGCACACTTTTAGTCCACAACAAAGGCCACACAAGGTACACTGCTTTGCTATTGGTAAAGTATGCATATGCTGACGGCTTAAGTAACACTCACTACCATTCCTATCAAGATACTGTGCCTATCACTTAATTTTTTTGTTTAAGCCATCCTTGCCTGCGATGACTTACCACCATTCAGTTGGGTAATACATACAACACAGTCCTGGTCTTAGAACTTCTACTCTTTCAGATGAGCAACTTCATAACACTTAGCAGATATTTTTTTTTAAAATGCTAAATGACTAACGTAATAGGCACATTAGACACTGTTTATAGTTTGAAATTACCTTTCTGAGTAAAGAGCCTATCTGTTGCCTTACTGAAGGAGACTGGCTGTTCAAGTTGTACATCATAAAAAATTGAATTAATTGCATTTCTTCCATAGACACAATTTCCGTGCTACGATGGGTTTCACAAAGCAAACCTAAAGCATCAATGCAAACCTGAAAGATATTTAGATGTTAAAAACTAAAGAGTTACAGGCACCTACAATGATACCTTTGTTTTAAAACAATGCTGACAGTATTTAGCATTGAAGCAATTCTTCTAATTTAAAGACACAAAAAAAAGTTGTCACTTTACCTGATTGTGCTGATGAACTAGACCCTGTTTTATACACTCAGTGGATACAAGACCATTGCTCATCATAGTTGAAAGTTCCAGGTGTCCGTGAGCCCTGGCTGTTCTTAGGCATGCCATTAATGCTCCAAGAGCTCCTCTAGTACTGCGAGAGCCTAAAGAAAATGAAAAGCAGTAATAATTATAGTTCGATTAACACAATGTGCTAATTGCGATGCTTGTCAGAAACTCCCAAAACTTCCAACACATGATCCCTACCCCCCCTTGATTTTTTACCCATTAAACCCCAAACAACAGTGTCTGTCATAGATTAAACTAGTTCTAAATCACCTAGTTCCCAAAAAGCTTTGTCTTAAACACATCATATGAAAAAAAGGACCCTGTAAGACCTCACAACCCCTTATTTTAGAATTACACTAAATTATGTCCAAAACTACAAGAGAATCATAAATCCTGTACCCACATATTTGCAACAAAAATTAATCTGTAAAGCCCTGTTACTAGACACAACTGTGTAAGAAATAACAGCAGAACAGAAAAATCATAGAAAAAAAAATACTGGTATG